>NC_088228.1:38259629-38578796 GCF_036934945.1 Oncorhynchus masou masou
CTATACCCCATAATAATGTGTCATGACATCATTGTGTTGCCATGCACACAGTATTGTGATAATCACATTCCATGATAGGCAAAATTTTCACCAGATTCATTCTTTCGCTCTCTCTCCTCTCGCTCACTCACTCACATGCTAACACCTGCGAAATTGTGACTTGTCCAAATAACCAGTGGCAAAAAAAACAGAACTTCTCACTCACTCACACACAAAAAAAAGAATGGCTTCAACTTAACATGTTTAGGAAATATCATTCAGTGGGTTAACATTAGCCCTTTTGTTAACTCTATAGCTAGCTGGTTAGCTAGAAAAGCAAAGTTGCCCGTCTGGTCAGCAAACCAGACGGGCCACTTCGCAACTCCATGATTTACGATAAAGTTGAGTTTAGTGAGCGAGAGCTACCGAGGTAGCCACAATGGAGCTATTTAACACAACAGTAGAAAATGCAATGGAAACACATTGAATTTAAGATTTTTATTCCGTACATGAAAACGTAAGCAAAAAAAAGTACATTTCGTCTGCACTACGTCATCACGCACTGATTTTTATCCACAAGTCCATTTGGTAGAAACGCCACTGGTGGGCAAATGCCCATATTTTCTTTATACTGATTTTTGAATGAACATCTGTTGCCAATTGGTTGGAAACCAAGCTAGTGAGTGCATTCTGACATCACGTGCATAAAAAAAACTCGCTGGGGACCGTTAAAGATATTTGGAACTCACCCATGAAAAGGTTAATTCAACTGCTGAAATCCCTCTCACTTCCTGGTCAGTTTTCTTTCAACAGGATTTTCAGTAACCTACGTTCATTTTAAGCCATCCCTTTTAAATACTGTGTACCTTTTTTTAAATTCAAATTCTGTCAACAGACTGACTAGAATACATTGAGAATGGGTTCAGAATATAGAGATCAATAAAGAAAGCCATCTAAATAATATGCATATTCGTCTCCGTTTCAGCACCAACTGGTAGATTTAAAAATACTCTGATTATTTAAACACATTTTAGGGTTAAAGTATGTATGAATCATTAAAAAAAATAGGTTTGGAGAACATTTACGCACAGAATGCATTTATGAATAAACAATACACCCTGAAAGTTATCATATTCAATCCATGAAATATTTTAAGGTGGAGGAAAGTGCACAATTAGGAAAGAACAATAATTATATCTATCCTATTCCTCACTCATGGAACTGTCCAGTCGTCGTGAACCGTGTGCCAAGCTCCAGGTTTAACCTGCTACGTGTGGTCAGTTCCATAATGATTCAAATAGGCTACATGTCCCAAATTATTGCACAACATTAGCCTAATATGAACCACTAACGCTAGCGACCCTCGGGAACAACTCCACAAACGTGACAGGGGAAAGACACGTAAACGGAATGGAATGATGCAAAATGGAAGAAAACGAACATTAAAGTGACAGTAGTAAATGTATGTGGGTATTACTGGTGGTTGTTCCCAATAGTGGATCATATTTAACATGATACAATTTGTAAAATAAAACGTAGAAATGCCCGGGCATACCATTAAAACATTTGAAAGCGCATGCATCAAATCGTCAGGTTCAGCTCTACAGAAGCCTATAGCTTGGATCTCCAAATTTCATATACGCAAATTATGAGGGCGCACAATTAAAATTCAGAATAACGGTACAGCACTTTAGAGCCTACTTCACATTGGAAAAGGTGCCGCAATACATGTCATGTTGATATGATTTTCAGTTTTCTTCCATATGACTGGTTTCACGTTCTTCTCCAGGGATCATAACGATGAATGATCTAAAACAATTGCTATGTGTATTTGCAATCACTTTCTCCAAACGGGTTACTCACTTATATAGCTCTTATCAATGTATGTATTACAGTGCTGTTATATTATATATAATATATATATATAAACATAGATGCTTTTCCCACTTGAAATCGGCAGGTTCGTTCTAACCTTATTCATGATTTCCTTTGCATAAAGGTGGTGGAATTATGAGGGAATTAAGGCAAAATCAGAATATGGAGGATCTACAAACACACCTCTCCCACACCTCCATTTTATTAGATCTCCACCCCGAACAAATAGTGGGTGAATAGCATGCTTTTCTCTTGCTTAAGTTTAGGTCAGAATACGCATAGAGAGAAAAATGCATAAAAAAAGTAATTACGTTCCATTTATGTGCGCTTAATTCGGGTCAGAATCGGCCCAATGAGCAGCAGCCATTGCTCTATAAAGTGCTTTGAGTCAGTGCGACTCTTCCTATGGAGTTAATTGACATCTGTATGAATTGCTACCAGCTTTTGGACAGCGATTTGTTCATATAATGTTGGTTAACCGAGAACTAAAGTCGTCAGCATTTGGTCAGGTGCTCGATTAATTTCTAGGTCCACACATGTTAAGTGAAGAGGTGGAAGAGATGCTTGAATGAGGAGCGGAACAAGGAGCTCCACCATATTTGAAAGTTATGGCCGAATGTCCACTTCACTTCCGAAATTCTAAACATGCTAACACCTGCGAAATTGTGACTTGTTCAAATAACCAGTGACAAAAAAAACGGAACTTCTGCTGTTTGTTATTCCATACATCCCATTCCTTCCAGACAATTGTTGATGTATGTCTGTCCACGAGAAATTAATTTTCATACAACAATCTTTACAGTTAAAAAAAAAATCTCTTTGTCTTGAAAAATGTGTATAAAAAGGCACATTTGAGTTCCATTGCTCTATCAAATATTTAAAACACAATGACTGTCTTTGTCTCAATTTGTCCCCAAGTAAATAATATAAAACCAAACACTAGGTTAATCCCTTTTAAAATACTTCTTTAAGTACTCAGTTAATAATGCATCAGATGTAAAATTGGCAGATGGCTTTGGAGCGTGGATGAGCGCCTTGGCCACCATCTCTCCTTTTCCTTTCAACATCACCCTCCTTCCTGTCCCTTTCACTCTGATGAACCTCATCATCTTCCTTTCTGATGCCTCCCTCCCTACCACTTTCAAATTTTCTTTGCATTTTCTCAATCTTACTCCCACACTTTTCCTCAGCTCTATCCCTCTTACACCCCAACTCCCTGTCTTTGTTTTCCCTCCTGGACATTCTCTCCATCACTCCATCCTCCTTAGAGGTCCCTTTAGCTGTCCCTCTCCCAACCCCACTCGTTCTTTTCACCTCAGATTCCTCTTTTGTCTTCCCCCTCTCTGAGTCTCCCTTTAAGTCAACACTGTGCTTATCTTTACTTCCCCTACCCATCTCTGCTCTCCAGTTCCTAACCCCCCTCTCTACCCCACCCCTTTCAGTCTTACTCGTTCTCTCCATCTCACCCGTTTCAGTTATGCCCCCACACTTCAGATCTTTACTGTGTCTTCTCCCTGGAGCAATCGCTGGTATTTCATCTCTACTGCCTCTCTCCCTCGGACTCCTCTCCGGGATTTGCTCATTGTCAGTCTTGCTGCTATGTCTGCTTGCGTTTCCTCTTTCTGAAGTTTCCCTCACCCTCATCTTAGTCTCCCATCCAGCTACTTTTTGTTCCTTCAATCTTTCACTCTTCCCCCTTTCAGACTCTACATTTTCATTTGAAATCCCTTTCTTTGTATCAGCCAGCTCATTTTTATTGCCTCTACCTCTTTGTTTTTCAGTCTCTCTTGCCTTTTCTTTACCCTCCTCATTTTTATTGCCTCTACCTCTTTGTTTTTCAGTCTCTCTTGCCTTTTCTTTACCCTCCTCATTTTTATTGCCTCTACCTCTTTGTTTTTCAGTCTCTCTTGCCCTTTCTTTACCCTCCTCATTTTTATTGCCTCTACCTCTTTGTTTTTCAGTCTCTCTTGCCTTTTCTTTACCCTCCTCATTTGTACTGCCTCTATCATTTCCTTTCTCTTTTTTGCCCTCAACATTTCCTTTTTCATTGGTGTTTCTACTCTCCATTCCTTTATCTTTCTTTTTCCCTTTCTCTGACCCTTTTTTATTCTGGACGCTGCTAGTATCACCTTTCACACTACCACTAGTGTCTCCCCTCTCAGTCGTCCTCTCTTTCTCCATCTCCACTTTCTCAGTCTCACCCAACTCAATTGTTTTACTTTTAGGTCTCGCCTTCTTTCCCTCCTCTTTATTACTATCCTTCTTTTTACTATTCTTCTCCTCCTTCATTTCCCTTTCCTCACTCTTAGCTGCCTCCTCCTTGCTTTTATTCCATTTATGTTCCTCCTGGACCTTCTTGTCCAACTTCTCCTCTAACTGGTCCAGCTCTTGCTCCAGCTGAGCGAGTTTAACTGGGTCTGACTCCAGGTCATCATCCACTTCCACCTCCACTTCCTCCTCCTCCTCGTACTCTTCCAGCTCGATCCCATCCATGGTTTTCTGCAGCTGGGTTTTCACCTTGTTCAGCTCCAGTAGCCCATCCTGCAGGTCCTTGCACATCTCACGGATCTCGGAGGCGAACTTTGTCTTGGCGCCCTTGCGCAGCTCATGGGAATCCTTGGCGAGGAAGAAGACGTCAAGTGCGAGGAAGAGAGCGGACATGACGCCCGTGGTAACGCTGATGGCCTTAACTGCTTTGGCGGCCCCCCCTGCCACGCCTAGAACCTGCACGGTGCTGATGAGCTTGTCTGTGTTGATCATCAGTTTCTTTCCGGCCCTCCCCCCCTCCTTCACCACGTGCTTAATGTTGTGGTTCAGAGCCTTCTTGGTTGCACTCTCAGTGTACTTTTCAAAGTTCCCCTCCTGCAGAGCTTCCATACCTTCCTGCAGACACACAGAGAGAAAGGGCACGTGAGGGACAGAGGGGGAGGAGTGTGTATGTGTATACAGGATGTGAATATGCATGCGTGTGCCCGTTAGTGAGTAAGCGAGAGAGAAAGAACAGTAACCCACCTGTACAAACTCCATACACTCCCTGATGTCCTTGAGCTCCTCCTGGTAGCCCTGAATCATCTTCTCCACTTTCTTACAGTCCATGTTGGAGTGCACTGTATCAGTGATGTTGGCCGTTGCCGAGGCAATGCTTCCAGCGGTCGCCACGGAGATGCCTACAGCGGTGACGATGATGGAGGCTCCGAAGGTGAAGGGGGCAAGGATGAGGCCGGTGATGGTGGCCACACTGCCACACACGCTGGCCACGCCACCCCCTACAGCAGCCGTCACCGTCCTCTTGTGGAACTGGTCGGCAGCGTCGGCCTGGGCCAGCAGCTCCAGGATACGGCCCTGCAGTGACGCTCCCCGCTGGTTGAAGAGACGCACAAACAGCCGAGCCGCCATGAACACACGGTCAGCCACCTGCTCCACCGCCCTGAGGGAGGGAAAGAGGGAGGGACAGAGGCATTTTAAAATGAACTTTCCATGTCAACAGAAGATGGACAATAACGTTTTGAATTTGAACGTAAGGCACAGAGAGATGAATGACTCACATATCTGCTTCATCCTCTTGGAAATGGGATGTTTCATTCCATTGCTCCCAACCTGGTAACCCACAACACAAGAGTCGTCACACTTCTCCAACACATACATTCACCAGCACATAAATATTCCCTCAGCCACTTAAATGCACGCACAGACATACAGAAATAGTTTGAGGTGGAAACACACCTTCGACTGATCTCCACCAGTCCAACAGGCCGTCGCTCTCCTGAAAAACAAACAACAATGAGAAAACATGTCCGAGTCATCTCCAAATCAGAGAGTGTGAATGAGTGACAGATACCGAGAGACAGACAGACACACAGATACCTCTTCAGACTCCAAAAGGTTGACTCCATCAGTGGGGTATGCTGCCATCTCCACAGGCTGGATCTCCACTGTGCTCTCCTGGAACAGACAGACACACATCAGACCACTGGACACAGGCAACATATAAAGCACCAGTGTACATGATACACATGTTCTATAGCTGACCTGCAGTGGGGCCAGCCCTTGCAGCTCCACAGCCTCCTCAATGATAGGCTCCTTATCAGAGTCCTGAGGGAGAAATCAGAAAACCACAGCATGTATTTTACTACGACTGTATTACAAACTATTTTACATAGAGGGGCATTAAGTGATGGACTGAGTTGGAGGGGTTGAGGAACGCAAGAAGAAATAGCAATACCCGAGCAGCAGTACGTTTTGGAATCCTCGGGAGAGTTCTTTTCACTTGGAATGACACAACCTGAGAAGCAAATTTGATTTAATATTCAACATGAAAATAACAAAATCATTCATAGTACATAACAAAAGTATGGCCTCAAAACCAACTGGGACCAGACAAGTAATTATATTGAGTAGCGACGTGAGTGAAATCTCTGAAATCATAGGTCAATCATGGGTCAATTCACCTAAATAACTGATCACTCACCCGTCTCTTCTTCTTGATTGTCCTCCGGCGCTTCAGCTGACTACCTCTCAAAGGTGGCTCTGTGTCTATACTGTCCTAATAGAGAGAGAAAGATAGGACGTGTAAACATGACATGTTGTGTACATTGTTTACTGTTCTGGGTGTAAACTGCATAGTAACATGTATCAGTTGCTAATGCTACATGCTAATGCTCAGGTTACATGACTGTAATTACCTGTTGCTCGAAAGGTTTTGGAGTTCTCCTGAAGAGTCCTGCAAACCCTCCTTTTTTCTCCTGTGTCAATAATACATACTCAGTAAACATACAAGGCACATTGGTGGGTTAACAAAGTGATGATAAAGTTAGGTGTAGGTCAAATAATACATACTCAGTAAACATACAAGGCACATTGGTGGGTTAACAAAGTGATGATAAAGTTAGGTGTAGGTCAAATAATACATACTCAGTAAACATACAAGGCACATTGGTGGGTTAACAAAGTGATAATAAAGTTAGGTGTAGGTCAAATAATACATACTCAGTAAACATACAAGGCACATTGGTGGGTTAACAAAGTGATGATAAAGTTAGGTGTAGGTCAAATAATACATACTCAGTAAACATACAAGGCACATTGGTGGGTTAACAAAGTGATGATAAAGTTAGGTGTAGGTAAAATAAGGTGCAAGACTCACTTTGCTGGTGGTTGGAGTGTCGGAAAAACTACCATTGCTGACTGAGAGTTCTCTTTGTGCAGAGAGATTTTCCTACATCAAAAATAGTCATTTTCTAAAACATAATTACATGAAATCAAATGTATTTATACATAAATGTAAGTATACAAAATCTTACCTTAATTGTGGTGAAGTCTGAGAGGCTGTCATTGCTGGCAGAGAGTTCCTTGTACTCAGTAAGAGGGTCCTGACATATTTAGAGCACAGGGTTACTATAAACATTTGTTTGATTGTACATTGATACTGTTGCAACGAACACCAGAGAGTGACAACTTTACTACCTTATCAACAGTGAAGCGTGGGGATGGCTTTGGCGATGGTCTTGGAGACCTTTTGAAAATCCCAGTGAGTCCCAAAATCCCTGTTTTTTCCTACATCAGATACAGAGGGAGTTAATAAACTAGCACGAACCGTCACTAGAAGTTCCAGACAAGAGACAACCCTTTCAGGGTAGATTACCTTGCTTTCTGAGAAGTTGTCATTACAGTCTGTTCCCAAATCTGAATCCTGAATTCAAAACAAAAGCACAGTAAGCCTTCAATGTGAATGAAGCAGCGATATCTTGAAGCAGAGTCCTCTTTCTCCCCTCTAATAACGAAATAAACCAGCTTTCTGCTGTGCAATGTCACATCCCTAACAATGTCACATCCCTATCAATGTCGCATTCCTATCAATGTCGCATCCCTATCAATGTCGCATCCCTATCAATGTCGCATCCCTATCAATGTCGCATCCCTATCAATGTCGCATCCCTATCAATGTCACATCCCTATCAATGTCGCATCCCTATCAATGTCGCATCCCTAACAATGTCGCATCCCTATCAATGTCGCATCCCTATCAATGTCGCATCCCTATCAATGTCGCATCCCTATCAATGTCACATCCCTATCAATGTCGCATCCCTAACAATGTCGCATCCCTATCAATGTCGCATCCCTATCAATGTCGCATCCCTATCAATGTCGCATCCCTATCAATGTCGCATCCCTATCAATGTCGCATCCCTATCAATGTCACATCCCTATCAATGTCGCATCCCTATCAATGTCACATCCCTATCAATGTCGCATCCCTATCAATGACGAGTAGGGTGGGCTGATTTCTGTTGTAGATTTTCTCATTTGAAAATAAATATATAAAGGTTGTTCTGGAAGTATTTTTAGGGGTTGATCATTAGGTGCATAAACATTGAGTGCTTTCCCCCCTCAATTTTGGCTTTCAAATGTGTTTTCTAAAACAAAGTGCATTCGGAAAGTATTCAGACCCCTTCACTTTTTCCACATTTTGTTACGTTAACAGTCTTATAAAATGTCTAAAATTGTTTTTTCCCCCCCTCATCAATCTACACATAATACACCATAATGACAAAGCAGAAACAGGTTTTTAGATTTTTTTAGCAAATGTGTGTATGTGTATATATATATATATATATATATATATATATATATATATATATATATATATATATATATATATATAAATGTATATATATAAATGTATATATATATATATATATATATATATATATAAATGTATCACATTTACTTAAGTATTCAGACCCTTTACTCTGTAGTTTGTTGAAGCACTTTTGGCAGCGATTACAGCCTTTTACAGCCTCGAGTCTTCTTCAATATGACACTACAAGCTATGGCACACCTGTATTTGTGGAGTTTCTCCCATTCTTCTCAGCAGATACTCTCAAGCTCTGTCCGGTTGGATGGGGAGCGTCGCTGCACAGCTATTTTCAGGTCTCTCCAGAGAAGTTTGATCGGGTTCCAGCCCGGCTCTGGCTGGGCCACCCAAGGACATTCAGAGACTTGTCCAGAAGCCACTCCTGCATCGTCTTGGCTGGGTGCTTAGGGTCGTTGTCCTGTTGGAAGGTGAACCTTCACCCCCAGTCTTAGGTCCTGAGCGCGCTGGAGAAGGTTTTCATCAAGGATCTCTCTGTACTTTGCTTCATTCATCTTTCCCTTGATCTTGACTGGCCAGGTGATGAACGGTGCCTGGTCTCCTCCAGACGTGACGCTTGGCATTCAGGCCCAACAATTCAATCTTGGTGCATTCGGAAACCCCTAAATCTGTTTTATTTGCAAATATTTCTAAAAACCTTTTCACGTTGTCATTATGGGGTATTGTGTGTAGATTGAGGATCTTTTTTTTCATCCATTTTAGAATATTGCTGTTAACTTAACAAAATGTGGAAAAAGCGAAGGGGTCTGAATACTTTCCGAATGCACTGTAAATAAGGAGGATAGGATGCTGCTGCTGGTCAGAGTCTGTCTGCCTTTGACTGGTGAGGGAACGGTGTTCTCGAGCCTACTGCCTGAGGTTCAGAGAAACAGGCCTTTTCTAATTATGTAGCCTACTAGAAACAAGTTGTTTCAAAGTTTAATACTACCAAAGTTGTCTTTGAACTCAACAAATTGAGCCCAATATGAACATTACCAATTATCACTAGCTTTGAGAAACTGTTCACACTAATGACTGTACTTCTTTATTTGTTACAGAGAAGCTATTGCTTCATTTCCCTTTCAAGCGTTACTCAACTTTTTTTCCCTTCAAAAAAATCATGGCCTCTGAGGACCGGGCCAAACCAAAAGCATAATAAAATTAGGAATTGAGTAGTACTGTGTAGTGTAAAGCCACAGAAAGCCAGTAGCTTTTGTGGGAAACTTATTTCCAATCCATCAAATTCATCATGGTATATTATTGAGGGGGTCAAATTGGCCTATCTGGCTATATCTATTCAGGCGAGTGCATTTATCTCCTGTATAGCATATTCATTATCTCTCAGTTTTTGTCCATTACAGCACCATCCCCATGTTCATCTTCCTCCGTGTGTTTGAATAAAGTTCCTGTATGTATTAACTCTTGAGCAACTTAATTACCCTCTAACCGGGGGCGGTGTCATCAATAAACCAGTAAAATACGTGGAGCCCGGTCGCTCTCTTTCAGCTCTCCCTACATTTTTTATGTTTGCGCCGCACCCAATCTGTTCGCTAGCTCACCCAACCTATGTTGATTGACAGTTTGCTGGTCCAGTCATTGGGCAGAGTGTGCGTTTCCCTATCCTTGTGCATGTTTTCTTGCAAGGCCGATGGTGCGGCTACTGTCTTTGGCTTCGTGGAGAGTAATCCAGAGACTCTGTGCCATAGAATGAATGACAAAACATGACAAAACCTGGCCAGATCATTTCAAGTCATCAGTCTCAAGTCAAAGTCGAGTCCCGAGTCCAAGTGAAGTCTCAAATGAATTTATTTTCAATCAATTCGAGCCTCAATTCATCAAATTTGTGACTCGAGTCAGACTCCACAACTCTGCCTACGTGTATCCTGCCCCGTGAGGGTTAATAACCAGGAAAATAACCTCTCACTCAATGTCAACAAAACAAAGGAGCTGATCGTGGACTTCAGGGAGCAGCAGAGGGAGCACTCCCCTATCCACAGACGGGACCGCAGTGGAGAAGGTGGAAAGCTTCAAGTTCCTCGGCGTACACATCAATAATGATCAGAAATGGTCCATCCACACAGACCGTGTGGTGAAGAAGGTGCAACAACACCTCTTCAACCTCAGGAGGCTGAGAATTTGGCTTGGCCCTTTTATCACCGCCTGGTACGGCAACCGCACCGCCCACAGCCGAAGGGCTCTCCAGAGGATGGTGTGGTCTGCCCATCGCATCACAGGGGGCAAACTAACTGCCCTCCAGGACATCTACAGCACCCGATGTCACAGGAAGGCCAAGAAGATCATCAAGAACATCAACCACGCAAGCCACGGCCTGTTTACCCCGCTGCAATCCAGAGGGCGAGGTCAATAAAAGGTGCCTCTTTGACATTGCTCAATCTAATATTTCTATATTTCTTAATTCCAATCTTTTACTTTTAGATTTGTGTGTATTGTTGTGAATTGTTAGATACTAGTGCACTGTTGGAGCTAGGAACACAAGCATTTCGCTACACCCGCAATAACATTAGCTAAATATGTGTATGTGACCAATACAATTTGATTTGATGAGAGGAAACAACGTGCTGGACCATGTGTACACAAACAAACTCAAGAGGGAGCCACTAACACAGAGAATAGTGAGGGCCTGGACAGAAGAGGCAGACTCAATGCTGCAGGAGTGTTTTGAGAATACTGATTGGAATATGTTCAAAGATTCATCCAACCAGAACTCATCCATCAACACTGACAAATATACATAGTCAGTCACAGGCTTCATTAGGTAATGTGTTGAGGATGTTGTACCCACAATAACAATCCGGACATACCCCAACAAAAAATCCTGGCCATGTCCTCAGAAGCCCCATTTATACCTGGTTCTAACATACGTCCTTTGTTCTGATCTTCTCCACATTTAGATTGTGCCCACATTTTTGGGCAAGTATAGATGACAAAAAGACTCATTGTGATCAGATCTTTCTAGAGGTAGTCAGACACGCATTCTATTTGGATATCTTAGAAGTGTAGGCAGGTCTGGACAGTGAAACTATTTAAATCATCATTATCCCGCCCTCTAAAATCATGGACAGGTGATGCCATTGACTTAAAGCATCAATGTCTTAAAATAAATATTATTTTGAAAGAATATCTGTCAAACAATTGGCATACAGGCAGGGACCAGGATATTTGGTCACAATAATGACACTGTGGACAGATAAAATACATATTTTACTGACGTGTAGATGCGATGTAGATCAGAATGTGGATAAGATGAGGACAAAGGCAGCATGTTAGCACCAGGTATAAATGAGGCTAGTGTGTTCGCTGATCAGACATCTTCAACCTGTCTTTGTCCCAGGCTGTAGTCCCCACTTGCTTCAAGGATACTATCATCATTCCAGCGACCAAGAAAACCAAGGACACATTGTAGGGCAGCATCCAAAGCGACTCTTCTTATCAACTGTATGCAATCATTTCCTGTGTTGTCTTAGGAATTCAGCATTCTCTGTATTATCTCTCCCAACCCTCCATTGTGTCACCTCTGAGATACAGACGTTACATCATGTAGGTCTGATATCTGATTGGAGGTGAACTTTACAGTAATTCTATTGGTCAACAACTCTGTTTTTGAATCTAAATAACTTAGATGCTTATAAAACGTTCTTTTTTTGTAAATCCTGAACTGCTATGGTGAGACTCACTATTTTTTCTCTCTCCACCCCATGGACTTTTGGGGCATGGCCGTTCAGGTTATGATTTCTCTCTCTCTCTCTGACCATGCTCAGAATAATGCCTTGCATAATGCTTGTTAATGTCTTGTAACTTAAGCTACAATACACTTGTATTTAGAATTCTGATCTCAGACGTTTCTTCATTGCGTATTGCTGTAACTCAACCATTGTCTCTTGCATATTGCTAATCTTTATGCAGTCAGATAAACATTTGAACAGGCCAATTGCTTAGTATTATCACGAGTCGCATGTGATGTATATATCATATACTATATATTCAAATATCAAATATTACCGCCCACTACAGTAAATGGTGGCCCAGGAGTCAGATAAACATTTTAATAGTATAATTGTGTAGTCATGTTATGAGTCGATTGTGAGGTATTTATAATATCATATATACACATGGGAAATATTACTGCCCACTACAACATGCCCAAATGACTGTTGCCCCGTCGCACTCACCCCTGTCACCATGAAGTGCTTTGAGATCAATGCCAACATGCCAGCCACACTGGATCCACTCTAATTTGCCTACCGCTCCAACAGAGCCACGGAAGATGACATTTCCATCGCCATTCACACAACCCTAACACATCTGGACAAGAGGAACACCTATGTGAGAATGCTGTTCATTGACTACAGTTCAGCATTCAACACTATTGTTCCGTCCAAGCTCAGAGCCCTGGTTCTGGACACCATCCTCTGCAACTGGATCCTCTACTTCCTGACAGGCAGACCACAGGCTGTGAGGATCGGCAACAACATATTCTTCACACTGACTCTTAACACAGGGGCCCCCTCAGGGGTGTGTCCTCAGCCCTTGTTTTTACACGACACCAACTCCACATCAAGTTCTGACGACACCACCGTTGTAGGCCTGATAACCAAAAACCATGAGTCAGTCTATAGGGAGGAGGTAGGTGAACTGGCATTGTGGTGCCAGGACAACAACCTCTCCCTCAATGTCAGCAAAACAAAGGAGTTGAAGCAGAGGAGGGGGAACACGCCCCGATCCACATCAACGGGACTGCAGTAGAGAGAGTCAGCAGTTTAAGATCCTCTGTGTCCACATCAGAGGACTTGACATGGATCAACAACATCACCACACTTGTCAAGGCGGCTGAATAAATTTGGCATGCCACCCCGGGTCCTCCCAAATAGTACCGCTGCACCATCGAGAGCGTCCTGACCGGTTGCATCACGGCCTGGTACTCCATCCACGACCGCAAGGCCCTACCACAAGGCCCTGTTGAAGACGGTCCAGTACATCACTGGGACTGTGCTCCCATCCATCCAGGACATCTACTTGAAATGGTGCCTGAGGAAGTCCCGCAGCCATGAGCTGTTCACTCACTTACCGTAGAGCAGACGGTATCGGAGCATGAGGTCTGGTACCAACAGGCTCAGAAACTGTTTCTATCTACAAGCCATCAGACTGTTGAATACTTCAAAATGACTGATCACCTGTACTGACTCTCCGCACACATGCACTCACTCACGCACACATATACATTCATGCTACACAGACATCACAACTGCTGCTACCAGACTCTTATTTACTATTGCTAATATTGCACAATTTAAACACTTTCCCCCCAATCCCCCGTTCCCCGATACATGTGTAAATATTGTACTATAAATTGTGCATCCCTGTATTATACATATGCTAAAATGTTTATTATGATCTACCGAGGCATTTACTTCATGTTCATAATCGTACATTTTATCATTTTTTATTGTTATAACCTTGTCGAGAAGGAACCTGCAAGTACCATGTGTATCCTATTTGGGGAGTTTCTCCCATTCTTCTCTGCAGAGCTCCCGAGTGGCGCAGCGTTCTAAGGCACTGCATCTCAGTGCTACAGGCGTCACTACAGACCTGATTCAATTGCAGGCTGTATCACAACCAGCCGCGATTGTGAGTCCCATAGAGCGGCGCACAACTGGCCCAGCGTCGTCCGGGGTAGGGCTTCGCCGGGGTAGGCCGTTCTTAACTGGCTTGCCTAGTTAAATAAAGGCTAAATAAATCAATAAAAAAAAATATCTCTCAAGCTCTGTCAGGTTGGATGGGGAGTGTTGCTGCACAGCTATTTTCAGGTCTCTCCAGAGATGTTCAATCACGTTCATATCCGGGCTCTGGCTGGGTCACTCAAGGGCATTCAGAGACTTGTCCCGAAGCCACTCCTGCTTTGTCTTGGCTGTGTGCTTAAGGTCGTTGTCCTGTTGGAAGGGGAACCCTCACAGCAGTCTGAGGTCCTGAGGCGCTGGAGCAGGTTTTCATCAAGGATCTCTCAGCACTTTGCTCCATTCACTTTTCCTTCAATCCTGACAAGTCTCCCAGTCCCTGCAACTGAAAAACATCCCCACAGCATGATGCTGCCACCACCATTCTTCACCGTAGGGATGGTGCCAGGTTTCCTCCAGACGTGACGCTTGGCATTTAGACCAAAGATTTCAATCTTGGTTTCATCAGACCAGATAATCTTGTTTTTCATGGTCTGAGATACCTTTGTGTATTTTTGGTAAACTCGAAGCGGGCTGTCATGTGCCTTTTACTGAGGAGTGGCTTCCGTCTGGATACTCTACCGTAAAGGCGTGATTGGTGGAGTGCTGCAGAGATGGTTGACCTTCTGGAAGGTTCTCCCATCTCCCATAGGAACTCTGTAGCTCTGTCTGAGTGACCATTGGGTTCTTGGTCACCTCCCTGACCAAGGTCTTTCTCCGCTGATTGCTCAGTTTGGCCGGTTGACCAGCTCTAGGAAGAGTCTTGGTGGTTCCAAATTTGATCCGTTTTTAAGAATGATGGAGGCTACTGTGTTCTTGAGGACCTTCAATTGCTGCATAAATGTTTTGGTAATCTTCCCCAAATCTGTGCCTCGACACAATCCTGTCTCGGAGCTCTACAGATAATTCCTTCGACCTCATGGCTTGGTTTTTGCTCTGACATGCACTGTCAACTGTGGGACCTTATATAGACAGGTGTGTTCCTTTCCAAATCATGTCGTCATTTGAATTTACCACAGGTGGACTCCAATCTAGTTGTAGAAACATCTCAAGGATGATCAATGGAAACAATGATGCCCCTGATCTCAATTTTGAGTCTCATAGCAAAGGGTCTGAATACTTATGTAAATAAGGTATTTCTGTTTTTTATTTTGAATACATTTGCAAAAATGTCACATGCCTGTTTTCGCTTTGTCATTACGGGGTATTGTGTGTAAATGGATGACGATTAATTTTTAAAGAATCTATTTTAGAATAAGGCTGTAACGTAACAAAATGTGGAAAAGGGGAAGGGGTCTGAATACTTTCCGAATGCACTGTATATACCATAGAGATTGAATAGAAATTATTCTTAGGACTAACATGTTTACCTCTTCTGGTTGCGAGGCTTCAGCTGTTTTAGGAGCCTTTTTGAACATTCCACTGAATATACCTTTACCCTGAAACACACAGATGCAGTTTAGAAAGAGCAACTGAAATCATGTCACCTGGAGATCAAGTTAGCGGAGTTCAGTCTCACCTTTGGGTTGCTGTTGTCAGAGAGACTGTCATTACTGGCTGAGAGCTCACTGTGTAATGACCGCTTGTCCTATGAGACAATCGAGTGTTACTGTGACACTCACCAAAAGTTATAAATATTACCGACTAGTCATGGTCAAATTAAGACCTAATGTAGTTACCTCTTCTGGTTGACAGCCTTCATCGGCAGGTTTAGGTGATTTTTGGAACATTCCACTGAATTTAGCTCTCTCCTGAAACACACAAGTGATAGTAGTAATATCCTGCTCCAGGTATCTGAACATCTATTCACCTCAATAGTGTTGCTGTCAGAGGCTGTCATTACATTATCAGGCCCTACACCCAAACAAGGGCACTGCGTTCATCCACCTCTGGCCTGCTCGCCTCCCTACCACTGAGGAAGTACAGTTCCCGCTCAGCCCAGTCAAAACTGTTTGCTGCTCTGGCCCCCCAATGGTGGAACAAACTCCCTCACGACGCCAGGACAGCGGAGTCAATCACCACCTTCCGGAGACACCTGAAACCCCACCTCTTCAAGGAATACCTAGGATAGGATAAAGTAATCCTTCTCACCCCCCCCCTTAAATGATCTAGATGCACTTTTGTAAAGTGGCTGTTCCACTGGATGTCAGAAGGTGAATTCACCAATTTGTAAGTCGCTCTGGATAAGAGCGTCTGCTAAATGACTTAAATGTAAATGTACTGGCTGAGAGCTCACTTGGTAATGGCCGCTTGTCCTATGAGGCAATTAAGTGTTACTAGAACAATTAACGACGGTTAATAATAATAGACTTAGAAATATCATTAGTCCACTGTCAAATTAAGAGCCAATATAGTCATCTCTAGATACCTCTTCTTGTTGAGAGCCTTCATCGGCAGGAATAGGAGATTTCTTGAACATTCCGCTGAATAAACTTCCTTTCTCCTGAAATACAAAAAGACAGTTTAGATTTTTTTTAGTTTTACTGTGTTGACATAATGTTATCTGGATACGTAGTATTGTCTGAAGATAATACTCCACCAAACCTCCTCACCCTGGTGTTGTTGGTATCAGAAAGGCTGTTGTTGCTGACTGAGAGCTCACTGCATGTTGCAAGATTGTCCTGGAACAGAACACAGTTCTGTAGTTTTAGAAAAGTAACAAACTCTTACAGGAAGTAACTGAAGCAAACAGACGTGTTTGATCTCACCTGCGCAGGTGTTTCATCTCCAGATGATTTGGGGGTCTTTTTAAGGATTCCACTGAATAGCCCCTTTTTTCCCTGATAGAAGAAGACAGTGTCATTTGAATTTCCATTTGAATAAGTGGTTTTCTCAAAATGCAGTAAGTCTGCCTCACCTTAGGGTTGCTGTTGTCAGCCAGACTGTCATTGCTGGATGAGAGCTCACCCTGTAATGACCCCTTGTCCTGAGACATGACGGGGAAGAGTTACTTAAACAACAGTGCTCCAATTTAAGATACCCCTTCTAGTTTAGTTCACTTGTTTTGTACACACATTGTTGTTTTGGACTCACAAGTGTGTTGTAATGTGAGCAGACGCCACTTACGTAACTAGCTACCAGTAGTGTGTACGCATAGAATATGCTGAACAAATAGAAAATGTAAGACTGGTCCAAGCCAAACACTTGACTTCGCTATATTACCTCAGGTTGAGAAGCATCAGCAGCAGGCTTGGGGGATTTTATGAACATTCCACTGAATATGCCTCCTTTCTCCTGGAACCCAATCGTTTACAATAAACAATGGAAGCTATTTGTGAAGAACACTTCAGCAGATGTGAAGAACTGTCAAACCTTACTCACTTTACTGTTGTTTTTAGAAAGACTGTCATTGCTGCCTGAATGTTCACCGTGTAATGCCTGATTGAGAAACAGATCAAGATATCTGTTCAGCCAGCGAGAATGCATAATAACATTTGCTATGGGGTACATTTTCTATACAAGTCAGCATATTTACAAGTAGGTCGGAAATAATATTTTGAGTCACGTGTTGATCTCCAGAACGCTCACCTCTGCAAGTGTGCCCTCTCGAGGAGCTTTGGGGGATTTTTTGAGGATTCCACTGAAAAGTCCTCCTTTTGCCTAATGGCATCAGAACATAATCAGGTTGTCAACTATTTCTATGATAATATCCGTAATACTTTAGTCATAACCCTCTTACTGAGCACATGAATAGTACTCAACTCTGCCTCACCTTAGGGTTGTTGTTGTCAGAGAGACTGTCATTGCTGGCTGAGAGCTCACTGTGTAGTGACTGCTGGTCCTGTATGACAATGACAGGCAACACAAAGAGGAAATGATGTTATGCTCTGAAGAAGGTGATCCATGCAGAAACGTAAGCCTATTGTTTGTTTGTCCGGGCAGATTTATACAAAAACTGAGTGATCATTTTTCTTTATTGTCCTGGATAGTCACCAGTTGAAGTGTCCTGGGGTAAGGAATGTTTTGGGGATTTTCAAGTCCTTCAGTTGAGCACCTGATTCCCTTTTTTGTTTAAGCTGGGCTGAAGAGAGTTTGGGTTTACTTTTTTTCATCAAATTATGTTACCTGCACAGTGACAATACGTGAACAAATGAATTCTTAATCTATTTGCTTGATATTAAATCAAATTTAATGGCAACATAAAATTGCCATTAAGAGTTTAAGTGTTGTGATTGCAGATTTGTCAAGAGAACAGAAATCTTATACATCATACAGTGCCTTGGGAAAGTATTCGGCCCCCTTGAACTTTGCGACCTTTTGCCATATTTCAGGCTTCAAACATAAAGATATAAAACTGTATTTTTTTGTGAAGAATCAACAACAAGTGGGACACAATCATGAAGTGGAACGACATTTATTGGATATTTTAAACTTTTTTAACAAATCAAAAACTGAAAAATTGGGCGTGCAAAATTATTCAGCCCCTTACTTTCAGTGCAGCAAACTCTCTCCAGAAGTTCAGTGAGGATCTCTGAATGATCCAATGTTGACCTAAATGACTAATGATGATAAATACAATCCACCTGTGTGTAATCAAGTCTCCGTATAAATGCACCTGCACTGTGATAGTCTCAGAGGTCCGTTAAAAGCGCAGAGAGCATCATGAAGAACAAGGAACACACCAGGCAGGTCCGAGATACTGTTGTGAAGAAGTTTAAAGCCGGATTTGGATACAAAAAGATTTCCCAAGCTTTAAACATCCCAAGGAGCACTGTGCAAGCGATAATATTGAAATGGAAGGAGTATCAGACCACTGCAAATCTACCAAGACCTGGCCGTCCCTCTAAACTTTCAGCTCATACAAGGAGAAGACTGATCAGAGATGCAGCCAAGAGGCCCATGATCATGATCATGATCTACAGCTGAGGTGGGAGACTCTGTCCATAGGAGAACAATCAGTCGTATATTGCACAAATCTGGCCTTTATGGAAGAGTCGCAAGAAGAAAGCCATTTCTTAAAGATATCCATAAAAAGTGTTGTTTAAAGTTTGCCACAAGCCACCTGGGAGACACACCAAACATGTGGAAGAAGACACACCATACCCACTGTCAAACATGGTGGTGGCAGCATCATGGTTTGGGCCTGCTTTTCTTCAGCAGGGACAGGGAAGATGGTTAAAATTGGTGGGAAGATGGATGGAGCCAAATACAGGACCATTCTGGAAGAAAACCTGATGGAGTCTGCAAAAGACCTGAGACTGGGACGGAGATTTGTCTTCCAACAAGAAAGAACTGAAAACTGCTGTTCACAAATGCTCTCCATCCAACCTCACTGAGCTCGAGCTGTTTTGCAAGGAGGAATGGGAAAAAATTTCAGTCTCTCGATGTGCAAAACTGATAGAGACATACCCCAAGCGACTTACAGCTGTAATCGCAGCAAAAGGAGGCGCTACAAAGTATTAATTAACTTAAAAGGGCTGAATAATTTGGCACGCCCAATTTTTCAGTTTTTGATTTGTTAAAAAAGTTTGAAATATCCAATAAATGTCGTTCCACTTCATGATTGTGTCCCACTTGTTGTTGATTCTTCACAAAAAAATACAGTTTTATATCTTTATGTTTGAAGCCTGAAATGTGGCAAAAGGTCGCAAAGTTCAAGGGGGCCGAATACTTTCGCAAGGCACTGTATTTACAACAGGTAAATAGTATACCATATTACTTTACCTCTTCTGTTTGAGGTGGTTCTTCCACAGGTTTGGGAGACTTCTTGAACATTCCACTGAAGATGCCTCCCTTCTCCTGAAACACACAGAGGGACCGTTTACACAGAACACCACCATGAAGTTATCAGCGGGATCAAATTAGCAGAGTTTAACTTCCTTAAACCAGCTTACTTTGATGTTGTTGTTGTCAGAGAGACTGTTGTTGCTGGCTAAAAGCTCACTGTGAACTGAGAGATTGTCCTGGAACAGAAAATTTGTATTCCAGTACAAAAAAAGATTAGTGGACAATTGGGCATCTACATATGCTACACACATGTGTAGGTGTCCCTTCTCCAGCAGTTGGGGGGGGGTTCTTTGGATTCCACTGAACAACCCCCCCCTTCTCCAGAACAATAGAGGAGATACATGAATACAGTTGGACTTATTTGCATATTTCAGGATGACAAAATAGCTTTCAGCTGTCTGCTCCTGTTTGTCATTGGGATCACTACTTACTGTACTGACTTAGGACCAATGAAAACAATGACACCTTGTAAGCGCTTCAAAATCATAGTTGTAGTAGAGCACCCAAACAGCAAAGTTAAATTACAGATAAACAAGAGTGGAAAATAAGAAAATGTTACCGTCAGTGAAGGAGAAGAGAGTTTGTCTTTAGTTGCTTTCTGGAACATTCCTCCCATCAGTCCTCCTTTGTCCTGAAAGAGTGATATATGTTGAAAATCGTCCACTATTTAATAACAAACTTTGTCTCTCATTGTTTCTCTAATGCAATCACATATGTTTAGTAGTCTATAGATATCGCTCTCCTCTCCCACACACACTTGTTTGGCCTGACTCAGCCTCTTCTTGGTGTTCTCAGAGGTCTGCTCCTTTTCTGGGGTGGGCTCTTCAGGCGTCTCATTATCTGACATGTAGCTCTGAGAGAGAAGAGAAACTATAAGATCAATCATAAGGAAAACATAGGTGATTGGTGTGCCAACTAACTGACAGGTGTTTCTGCATACACCACTACAAAGATAGTCAGACAATGCCCTGTCCACTCACTGTAAAGGTAGGGGTTGGCTCTTTTTGTAATTTCTGAAACATTCCACCAAGACCCCCAAATTTGTCCTAAAAAAGATATCCATGATAAAGAGAGGGAAGCATTTGTATTCAACCTTTATTTATACAGGATATTCTAATTGAGATCAAATGTATTTTATAAGAGAGACCTGTAGAAAACATGGTTTTATACTATGACACATTTTTCTTCAATGAATCCAGAAGCACCGAACATACCTGCTTGAAGTCGGTCTCATCTTCTCGGAGATCAGAGGCCTTAATCGGTGAAATGTCCATTTCTGTTGAGCCCTGATGAAGAGACAGTGGTTTGAGACTAAAGGCCTGAGAAGGTTCAAACTAAGGCAGAGGAACATGACATGTCATTGTCAAAATCTGTGTGTGTGCATGTACCTTTATGTGCTCTGCCTGTATCCTCTTGTGACTGCCGTTTCTGGCCATAACATTTGGTTCCTGATATTACCCGCGTACCCATGCGGAAAAAGATACAATTTCAATGAGATATGAAACATTTGAGATTTACTGGTCATGTCTCTCTATGGAACCTCTCTGCCAGTACAAGTTTATGCCAGCAGTGTGTAAGGGATGCAGTAGTGTGGTGGTTATGGTGGGAGCTGATAGGCCTACCTTTGCAGTGGGTCTAACTCTGGATGGAACCACTGGAGTTCTGGCTTGTTTCCCTCTAGTCTCTGTCTGGATCAAGTTCCTGTTGGCCTGACGGACAAAAATAGTCTGTTCTTATATTTTCAGCTGAATTGTATACCCGATCCAACTGATTTGAACACTCACAGATAAATTATTTTTCTCATCATTTCTGATGAGGAAAATCTTTGTCGGGTAAAAAACGTTATATCTTTGCTAAATGAAATATAATATATATGAAATATAACCAGGAGGTAGACACATCCCACATAAATCAATGTCTGAATTCAAGCAGTGGCAGTCGGTGCCTAAAGATGAGGAGGATGATTATTTTTTATATTACAGCATATTCGATGACTGTCATTCATATTCCAGTCACCCAGCTCAATGTAACATGGATATGTTTAGGCTACTTACTAGTGATGCACCATTATGGCGTTTTTGGCTGATATCTGATATTTTCCTTGCCAAAAAAAACGATACAAATAACTGATATAAAACAAAATTGTGGCCTTTTAAGCATTCTAGTACAGTTAAATAGTTAACACACACGCACATGGACGCAGAAGTCTAAGGCACTGCATCTCAGCGCAAGAGGCGTCACTACAGTCTCTGGTTCGAATCCAGGCTGTATCACATCCAGCCGTGATAGGGAGTCCCATAGGGCGGCGCACAATTTGCCCAACGTCGTCCGGGTTTGTAAATAAGAATTAGTTCTTAATTAACTTACTTAACTGACTTCCTAGTTAACTAAACGTTACACACACACACACCACACTGACCAAACACTTATTTTGAAGGCATTTACGTGTGTCCCCATTGCCGGTAAAACATAATCAAAACCTATTTATTTCACTTACTTACCGTTTCCTTGTTCATTTGTTCAGTTTAATTCTCAACCACGATTTCTATGGTATGCCGTTTGGGTCTTTGCGTGTCAAAAAATATACTATTTAACACTATTTGACTTGTCAAATAAATGTGTTGACCAATCAGGACCTGAATATGAACCTACGTCACATAATAATGTAAAGCGTTCATACATTTTTACGTGGTGACTACACATTGATTACACTATCACTCGTATTTCATATGTCACGATTCATCTATATGTATGCTATGCTGCTAAAGTTGTCTCGCACACTTAACAGTGATGGTCATAAAAAAAAGTTAGCTAGCTCATGGATGCAAACAATGTTCTCCTCCCAAGAACATAGCAAAGCGACATAATCTGTTTCAGTAGCTATAGCTAGGTGTCATCATCTAAAATAACCCTAATTTATACGACAGTTCATATTTGATTAATGGTGGTCGGACCCGTCTATGTGAGACTAGCCACAAAAAGGATTGGCCACAAGTGGGCTTTGCGGTTAGCCTTGAAAATAAAAGTATTGCATAATGCTACTATTTGTATTCGTTTGTATCACTGCCAATGACATACTTTTATTTTGAAGGCAAACTGCAAATTCCACTAGTGTGCCTAATCCTTATTATGGCTTGCTTCACAACACATAACCACAGTCCGGTTGAGCCTCAATTTGCTAGATGAAGCGAGTTGGCTGCTTATAACGTAGCATTGGGCAACAGGGTTAATTAGCAGGCTAGTTATTTTCGTGAACTGAAGTTCAATTTCAATAGGCGAACAACAAGTGGCAACCTAGCTAATATGTACTCACAAAGAATCCTAAATCATTGCTAAGAATAATGAAAATGACTGCAGTTTCTGGCCATTCTCTTCATGCTGGTTGTATTGGTGCTAGCTAGGTACCAAGCTAAAGCTAGCTACCCCAGAAGTTGCGGTCGTGGCCGGTGTTTGCTTGTTTGCTGACTTTTTGTACAGCTTTGACAGTGCTTCTGTATCTTTTTTGACACACAAAGAGCCAAACTGCGTTCCAAATGAAGCTATTAGCAGTGATGCTATTACTGTGTAACTCCAGTTGGGCAACATCGGAAAAATAGCGCACCTGGTTGTGTTAACCGGTGCTCAACCAGTCTGCGAAAGCCAACATCACCCACAACAGAGAAAGGTTGATTGTCAAGGGCAATGAATTCCATTATCTTGGCTTTAATGGATTTCGCCTTTGAGTTGTTACTTTTTCAAATGACAGCTTGACTTGTTGATTGCTTGATCCACACAGCAGACATTGTGGGCTAGTTTAGGAATGCTGTGTTGCACATATAGCTCAAAATTTTACATGCCGTCATTAGGCATGTACCTATGTTATATAGGTATGTATGTCAGCTTTGACATGGTTTTGCACATCGGGCGTCAAGCTAGACATTGGCCGATACCGATGTTACTGTTTTTAGCTAATATCGGCCGATTCTGATGTGTTCACCGATATATCGTACATCCCTACTACTTACTATATGATACTCGAACTTGACCTATACCCATCATGAGGTTGCTATAACCTAGCCTATGAATGAACGTTTACAACATAGGTGCACAGGTCAAGAGAAATTTGAGTAATCAATGTGACAGACGTTGTGCAAAGCGGTATTGAATGTGTCAATCTTGCCTGCATCTAGCTGATCTAGGGCGTAATCATTAGTCCAACAGTAGCAAAAGATGTTCTACTGGACACATTCAGGTACGTTTATCCACTTTCTTTCATTTTTCAACAGAATCGGAGGAATGAATACACCCTGATCACATGCAAAATCAGTTCACTTTCATAGCAGCCAGATCGTTGTATAATTCTATCTATGCGCTCTCCTCAACTTTTCCCTTCACTTGTGGAGTTCAGTGCACAAAACATCAGCTGTCTGTGACCAAGTGGAAAACCCTTTCCATGCCAAACCGTCATATGATAAACACTAAACGCTACATACAGCCTATATCGTTGTCATTGTCATTAACTAATTTTAAGTTAACAACATAGCTAATAATAATAATAATAGCTAATAATAATAATGGGTTAGTAAACCAGCTACAATCAGGCAGTACAGTGTACAGTTAGCAAGTAGTTTAGCAGTTACACTGGCGGGCTCTGGTGGCAATAAATTAATGAAACCAAAAGCTTACCTTGACTTGGAAGAGTTCCACTGTTGGATATCCCATAGCAAGCTAGATAAATAGCATCTCTCTGTTTAGAACCGGGTTTTTGAGTAGTCTAAACTAGCTAGCTTACATTAGCTGCATTTGATAGCTAAATAAGAGAAAGTGAGGGTGGAATTTTTTTTTAAATATTGCTTCTTTATTTTTGAAGAAATACATTTGTTCAAAACTGTTCAACTATTGTCTTTCTCTTTGAGTCAACTACTCACCACATTTTATGCACTGCAGCGCTAGCTAGCTTTAGCTTATGCTTTGCGTACTAGATCCTGTCATTGGGTGGACAACATGTCAGTTCATGCTGCAAGAGCTCTGATAGGTTGGAGGACTTAATTCAAATGTAAATATATGGAAGGGGTGAGAACCATGAGCCTCCTTGGTTTTGTATTTGAGTCAATGTACCCAGAGGAGGACAAAAACTAGCTGTCCTCCGCCTACACCATGGTGCTACCCTACAGCAGGGTTTCTCAAACAGAACAGAAGTTTCAAACATGACATTACATAACTCAGGAGGAAGGGGAGTCCTCTGTAATCTAAAGCTTTTAAATTTTATAGTATACCTCCTTTGCAGGCTTCGGTGGAGGTAAAGGCTGTGGAGAGAGGGATGTAACGAGAGAGGAGATAAGAGTTAGTGTATTCAACTATGCGGTATTGACAGTAGTCCTATGTTCAGCTTAATGTTCTTTCTTGGTTTATTCATCTGAAATTGTGTTTATAGAACTATGTCTTCAGTGTTCGTTTTGTAACGAGTCTCGTAATGTATTCAAGTAAAGTTTTGATGTGGTGGTTTGTGTTATAGGGTCAGATAGGTTTTTATAATCTTGTTTTTTTAAGTAGAAGTGTTTTAGAAGTGTGGTATAAGAGATAAGTTGTTTTCCTGTAGTAGTATGCTCTTACCTGTTTCTGTTGATTTCTTTTCACATCTGGCTTCAACGTGCACTGTTCCATCCTGCCTCTGGGAAACCACAGTGATATGCTTGTAAAATCGTACAGGGCAAGCAGCAAAAAGGAAAGGGAGGGGAATAGGGCTTGCTTAAGACGCTCAGATCTCACAACAGACAACTGAACCAAGATCATTATCTTGTCGGTCAATCCGAAAACAGTGTCTACAAATGCTAATTTAGTTCAGAGGAAACCCACGGAGACCACTTCTTCCCTAACAGTAGCAGAAGTTTTAAAATATCAGTGACTATTGAAACTATACAAAATACAGACTGTGGCTGCACAAAGTGGTATAACGTCTCGATATGGAGACAATTCCAAGAGAGATCATGCTGTGAACCCCAATTTCTGTCTCCTACTGTATATGAAACACAACATGTAAAGTGTTATTCCCATGTTTCATGATCTGAAATAAAATATTCCTTACATTTTCCATACGCACAAAAAGCTTAATTCTCTCAAAATTTTGGTACACATTTGTTTACATCCCTGTTAGTGAGTATTTCTCCTTTGTCAAAATAATTAATCTACCTGACAGGTGTGGCATATCAAGAAGCTGATTAAACATACTTATCATCACAAGGGTGCACCTTGTGTTGGGGACAATAAAAGGACACTCTAAAATGTGCAGTTTTGTGCCACAGATGTCTCAAGTTTTGAGGGAAAGTGCAATTGGCATGCTGACTGCAGGAATGTCCACCAGAGCTGTTGTCAGATAATGGAATGTTAATTTCTCTACCATAAGCCACCTCCAACGTCATTTTAGAGGATTTGGCAGTACATCCAACTGGCCTCACAAGCTCAGTCCATGTGTAACCACGCCAGTCCAGGACCTCCACATCCGGCTTCTTCACCTGCGGGATCGTCTGAAGAAAAACTAGTTCTGATTGTCTGGGCCTGGCTCCCTAGTGGGTGTGGGTGGGCCTGGCTCGTGAGTAGGTGGGCCTATGAACCCCCATGGCTGTGCCCCTGCCCAGTCATGTGAAATCAATAAATTAGGGCCTAATTCATTTTTTTCCATTGACTGATTTCCTTCTATGAACTGTAACTCAGTAAAATCTTTGAAATTGTTACATGTTGCATTTATATTTTTGTTCAGTGTGTCTATATATACAGTACCAGCCAATTGTTAATTGAAATGCATTCCTGGTGACTACCTCATGAAGCTGGTTGAGAGAATGCCAAGAGTGTGCAAAGCTGACATCAAGGCAAAGGGTGGCTACTTTGAATAATCTCAAATAGAAAATATATTTTTATTTGGTTTAACACTTTTTTGATTACTACATGATTCCACATGTGTTATTTCAAAGTTTTGATGTCTTCACTATTGTTCTACAATGTAGAAAATAGTAAAAATAAAGTTTGTGGTCACTTAGAAATGTCCTTGTTTAACATGAAAACATGCATGAAATGAGTTGCAAAATGAATAGGAAATATAGTCAAGACGTTGACAAGGTTATAAATAATGATTTGTAATTGAAATAATGATTGTGTCCTTCAAACTTTGCTTTAGTCAAGGAATCCTCCATTTGCAGCAATTACAGCCTTGCAGACCTTTGGCATTCTAGTTGTCAATTTGTTGAAGTAATCTGAAGAGATTTCACCCCATGCTTCCTGAAGCACCTCCCACAAACTGGATTGGCTTGATGGGCACTTCTTACGTACCATACGGTCAAGCTGCTCTCACAACAGCTCAATAAGGTTGAGATCTGGTGACTGTGCTGGCCACTCCATTATAGACAGAATACCAATTGTCTGCTTCTTTCCTAAATAGTTATTGCATAGTTTGGAGCTGACCTTTGGGTCATTGTCCTGTTGTAGGAGAAAATTGGCTCCAATTAAGTGCCGTCCACTGTGTATGGCATGGCATTGGAAAATGGAGTGTTAGCATTCCTTCTTCAATAACCCTTTTACCCTGTACAAATCTTCCACTTTACCACCACCAAAGCACCCCCAGACCATCACATTGCCCCCACCATGCTTGACAAATGGCATCAAGCACTCTTCCAGCATATTTTCATTTTTTCTGCGTCTCACGAATGTTCTCTGTGATCCGAACACCTCAAACGTAGATTTGTCTGTCATTAACACTTTTTTCAAATCTTCCTCTGTCCAGTGTATGTTCTTTTGCCAATCTTAATCTTTTCTTTTTATTGGCCAGTCTGAGATATGGCTTTTTTTGCAACTCTGCCTAGAAGGCCAACATCTCGGGGTAGCCTCTTCACTGTCGATGTTGAGACTGGTGTTTTGCAGGTACTATTTAATGAAGCTGTCAGTTGAGGACTTGAGGCATCTGTTTCCTTAACTAGACACTTGTGTACTTGTCCTCTTGCTCAGTTATGCACCAGGGCCCACCACTCCTCTTTCTAGTCTGGTTAGGGCCAGTTTGCTCTGTTCTGTGAAGGGAGTAGTACACAGCGTTGTACGAGATGTTCAGTTTCTTGGCAATTTCTCGCATTGAATAGTCTTAATTTCTCAGAATAAGAATAGACTGACGAGTATCAGAAGAAAGTTATTTGTTTCTGGCCATTGTGAGCCTATTATCAAACCCACAAATGCTGATGCTCCAGATACTCAACTAGTCTAAAGAAGGACAGTTTTATTGCTTCTTTAATCAGAACAACAGTTTCCAGCTGTGCTAACATTATTGCAAAAGGGTTTTCTAATGATCAATTAGCTTTATAAAATGATAAACTTGGATTAGCTAACACAACATGACATTGGAACACAGGATTGATGGTTGCTGATAATGGGCCTCTGTACGCCTATGTATCAGCCGTTTCCAGCTACAATAGTCATTTACAACATTAATAATATACACTGCTCAAAAAAATAAAGGGAACACTTAAACAACACAATGTAACTCCAAGTCAATCACACTTCTGTGAAATCAAACTGTCCACTTAGGAAGCAACACTGATTGACAATAAATTTCACATGCTGTTGTGCAAATGGAATAGACAACAGGTGGAAATTATAGGCAATTAGCAAGACATCCCCAATAAAGGAGTGGTTCTGCAGGTGATGACCACAGACCACTTCTCAGTTCCTATGCTTCCTGGATGATGTTTTGGTCACTTTTGAATGCTGGTGGTGCTTTCACTCTAGTGGTAGCATGAGACGGAGTCTACAACCCACACAAGTGGCTCAGGTAGTGCCGCTCATCCAGGATGGCACATCAATGCGAGCTGTGGCAAGAAGGTTTGCTGTGTCTGTCAGCGTAGTGTCCAGAGCATGGAGGCGCTACCAGGAGACAGGCCAGTACATCAGGAGACGTGAAGGAGGCCGTAGGAGGGCAACAACCCAGCAGCAGGACCGCTACCTCCGTCTTTGTGCAAGGAGGAGCAGGAGGAGCACTGCAAACATTTGTTTAATTTTTTTTTACCTTTATTTAACCAGGCAAGTCAATTAAGAACAAATTCTTATTTTCAATGACGGCCTGGGAACAGTGGGTTAACTGCCTGTTCAGGGGCAGAACGACAGATTTGCACCTTGTCAGCTCGGGGGTTTGAACTCGCAACCTTCCGGGTTACTAGTCCCAACGCTCTAAAGAACTAGGCTACCCTGCCTCCAGCAGGCCACAAATGTGCATGTGTCTGCTCAAATGGTCAGAAACAGACTCCATGAGGGTGGTATGAGGGCCCGACGTCCACAGGTGGGGGTTGTGCTTACAGCCAAACACCGTGCAGGACGTTTGGCATTTGCCAGAGAACACCAAGATTGGCAAATTCGCCACTGGCACCCTGTGCTCTTCACAGATTAAAGAAGGTTCACACTGAGCACGTGACAGACGTGAGTCTGGAGCACAGCCCTCCATGTGCTCGCCAGAGGTAGCCTGACTGCCATTAGGTACTGAGATGAGATCCTCAGACCCCTTGTGAGACCATATGCTGGTGCGGTTGGCCCTGGGTTCCTCCTAATGCAAGACAATGCCCAGACCTCATGTGGCTGGAGTGTGTCAGCAGTTCCTGCAAGAGGAAGGCATTGATGCTATGGACTGGCCCGCCCGTTCCCCTGACCTGAATCCAATTGAGCACATCTGGGACATCATGTCTCGCTCCATCCACCAACGCCATGTTGCACCACAGACTGTCCAAGAGTTGGCGGATGCTTTAGTCCAGGTCTGGGAGGAGATCCCTCAGGAGACCATCCGCCACCTCATCAGGAGCATGCCCAGGCGTTGTAGGGAGGTCATAGAGGCATGTGGAGGCCACACACACTACTGAGTCTTATTTGGACTTCTTTTAAGGACATTACATCAAAGTTGGATCAGCCTGTAGTGTGGTTTTCCACTTTAATTTTGAGTGTGACTCTAAATCCATACCTCCATGGGTTGATAAATTTGATTTCCATTGATCATTTTTGTGTGATTTTGTTGTCAGCACATTCAACTATGTAAAGAAAAAAGTATTTAATAAGAAAATGTCCTTCATTCAGATCTAGGATGTGTTATTTTAGTGTTCCCTTTATTTTTCGAGCAGTGTATATATCAGTGGGAGGCAACTCCTAGAATTTCAGCATCACTCATCTTTTTTAGAAGCTCATACCAACAGCACCTGCCTGCCAGCCAGGCACATCTGTATTGTGTTAAGTTGTTCCAACCCACAGCAACAAGCAACACATTCTTATAATAAAACACCTTGTCAAATAGCCTAATCTAGCTTTGAAAAACAAGCCAGTCCTTTGCATAATACTATAGAGTATTTGCAGTTGTTGAAAATATACTAAATTGTCATACTTAAATAAAAGTAAACATATCTTAATAGAAAATGACTCAAGTAGAAGTGAGTCACCCAGTATAATACAAGCCTACTTGAGTAAAAGTATCTGGTTTTAAATGTACTTAATTAGTGGTCGAAAAAATACTAAATTCTCACACTTGAGTTAAAGTTTCAAGTTAAAGTAAATGCTGTACATCACATTACTTATATTAATTAAGCAAACCAGCCAGCATGAATTCATTTTTCTTTTTTTACAGACAGACGGAGGGGCAAACTCTAACACTAATTTACAAACTCAGTATTTGTGTTTAATGATTCCGCCATATCAGAGGCAGTGGGGATGGCAACACATTATCTTGGTAGGTGTGTGAATTAGACCATATTGCTGTCCTGTCTGAGCATTCAGAATGTAACATGTAGGTTTGGGTGTCTGGGAAACGGTATTGGAGTAAAATGTACATATTTAGGAATGTAGTGGAGTAAAAGTAAACGTTGTACAAAATATAAATAGTAAAGTACAGTTACCCCAAAAAACTACTTAAGTAGTACTTTAAGGTATTTATACTTAAGTTCTTTACACCACTGCACACTTGATTATTTTAGAAGTGACTTACAGACAGGAAAGGGTCCCTATCCAGTGAAGAGGGATCCCAGTCCAAAACTTGTCAAAACGCTTTCTTTGTTGTTCCTCTCTGGTGATGAGGGTGTGAGACACGAAACTCACCTTTTTGTTTTTCTTACCTCTGTGCCTTGCGTCCCCAATTCACCTGGGAATGGGTTGGGCTGGCTGCTGCAACCTGAAGTCAGGGGTAGACGTAACGTAGTAAACGTAAATCGGTAACTCTCCATTTAGTATTATACATTGCGTTTCATATGGTGGATATTAATTTGTGGAAGTACATCAACCATGTCATATGATATATTACCAATTACAATTGATATAATATGATACAAATTACAATTCATATAATATTTTACAAATTACAATTCATATAATATGTTATGAATTGCAATTCATTCAATATGTTATGAATTTGCTTTATGAGACACAGGAGGCTGGTGACACCTTCATTTGGGAGGACGGGCTTGTGGTTGTGGAATAAGTGGAATGGTATCAAATACAAACATATGGGTTCCATTTGTTTGATGCCATTCCATTTGCTCCATTCCAGAGATTATTATGAGCCATCCTCCCCCAGCCAAATTCTCTAAAACGAAATGAACAAACAATTCTCTGGCAACAGCTCTGGTGGACATTCCTGCAGTCAGCATGCCAATTGCACGCTGCCTCAAAACTTGAGACATCTGCGACATTATGTTGTGTGACAAAACTGCACAAGGTGCACCTGTGTAATGATCATGCTGTTTAATCAGATTATTGATATGCCACACCTGTCAGGTGGATGGATTATCTTGGCAAAGGGAAAATGTTCACTAACAGGGATGTGTGTATGGAAAATATCTGGGATCTTTTATTTCAGCTCATGAGACATAGGATCAACACTTTCCATGTTGCGTTTTTATTCTTGTTCAGTATATTTATCACTGTTGTGCTATTGCAGTCAATATTCTATTCCATTCCTTTGCACTGTTATATCCATGTTATTACATGTATAGTTATTCTGTTGTATTTACTGCATCCATATATATACATTATCTCCCATTCTCTGTACCTTTCAGACCATTTCCATGTCCATACCCCTGTTTGGCAATAACGTGTGAGGTTGCCTTATTCCCTTGACCAATTAAAATAGGAGAGTATTCCTTCACTGTAACCATACCAAATGTAACATATCATACTAATTAGTGTCAGATTTACATTTACTATGTTACGGGTAGTCTATGAGACCAGGCTGGGGAATGGGGCGTGGTTACCTGGTCACCTGTGGACCAGTGTAACAGAGGAGCTAGGTTTCCTATGTGACTCTGACTCATAACTGTAGTTTCACTGTCTGCCATCTAAACAATGGATTATGTCTCAAAAATACATTGGCAATAAGAAAGGTCTTATCAGGAATAAATAAATAGATGAGATTTTAATAGACAAGATTAAAAGTAAATTAACAGCAGTTGAAACATCCTCCTCACCTTTTTTGGCTAGATTCAAGGGCTGGGTATAGTTGCTACCAAGATGAGAGACCATCTGGGAAAATTCAAATCAAATGCTAGTATTGTTGGCAAACCAGTAAGCCCATACATAGCCTTGGCTTTTTCCACATTTTGTTATCTTACATCCTTAGTCTAAAATGGATTAAAAATAAAAGTCCTCAGCAATCTACAGACTATACCACATAAAGATGAAGCGAATACAGGTTTTTAGAAATTGTTGCAAATTTATAAAAGATAAAAAACTGAAATACCTTATTTACATATGTATTCAGACCCTTTGCTATGAGACTAGAAATTTAGCTCAGGTGCATTCTGTTTCCATTGATCATCCTTGAGATGTTTCTGCAACTTGATTGGAGTCCACCTGTGGTAAATTCACTTGATTGGACATGATTTGGAAAGGCACACACACCTGTCTTTATAAGGTCCCACAGGAATTGTCCGTAGAGCTGCGAGACAGGATTGTGTCGAGGCACAGACCTGGCGAAGGGTACCAAAACATTTCTGCAGCATTGAAGGTCCTCAAGAACACAGTGGCCTCCATCATTCTTAAATGGAAAAAGTTTGGAACCACCAAGTCTCTTCCTAGAGCTGGCCGCACGGCCAAACTAAGCAATCGGGGGAGAAGTGCCTTGGTCAGGGAGGTGACACTGACAGAGCTCTACCATTCCTCTGTGGAGATGGGAGAACCTTCCAGAAGGACAACCATCTCAGCAGCACTCCACCAATCAGGCCTCAGTAAAAGGCGTACGACAGCCATCTTGGAGTTTGTCAAAAAGGCACCTAAAGACTCTCAAACCATGAGAAACAAGATTCTCTGGTATGATGAAACCAACATTGAACTCTTTGGCCTGAATGTCAATCATCATGTCTGGGGGAAACCTGGTACCATCCCTACGGTGAAGCATGGTGGTTGCAGCATCATGCTGTGGGGGATGTTTTTCAATGGCAGGGACGGGGAAGACTCGTCAGGATCGAGGCAAAGATGAATGAAGCAAAGTACAGAGAGATCCTTGATGGGAACCTACTCCAGAGTGCTCAGGACCTCAGACTGGTGCGAAGGTTTACCCTAAGCCCCCAGCCAAGACAACGCAGGAGTGGCTTCGGGACAAGTCTCTGAATGTCCTTGAATTGCCCAGCCAGAGCCCGGACTTGAACCCGATCTAACATCTCTGGAGAGACCTGAAAATAGCTGTGCAGCAATGCTCCCCATCCAACCTGACAGAGCTTGAGAGGATCTGAGAGAAGAATGGGAGAAACTCGCCAAATACAGGTGTGCCAAGCTTGTAGCATCATAGCCATGAAGATTCTAGGCTGTAATCGCTGCCAAAGGTGCTTTTTGAATACTTATTTAAATGTGATTTAAATTTCCACAACAAAAATATTTCTTAAAACCTGTTTTAGCTTTGTCATTATGGGGTATTGTGTGTGTATTGATGAAGAAAAACGATTTTAATCAATTTTAGAATAAGACTGTAATCTAACAAAATGTGGAAAAAGTCAAGGCATCTGAATACTTTCCCGAAGGCACTGTAGTCCAGTAGTGTCCAGGTCAGTGGTGATGAGGATGCTGCCATAGAAACTTTGCTGTACTTATGATCCTATGTTCTGTTAAACATAGGTCTGTGGACTAGAGGTCAACCGATTATGATTTTAATGACGATACCGATAATTGGAGGGCCAAAAAAAGCCGATACCGATTAATCTGTCATATATATATATATATATATATATATATATATATACACACACACACACATACATACTGTATATATTTGTAATAATGAAAATTACAACAATACTGAATGAACAATGAACACTTTTTTAAAACTAAATATAATACATGAATAAATCTATTTAGTCTCAAATAAATAATGAAACATGCTCAATTTGATTTAAATAGTGCAAAAGCACAGTGTTGGAGAAGTAAGTAAAAGTGCAATATGTGTCATGTAAAAAAGCTAACGTTTAAGTTCCTTGCTCAGAACATATGAGAGCTGGTGGTTCAATATTCCCAGTTAAGACATTTTAGGTTTTAGTTATAATAGGAATTATGACTTGTCGACTTTCTCTCTATACCATTTGTATTTCATATACCTTTGACTTTTGGATGTTCTAATAGGCACTTTAGTATTGCTTTAGTATTTGCTAGTACTGCTTGCAAATGCAGTAAAGTTTGAATGAATGCCTATGAGCCTGCTGCTGCCTACCACCGCTCAATCAGACTGCTCTATCAAATATCAAATCATAGACTTAATTATAATATAATAAACACAGAAATACGAGCCTTTGGTCAGTAATATGGTCAAATCCGGAAACTATCATTTCGAAAAAGCAAAACGTTTATTCTTTCAGTGAAATACGGAACCTTTCTGTATTTTATCGAACGGGTGGCAACCCTAAGTCTAAATACTGCTGTTATATTGCACAACCTTCAATGTTACAGTTGAAGTCGGAAGTTTACATACACCTCAGCAAAATACATCTAAACTCAGTTTTTCACAATTCCTGACATGTAATCCTAGTAAAAATTCCCTGTTTGAGGTCAGTTAGGATCACCACTTTATTTTAAGAAGGTGAAATGTCAGAATAATAGTTGAGAGAATTATTTATTTCAGCTTTTATTTCTTTCATCACATTCCCACTGGGTCAGAAGTGTACATACACTCAATTAGTATTTAGTAGCATTGCCTTTAAATTGTTTAACTTGGGTCAAACTTTTCGAGTAGCCTTCCACAAGCTTTCTACAATAAGTTGGGTGAATTTTGTCCCATTCCTCCTGACAGAGCTGGTGTAACTGAGTCAGGTTTGTAGGCCTCCTTGCTCACACATGCTTTTTCAGCTCTGCCCACACATTTTCTATAGGATTGAGGTCAGGGCTTTGTGATGGCCACTCCAATACCTTGACTTTGTTGTCCTTAAGCCATTTTGCCACAACTTTGGATGTATGCTTGGAGTCATTGTCCATTTGGAAGACCCATTTGCGACCAAGCTTTAACTTCCTGACTGATGTCTTTAAACGTTGCTCCAATATATCCACATCATTTTCCTACCTCATGATGCCATCTACTTTGTGACGTGCACCAGTCCCACCTGCAGCAAAGCACCCCAACAACATGATACTGCCACCCCCGTGCTTCATGGTAGGGATGGTGTTCTTCGACTTGCAAGCCTCCGCCTTTTTCCTCCAAACATAACGATGATCATTATGACCAAACAGTTCTATATTTGTTTCATCAGACTGGAGGACATTTCTCCAAAAAGTACAATATTTGTCCACATGTGCAGTTGCAAACCAGAGTCTGGCTTTTTTATGGCAGTTTTGGAGCAGTGGTTTCTTCCTTGCTGAGCGGCCTTTCAGGTTATGGTGATATAGGACTCTTTTTACTGTGGATATAGATACTTTTGTACCCGTTTCCTCCAGCATCTTCACAAGGTCCTTTGTTGTTGTTCTGTGATTGATTTGCACTTTTCGCACCGAAGTCTAGGAGATAGAACGCGTTTCCTTCCTGAGCAGTATGACGGCTGCGTGGTCCCATGGTGTTTATACTTGCATACTGTTGTTTGTACAGATGAACGTGGTACCTTCAGGCGTTTGGAAATTGCTCCCAAGGATGAACCAGAGTTGTTAGAGAAATTAGAGTTAGTAAATGAAAACACACTTGCCTTTGCCCCTTCCCTGCAGCCACTAAATCAATTGCTTACCTTTGCCTTTCAAGTGCAGCGCATACAGGGAATCCTAGTGGTTAGAGCATTGGACTAGTAACCGGAAGGTTGCAAGTTCAAACCCCCGAGCTGACAAAGTACAAATCTGTTGTTCTGCCCCTGAACCTTCAGTTAACTCACTGTTCCTAGGCCGTCATTGAAAATAAGAATTTGTTCTTAACTGTCTTGCCTAGTTAAATAAAGGTCAAATATACAGCTTGCCACAGCAAACATTACTATGGAGGTCAATTTGACAAATGAGCTCAACTATTTGTTGAACAAATACAATATCAAAGGCCTATTGACACGGCAGAAAGAAGGAAATGTCTGCAACCCTGTTCATGGAATTCAAAGAACTGTATGTTTATTGGCAACTTATTACATTTCATATATCTTTAAATAAATACAAAAAAACTACTAAAGTTGGCCAATGAAAAATTACAACAAAAGATGCAAGGACTGACCATCCATGACATCAAAATTATAGTTTTAACCCGAGACGGAAATAGAATAATCCTAAAGTGCTTGAAAGGCATCATATAAATGAGGAAGGCACTCAACAGTAATAGAACATACAATCCTAATCTAAAATACAAATTAGACTTGATAAAAACCTGAATGTTTCAATATGAACTAATATTCCTCTACCAACCTAAAAATAAAACAAAGCAATGTAACAAGCAATAGTCTTAGGAATCAAATAGTGACTAAACCCATACCCTTCATACTGTAAATACATAGCCTATGAGTAATCTAAACTTCAATAATGTGTCTGAGAATGTATTTTTAACATTTTGTAACCTCATTTCATAATTTGCATCTCTGAACAGTTTCCTGCCTCCACGAACAAATTGCTTTAGCTCACAACCCTTACGTTTCATAAAGTACTGTAGATAATGTTGTCAAGACAGGCTCAATGCACACATCTACAATTACAAAATGTGGACATGGGCTTGTCGTACAACATATAATTTCCCCAGATATTACAGAGAGTTTTAATAATAATTATTCACCCTAGCCAGTGGTGACTGGTGATGTCATCTTTTCACCTGCCTATGCGCAGTCTATGTCAAACAAAAACGTTTCAGGCATTGGTGCTTGTGCCATCAAAGAGAGACATACAAATCAGAGTTCCGGCTTCGAGTCGTTTTAATGCTGACAGGATAGTTTGTGTAGTTGTAGAGATGGGTTGGAATGAAGTACAGTTTAGGCTTTGCTGGTCTTATGGCTGTTATCTGCAGTATTGCTGTTATCAACAATGCTTTTGCTGTCAGAAGTTTTATAATTGTCTGTGCCATCATCACTGTCCAACTTTTTCTGATTATTGGTACTGTCTGGGGTGTTGGTGCCATTGGTGTTGTCTGGATCTGTGGACTGCAGCTCAACCCGTATGCCATTAAGTTCCACCAGTCCATCATGCAGCTGGGTCGCCACCTCCCTGATCTTGGCTGCAAACTCTGACTTGGCTCCCTTCTTCAGCTCCTTGGAGTCCTTAGCCACAAAGTAGATGTCCATGCCCACAAAGAGGCCGGTGAGCACTCCGGTGGCCATGCTGGCAATCTGGACAGCTCTGGCCGCGGTGCTGCCCGCCACGTTGGCTATCTGCACCACACGCATGATCTCGTTGGCGTTGATGAGGATGGCCTTCCCGGCCATGGCACCGTCCTCGTAGATGTTGTTGAGGCCCGGGAAGTCACGGTTGTACGCGTGCTTCTTCATCTTCAGCAGATCGAACCTGCGCAGGCTCTCAATCCCTTGCTTGATGAACAGCATGCACTTGTTGATGTCGGTCATCTTCGTCTGGTAGTCCGTCACGATGGCCTCCACCTTCTTACGGTCCATGGAGTTGTTGACCGTGTTGGAGAGTCCAGCTCCGGCTGAGGTCAGGCCGCCCGCTGTGGCCACGCTCAGTCCCACTGCTGTGATGATCAGGGAGGTTCCCATGGTGACAGGGGCCAGGGCGAGGCCTACAATGGTACACACGCCTCCTACAGCGCTGGTGGAGCCGCCAGTGATTTGGGCGATCTTGGTCTTCTTGTTGAAGCAGTCGAGGGCATCTGCGATGCTGTTCAGGTCAATGACGTGCTGCCACAGGCTCTCTGCACGCTCTGAGAACAGCTTGTTGAACACACGGATACCTTTCTGCACCTTCTCAGCTGTCACTGCAAACGCCCTGGAAAACGAGTTCATATAACAATCATCAATGCATACTACAGTGTGACCCAGGGGCTTACTACTGTTTACCCAGGGGCTTTACAACAAGGCTCTTCTGTACTTGTGTGTGGCTGTACACAACGTGAGACCCAACTATAGCATCACTTACTTGGCCTCCTCTTTTTCAGTCAAGTCATCATCTTGAGGCATGTCTTCCCACTCTGTAGCAAAATAAAAATGGCATCATTTGGATGAAGTGTGTGTGTGTGTGTGTGTGTGTGTGTGTGTGGGTTGGACTCACGCTCCACTGTGCCCCACCAGTCCATCAGGCCATCCATATCCTGCTGAGAGACATTTCTCTAAGTCAGCTTTGAATCGCCACTTTAGAATCTCCATACTTTTCAATAAAAAATCCATTTCAATCAAATGCAAAACTCGATGGCAGTTAGCAGTCAGTGAGAGGAAACCAAGTTTGAAAAGTAATCTTAAAGAGTACAAATTGACATTATTTAGCATTGTTTACAGCAACCAACCTGCTCCTCTGGCTCTGCCGGATTAACACGGAATTCCTCCAATTGGTCGAATAAAGATTTATTTCCACCGTCATTCTGAGATAGGAAGGGGGGGGGGGGTGATGAATACATGCTGTTATGTACTGTAGGTCTGTCTATACATTTAACACATTAGAGAAACATAGAATATGTCTTGGCAAACAATGTTTGTCATGCCATGGTAGCAACATTGTACTGAGGGATACAGAAGAATGATACAGAGATCACATTCACAGGCCAAAAATGAAAATAGAAAATGTGTGGACAATTTCAGATTACATACAGAAATAGGGAAATGGTGCATACTAGCTCTGCTGTTTTGCAGAAGTGGGACATTAAAATCTTCCTGGAACAAGGAAGCAAGGGAACAAGTTTGGGCACATAGCAATCTAATCTAATCCGCAGTGGAAAGGAATTGGCACAACAATCTGGGAGTGGTGGTGTGGGTGGCAGTTAGGTAGGTAGAGAAAGAAATAAAAAGAACAGGAGAGAAAAGAACACCACTTGAACATAATGTTCTTAGTTAGGAGTCAAAGGGCTAGAAAAAGAACCGAGTCATCTAATGGATCAGCCAATGTGACGGCCATTTTGCAATCCTGGACAACTTTTCAGTCTGCCAGCCGTGACAGTCAAGCCCTCAGATACAAAAATAAAACCTAGGTATCCATTATAACGGTACCGATATGTGGAAGAACAGCGTTCGAAGGAGGATCATGGAGTAGAGTTACCTCTTTTGAGTCACTGCCTGTAGCTCCCGGCTGGGTTTCAACCTTCTTCGGCATGGCTTTACCCTGAAACAGACACTCTGTTAAAAGGTGGAATCCATAGCAGTGAAACTGCCAAGTACGTTTGCTATATTACAAAGACGTTACCTCAAACAACAAACTTATTTTTTTTCCTCGGACATCATTGCACGCGCGATACAACAGCAGAGAATGTAGTAGATGTTTTACAATGATGTTGGATGCTCATTTCCTCAAAACAAAAACTATAAGAAATGCACTTAGGGGCAAGTGGCACTGTTTCAAATGTAATCAAATATAAAGACTTTTACTCTACAGTTTTCCCACAACGCAACCATAACATATAGTGCCTTTGGAAAGTATTCATAACCCTTCACTTTTTCCACATTTTGTTAAATTACAGCCTTATTCTAAAATTGATTCAATTGTTTTTTTCCCTCAACAATCCACACACAATACCCCATAATGACAAAGCAAAAACAGGTTTAGACATTTTTGCTCATTTATAAAAAAAATGTACATAAATGTACATAAGTATATTCAGAACCTTTACTCAGGTACTGAAGCACCTTAGGCAGCGTTTACAGCCTCGAGTCCTCTTGGGTATGACACTACAGACTTGGCACACCTGTATTTGGGGAGTTTCTCCCATTTCTCTCTGCAGATCCTCTCAAGCTCTGTCAGGTTGGATGCTGCACAGCTATTTTCAGGCCTCTCCAGCGATGTTCGATCAGGTTTAAGTCCGGGCTCTGGCTGGGCTAATCAAGGACATTCAGAGACTTGTCCCAAAGCCACTCCTGCGTTGTCTTGGCTGTATGCTTAAGGTAAGGTAATTGTCCTGTTGGAAGGTAAACCTTCGCCCCAGTCTGAGGTCCTGAGAGCTCTGGAGCAGGTTTCTATCAAGGATCTCTCTGTACTTTGCGCCATTCATCTTTGCCTCGATACTGACTAGTCTTCCAGTCCCTGCCACTGAAAAACATCCCCACAGCATGATTTTGTCACCACCATGCTTCACTGTAGGGATGCTGCCAGGTTTCCTCCAGCATTCAGGCCAAAAAGTTAAATCTTGTTTCATCAGACCAGAGAATCTTGTTTCTCGTGGTCTGAGAGTCATTAGTTGCCTTTTGGTAAGCTCCAAGAGGGCTGTCATGTGCCCTTTACCGAGAAGGGGTTTCAGTCTGGCCACTCTACCATAAAATACCTGATTGGTAGAGTGCTGCAGAGATGGTTGTCCTTCTGGAAGGTTCTCTAATCTCCATAGAGGAACTCTAGAGCTCTGTCAGAGTGACCATCAGGTTCTTGGTCACCTCCCTGACCAAGGCCCTTCTCCCCTGATTGCTCAGTTTGGCCGGGCTGCCAGCTGTAGTAAGAGACTTGGTGGTTCCAAACTTCTTCCAATTCCAAGAATGGTGGAGGCCACTGTGTTCTTGGGACCTTCAATGCTGCAGAAATGTTTTGGTTCCCTTCTCCAGATCTGTGCCTCGACACAATCCTGTCTCGCAGCTCTACGGACAATTCCTTCGACCTCATGGCTTGGTTTTTTGCACTGACATGCACTGTTACCAGTGGGAACCTTATATAGACAGGTGTGTTTCTTTCCAAATCATGTCCAATCAATATAATTTACCACAGGTGGACTCCAGTCAAGTTGTGAAAACATCTCAAGGATGATCAATGTAAACAGGATGCACCGGAGCTCAATTTCAAGTCTCAAAGGAAATGGTCTGAATACTTATGTAAAGAAGGTTTATATGTTTTTCAGTTCTAATACATTTGCAAACATTTCTAAAAAACTGTTTTCACTTTGTCATTATGTGGTATTGTGTGTAGATTGCTGAGGATTTTTTTAAATGATTTAATCCATTTTAGAATAAGGCTATAAACATAAAAAGTAAAGGGGTTTGAATACTTTCCGAAGGCACTGTGCATATTGTAAACCCAGACACAAACTACGGTTAACACCGGGAGGAAGTGAAACATAGTGTACACAATATGATGGGAGCTCATTTACATGTTACCTTGCCTCCTGCACCGCGTGGCATGAACGGATTGTGTCGCCTAGGTTTTTTCATCTTGGCCTAAGAACAATACAATAAAACATTATACATGAATTCAAAGGGAAAGTTAAAGGGAAGTGAGAAACATTGTGAGAAAATCTGGAAAATACCAGCATTTTGTAATGGAATAATAACAAACTAAATTCAAGCGAAAACCCTGATATTTGCAAGATTGCATGGCCACAGTAAGGAACACTCGTCTAGTGGAAGCTGTGCTATCCGTAGGGTTAACCACCACCTCTCCATCCTTGTCTTCTCCCTCCTCCTTTTCCCCAGTGAGGAGAGATTCACCCTCTTTAAGATCATCAGATTGGTCCTGAAATAACCAACAAACAAATGTCATTCCGATAGATTGTCAGGCAAAATCATATTACAGAAAATATGACAGAGTAAGAGTGTGTGTGTGTGAGTCTCTGTGTGTGCTTCACTTGTGGGCTTGTATTACTATCTTCGTGGGTACTGGAGATTCCCACAAAGATAGTAAAACAAGAGTTTCTCCCTTGTGGGGACATTTCCCATGTTTCCACAAGGACAAAATCTATTTTAGGCTTAGGGGTTTGGTTTAGGGTTAGTGTAGAATAGTGGACCCAGAGTAGCCAAGGGAGGTGATATGTGGGAATGAGGAGGAGCCATGGTGGTAGAAAAATAGCACTTGATTTATTGCAAATGTAGGATTTTAGGAAACATGGCTTGACAAACAGTTGTCCATAGCAGCATCATTCAGGATATGAAAACTCACAAAAATGACAGATGACGGCGAGTCTATAGCTCAGTCCCTCAATAGGGTTCATACTGCAGCAAAAACCGAGGCCTAAATGCTAAGTGGCATAACTAGGGATTTACCCCATTTCTAGCTCTAAACAGAGCCTTACTCTCCCCGTTACTGGGACTAAAGAGAGTCTACCAGAACAGCTAAATTCAACTGACTGTACACACAGGACGCAACAAACAAACTGCTATGGAGCATATTGTAAAATGGTGTTACACTCCAAGTTGATAAGAAAAAGACAGCATTTACACATTCACACAAATGCCCATAATGATTAACCAATGCGAATGTACTGTACATTTAATTAGTTGAATGTTACTTTGTTAATTAGACCAGGAACTACTATGGAAAACACGATTTAAGTTAATTGCATTAATTAGTTTAAATGACCATATTTGGTCAACTACACTTTAGTTTCAAAGACAGAGCTACATTAAATAGAATATGATTAAAACTACTATTCAGAAAGCATGGGTGAACTAAGCACTCAACTGGAGCAATCAACTCATTAAAAAACAATTAGGGTGAGGCACACCTAAACTGGTGGATAACTACGGTATGCATGACAATGGACTAGTGCACTTTATCCAAACCACACATGTATACACTTAAGCATTTGAGATAATATAAACTTCATCACTATTTTAAACTGGTGATGAGGCCAGTGAAAGGCAGCCTCATCACAGTTAGAGTTAGGGTTAGCGGTTAAGGTCAGGTTTAGGGGTTAAGGAAAATAGGATTTTGAATGGAAATAAATTGTAGGTTCCCACAAGGGTAGTTGTGTGTGTGTGTGTGTGTACCTGATTGTCTTTTTGATTTTTTTGCTGACCAAGTCTGGCTGGTATGTTAATCTCCTGGAATCAGAAGACAAAATCCTCCTGTACTGCTGCATTTAGACAGGCAACCCAATTCTGATCTACTTTTGACCAATCACATCAGATCTTTTCACATCAGACCTACTTCAGATCTGAATGGTCAAAAGACCAATGGCAATTAGTGAAAAAAATATCCGAATTGGGCTGCCTGTCTAAACGCAGCCTATGAGCCACCATTACACAGGACAACTGATAGATACAGATCATTTAGATATGAATATCAATCGCCTACCTCTTCTGTAGGTCTGGGAGAAACCTCAGGAGTTTCAGCAGTTCTCTCTGTCCTCTCTCTCTGGATCATATTCCTGTTAGCCTGAATTAGCAAGAAGGACAAATAGTCACTAACCTGTGCATTAATTTACAGAGATACGGGTACGCTACATACAGATGTTATTACACATACATCAACAAATTAACATGACTGGTGTAAACCGCACCTGATTGTCGCCCATCTCTCTCTTCTTCAGTCGGTCATGTAAGGCTGTACCCTTCAGCTCCTGTTGAGGAGAAGTGACAGACAACCTGAGCAGAGAAGTTATACAATTAGACATACGGTGAGGAGGAGCAGTTTGATCTTTTTGCCTACCTCTTCAGTGAGTCTAGGAGCAACTGCTGGCATTTCAGTTCCTTCCTTCCTATCTCTCTGGATAAGATTGCTTTTGACCTGACAAGGACACACACAGTCACTCACTGTTCTGGTCCTGTATTTTTTTGTGGGAGTTGGAGAGAAGCAAAGGCTGCTGGGAATGTGTGTGTTGTATAAATTAAGTAACAAACTCAGTTTTTTATTTTATTTGAATATTTATGTTGCCATATTAAAAATATACTCTATCAAAGGTAAGTAACAGTATATATTCAGCATGGAGATACCATATTGTACAATTGAAGAGTACTGAAAGACATTCTACTAAAATGCTTACATCTTTGGCATTGGAATGTTTATCAGATGACATTAGTTTGTCCCTTGATCTTGATGTGTCTTCAGTCCTCTCCTTATCCTGCGATTGAAGGAATGTTATCAATCTCATCATAAATACCATTACTTGAAGAATGAAAGCCTACTTGGTCAGACAGTCTAGTAATTTTTATACAGTAATGGATTACCTGAGTTGAGGAGTTAAATGGATTCCTGAACATCTTCCCCATTATGCCACCCTAAAACAAAACAAGATTGAATAGCCATCAAACAGGCAAAGATCGATTCGTACTAGACCGGCTCCGACGCTCGTCGGATGTGGCAGGGCTTGCAAACCATTACAGACTACAAAGGGAAGCACAGCTGTCCTGTCCCACCTGGACAAAAGGAACACCAATGTGAGAATGCTATTAATTGACTACAGCTCAGCGTTCAACACCATAGTGCCCTCAAAGCTCATCAATAAGCTAAGGACCCTGGGACTAAACACCTCCCTCTGCAACTGGATCCTGGACATCCTGACAGACCGCTCCCAGGTGGTAAGGGTCGGTAACAACACATCCGCCACGCTGATCCTCAACACAGTGGCCCCTCAGGGGTGAATGCTCAGTCCCCTCCTGTACTCCCTGTTCACTCATGACTGTATGCCCAGGCACGACTCCAACACCATCATTAAGTTTGCCGATGACGCAATAGTGGTAGGCCAGATCACCGACAACGACGCAACAGCCTATAGGGAGGAGGTCAGAGACCTGGGCGTGTGGTGCCAGGACAACAACCTCTCCCTCAACATGATCAAGACAAAGGAGATGATTGTAGATTACAGGAAAAGGAGGACAGAGCACACCCCCATTCTCATCGACAGGGCTGTAGTGGAGCAGGTTGAGAGCTGTGTCCACATCACCAACAAACTAACATGGTCCAAGCACACCAAGACAGTTGTGAAGAGGGCACGACAAAACCTATTCCCCCTCAGGAGACTGAAAAGATTTGGCATGGGTTCTCAGATCCTCAAAAGGTTCTATAGCTGCACCATCGAGGGCATCCTGACTAGAGGTCGGCCGATTATGATTTTTCAACGCCGATACCGATTATTGGAGGACCAAAAAAGCTGATACCTATTAATCGGCTGATTTATTTTATTTTATTTGTAATAATGACAATTACAACAATACTGAATGAACACTTATTTTAACCTAATATAATACATCAATAAAATCAATTTAGCCTCAAAGAAATAATGAAACATGTTCGATTTGGTTTAAATAATGCAAATACAAAGTGTTGGAGAAGAAAGTAAAAGTGCAATATGTGCCATGTAAGATGGCTAACGTTTAAGTTCCTTGCTCAGAACATGAGAACATATGAAAGCTGGTGGTTCCTTTTAACATGAGTCTTCAATATTCCCAGGTAAGAAGTTTTAGGTTGTAGTTATTATAGGAATTATAGGACTATTTCTCTCTATACCATTTGTATTTCATTAACCTTTGACTATTGGATGTTCTTATAGGCACTTTAGTATTGCCAGTGTAACAGTATAGCTTCCGTCCCTCTCCTCGCTCCTCCCTGGGCTCGAACCAGCAACACAACGACAACAGCCACCCTCGAAGCAGCGTTACCCATGCAGAGCAAGGGAAACAACCACTCCAAGGCTCAGAGCAAGCGAGTGACGTTTGAAACGCTTTTAGCGTGAGCTAACTAGCCAGCCATTTCACTTCGTTACACCAGCCTCATCTCGGGAGTTGATATGCTTGAAATCATAAACAGTGCAATGCTTGACACACAACGAAGAGCTGCTGGCAAAACGCATGAAAGTGCTGTTTAAATGAATGTTTACACGCCTGCTTCTGCCTACCACCGCTCAGTCAGATACTTAGATACTTGTATGCTCAGTCAGATTATACGCAACGCATGACACGCTAAATAATATCTAGTAATATCATCAACCATGTGTAGTTAACTAGTGATTATGATTGATTTATTGTAAGTTTAATGCTAGCTAGCAACTTACTTTGGCTTACTGCATTCGAGTAACAGGCAGTCAGTCTCCTTGTGGAGTGCAACAAGAGGCAGGTCGTTATTGCGTTGGACTAGTTAACTGTAAGGTTGCAAGATTGGATCCCCCGAGCTGACAAGGTGAAAATCTGTCGTTCTGCCCCTGAACGAGGCAGTTAACCCACCGTTCCTAGGCCGTCATTGAAAATAAGAATTTGTTCTGACACATTGACTCTGTACCGGTATGATATCCCCCTGTATATAGTCTCACTATTGTTATTTTACTGCTGCTCTTTAATTACTCGCTACTTTTATTTCTTATTCTTATCTGTATTTTTTTAACTGCATTGTTGGTTAGGGGCTCGTAAGTAAGCATTTGACTGTAACCTGCTGTATTCGGAGCATGTGACTAATAAAATTTGATTTGATATAAACACGTATATCCTTCGCAAATCTGCATGGGTCTCTAAGTAAATAAGATGCATCAATAATATTTAATTATAAAAAAAGGTACATTACATGACAAAAAGTATGTGGACACCTGCTCGTCAAACATCTCATTCCAAAATCATGGCCATTAATATGAAATTGGTCCCCCCTTTGCTGCTATAACAGCGTCAACACTTCTGTGTGGGGACTTTCTTCGATTCAGCCACAAGAGCATTAGTGAGGTCAAGCACTGATGTTGTGCAATTAGGCCTGGCTCGCAGTCGGCAACCATTTCTGTATGTACCTCGCTTTGTGCACAGGGCATTGTCATGCTGAAACAGGAAAGGGCCTTCCACAAACTGTTGCCACAAAGTTGGAAGCACAGAATCATCTACAATGTCATTGTATTCTGTAGCGTTAAGATTTCCCTTCAGTGGAACTAAGGTGCCTGGCCTGAACGATGAAAAACAGCTCCAGACCATTATTCCTCATCCACCAAACTTTACAGTTGCACTATGCATTCGGTCAGGTAGAGTTCTCCTGGCATCTGACAAACCCAGATTAGTCCGTTGAACTGCCAGATGGTGAAGCATGATTTGTCACTCCAGTTCCACTGCTGCAGAGTCCAATTGCGGCGAGCTTTACACTACTCCAGCTGACGCTTGGCATTGCGCATGGTGATCTTAGGCTTGTGTGTGGCTGCTCGTCCATGGAAACCCATTTCATGAAGCTCCCGACAAACATTTATTGTGCTCACGTTGCTTCCAGTTTGGAACTTGGTAGTGAGTGTTGCAACTGACAACAGCGCTAGGCACTTCAGCACTCGGCTGTCCCATTCTGTGAGATTGTGTGGCCTAGCACTTCGTGGCTGAGCAGTTGTTGCTCCTAAACGTTTCCACTTCACAATAACAGCACTTACAGTTGACCGGGGCAGCTCTAGCAGGGCAGAAATTTGAGGAACTGACTTGTTGGAAAGCTGGCTTCCTATGACGGTGCCACGTTGAAAGTCACTGAACGCTTCAGTAAGGCCATTTTACTGCCAATGTTTGTCTTTGGAGATTGCATGGCAGTGTGTTTGATTTTATGTACCTGTCAGCAACGCGTGTGGCTGAAATAGTCGAATCGGCCATTTTAAAAAGGGATGTCCACATACTTTTGTATATATAGTGTATGTAAGGACTGGTGTCGGTTGGTGGGCAGGTTTTTTCTGATAAACTTTCATTGCTGTCTGAGAGATCATTGTTTGTAGAACGTTCGCCCTGACACACGCAGAGAGGGAACAAGTACCTTAGACTTGACCTGAACACTAAGGTTGTTATATGAAAAATAAATACTAAGTACGTTTTGAGAACTGAAGTTCCCAATTGAAGTATAAAGAGTACCAAAAATAGTACAAAAATAAACCCCACCAAAATCCTCACCTGCTTGGCTTCAAAGTGTTTGTCAGAAAAGGTGAGTTTCTCCCTAGAGCATGATAGGTCTTCATCCCTTTCCTTATCCTGCAATAAAGTATCAAATGTCATCACTCATCAACATCAAAAGCATCTAGAGGAGTTAAAGCCTACTGGATGATATTGTTTAGTTGTCCTTTTTATATAGTAGGGTGTCCAATCAAAACTGTATATTTTGACCAATGTGTAGATAATCCTCTAAGAAAACCAATGGTACAAACCTCATGTCATTATCATAATTCGTTCAAAAGCTATTAGAGTTTTTACCCTTGTAGGATGGCCAAAATTAGGGTGACGAACTCAATGGAGGACAGAAAAAAAACAGGTCAAAAATAAGGAAAATTTCACAGCTTTATGTCAGCTAAAGTTAAAACCCCAAAGCAGTTTTTGTCATTTTATTTTTAAATAAAAAGTATTCAGAAAGTATTTAGACCCCTTCACCTTTTCCCATAACGACAAAGCAAAAACAGGTTTTTAGAAATGTTTGTAACATTTATTTTAAAAACTAAACAGAAATCCGTGATAGTTCAGTTAAATTATTTTCATAAAATTGATAAAAAACTGTTTTTTCTTCGTCATCATGGGTTATTGTCTGTAGATTGATGAGGAAAAAAATATTTGATCAAGGCTGTAATGAAACAAAATGTGGAAAAATCAAAGGGGTCTGAATACTTTCAGAATGCTTTGTATGTCTAATATAATCCCCGTATGTGTTTATTTAATGAAAAGAATTCCAAAATATATTTGCAATATTTTATTTCCCTGAGCCTCCTTTGGCCCTAGAAATGCTCAGTTTTGATCGTGTGGGCATCAGGAAACAAATTTGAAGATATTTACATACACAGCCCTGATAGGATGGTCTAGAGCCACCCCCTTACCCAGATGAACAGTCATTGGTTTATTATAATCAGATCACATTACTTTCCAATTGAACTCGTAATCTGTCTTCTTGAATCCGCAGGGCATAAAACAATATAGAGATATCAATTTGGGACATGACATGTGGTATTTTCATATTTTAGTATACGCTTTTCATAGTAATGCAAAATTAATATGAAAAGCTTCTCACAAAAACAAGTGTATCTCAGTGAAATGTCAACGGATCACTGAGCATACCCCAAGCGTTTTATTTTCAAATGCTTTTACATTTAATTCAGTTAGTGTCAAGCTAATTTAGCTTTTTGTGACCCGCTGAATTTTTTTTGGAACACAACACCCACAACATGTAATATCCTCAAAAGTAGTTGCGAGAAAGCTGCACCGCTCTGTCAACAGAGCTCGGTGCTTATTATCTGATGTAGTACATTACGAAATCCGAATTTGTTGATATAATATTCATCAAATGTTAGTGAAAGACCCCAATGAACAATTCAGAACATGAATCATCATATTTGTCTTGGTTAAATGTATTTTCTAACATAAGGAAGTAAAATTTCATCAAAGCTAATTTTCACCGTCTCTGGATAGAGTGGGTGGATACCCTACATATAGTAGGACTAACTGAGTCAAATAATTCTACAGAGAATTAGTACAGGTACAAGCAAATAGTATAAATCAACGCGAAGCAGAAATCATAAAAGTAAAATGAGGACTATGCTAAGTTTATGGGTAAAACTCGCCTTCGAGGTCTTTTCCGAGAGACTGGCAGTGCTGGCTGAGAGATCACTGTGAGTAGATAGGTCATCCAGATTACCCTAAAAGACAATATGCATTTTAGGTTTACCTGTGACTATCAATGTTGCCACGTGAAAAACTACTATTCCGTTACAAGGTTGTTTACAGTTTGTTAGGTAAACTATACCTCTGAAGAGACATCACACTCACCTGAGAATGTGTCCTATCCCCCAGGGGCTTGGGGGATTTTCTAAACATTCCACTGAACACTCCCCCCTTCTCCTGTAAAATAAGTGCAGGTCAGTGGTGATCCCACTGTATGCCATTGGAAATAGTCAAATGAGGAATCTGTTAACTCAAGACTAACCTTAGTGTTGATGTTGACAATGAGACTGTCATCGCTGCCTCGCCTGGATGAAAGCTCACTGTCTGTTGACAAATGATCCTGAGACACAGTAAACAGTACATGTGTTCTAAAAATACATATACTTGTGCATAAAAACATTTTTCATACAATATCCTCCAATTACTGAAACATATCAGTTAAGATAATATACACTGAGTATACAAAACATTAAGGACACCTCTTTCCATGATACAGACTGACCAGGTGAATCCAAGTGAAAGCTACAGTATGATCCCTTATTGATGTCACTTGTTAAATCCACTTCAATCAGTGTAGCTGAAGGGGAGGAGACAGGTTAAAGAAGGATTTTTAAGCCTTGAGACATGGACACACACACCTGAGCATGTGTTACATCTTGGGAAGGCTTGGGAGACTTCTTTAAAATTCCTTTGAACATCCCTCCTTTCTCCTGAAAAAAAAGTAGGAGGCAAGTTGATAATTTTGCCCATTGATCAATGAGCAGTGATGAAAGTCTCCCCCAGCCTCACACATACCTTAGTGTTGTTGTTGAGGCTGACGTTGCTGGCTGAGAGCTCAGTGTTTACAGACATATTATCCTATCAATAGGATGCATGTTAAGTCAACACAGTCAGACGTCATCAAATCAAGATGTAGATACATTGTAATAGTTTAATATATTAACATCATTATCACCTGCACAGGTACTGAGTGTTCTGCTGGTTTAGAGGATCTTTTGAACATCCCACTGAATGTTCCTCCTTTTTCCTGGGAAAGAGTGGGGTAAGAGTAGAAATCAATGATTGTATATATGAATGGACAAAGCCATCGATCACGTGACACCATTCATTCCTATTTAAAGACTCAATGGCTGCAGTCCAAACAAGTTAATGTTACCCCCTCAGCCGTCGCCCTCGCCACTTTCCCTTGGAGAGATTCCCGTTAAAACTGGATGCAGTTTGATTGCCAACTTAATTAAGTGGAGGTCCAATTCACAAACATCGCCCCCTCGACCCTCGAGTTAGAGAGTGAAGAACTTTGATAACTTTGATAACAAGACCCACAGTTGAATGCAAACTGTAGTCGTGTCAAACTCTGGTGGCCACGAAATGTCAAATGTAATCAACACGGCTGCATTTTCAGCATGTGAGACATAATTATGACGCTAGCTTGCTAAAGCTTGCTAAAGAAAATATATAGATGACATTGATTTTAGAGTTGGCAAATGGGAATGACACTCAAATTGGCTTAGTCTCATAGGAAGGAGCCTATACAACGTAGCTAGCTTCATAAACATATTTTGTGTAATTCTGAAATGTATTGGAATAAATTACCAAAACTATAAAACTAGCTAGCCAGCTATGGGTAACTGTAGCTACCTAGATGACAGGAGTGATAGCTAGCTACGTTAGCTTGCTAGGTACATTAATAGCTTTAGGTTGCTTCTCCGATCATCACTCTCCCTCGCTTGAGCAAGGGACATTTGAAGTACACTCAGATGTGACGATGTAAAACGTCATTCAAGGGCCGAGGGCTGTCTACTTTGCGTTTGGACTGCAGCCAATAGCGCATTGAAGACAAATTAAGTCAGTTAAGATTGCGTCTCATGGAGACATAACATGCTTCGTTTGAGCTACACCAGAAAGGGACGTTGCAGACTAGTTCAGTGCTGCACCCTCTCATTGAATAACTGAAGTTGAAGGCCGACTGAGGTACTGCAGGCTGCCCTTAGAAACTAAATTATCCATATAACTTCATCTGTGTGCAATTTTTAAAGAATCTGTTCAAGAACATACATCTGGTGTATTACATGAAACTATTGGTACCATGAGTGTCTTTGAATATATATATATATATATTTTACACGAAGATTGCAATTTTTCCATTCACTATAATGGGGATCCTGTTTTCCACTAAAGATACCTGCAGTACCGCTCAACAACCGTGATAGCAAAAGCACAAAACAAAACATGCAGTGTTTGCTCAATATGTTTGACGTGTTGACAGTCAACAGTGTTGTAATAGTTTTTTTTTTCAAGTTACATGGAAAACAAGCAATTGTTACAGGAAAATAACTTCAATGTTTCCAAATACCAGTGTCATCAGATTATCTCATATCTCGTTCCATGATGGGCATATAGTCTACATCAGGAGTGTCAAACTAATTCCATGGAGGGCCTAGTGTCTGCGGGTTTTTGCTTTTCCTTTCAATTAAGCCCTAGACAATGAGGTGAGGGGAGTTCCTTAGTTATTAGTGACCTTAATTCATCAATCAAGTACAAGGGAGGAGCGAAAACCCACAGGCACACACCTTGGTGGAATGAGTTTGACACATGTGGCCCACATGGAAGTTTTTACACACATCCAAAATAATAACAGGAGCTGGCTACAATAACGTAATAGCCTACATGGATAAAAAGGGGATGTTTGGCTGCTACCGAACTTGAACTTTTAATAAAGCTTTGGTAATTAAGATTTACTTCAAAGCGGTATCATGAGCTAAACACTTTATGGTCTATAGTTTTGACTACTTGGCAAATGGATTGGCTATGACCAAAAAAACTGCCTTCATTGAGAGGAGGGGAAGCTATGCTTGGTTTTTAATGAAATTAAACAAAAAATTGTGAAAAAAAACATTTGTTTTCAATTTTTACAGGCACAAAAAGCACATCTCTCTCTTGTTCCATGTGCATATGGGCACTGTGCGTCACGGTTGGAAAGGTTACGCTTCCGTTGTCAAAATCCATGCCATAATCAACGACGTTACTGCTAAAACCAGCTTTAGGCTGGTTTTAAATATCCCCACCAATGAATACTGAAATTGGAACTTTGGCACACGGTTTTAAGGACACAGCTCAGATATTGCCACCCCTCTCACCTTAGCGCAAGCAAGCTTATATAAAACAGGTACATTATCAATCCTGGAGCTAGGGTTTGAAAATATACTGAACAAAAATATAAAACGCAACATACAATATTTTCAAAGATTTTACCGAATACAGATATGCATCTGTTGGTCACAGATATAGTACCTTCAACAAAAAGTGGTGGCGTGGATCAGAAAACCAGTCAGTATCTGGTGTGACCACCATTTGCATCATGCATTACGACACATCTCCTTTGCATAAAGTTGATCAGGTTGTTGATTGTGGCCTGTGGAATGTTGTCCCACTCCTCTTCAATGGCTGTGCAAAGTTGCTGGATGATGGCGGGAACTGGAACACGCTGTCGTACACGTCGATGCAGATAATCCCAAACATGCTCAATGACATGGGCCTCTTGTTACAGTATCTTTGTGCATTCAAATTGCCATCAATAAAATGCAATTGTGTTCATTGTCTGTAGCTTATGCCTGCCCATACTGTGCCATGACCCAACCGCCAAACATGGGGCACTCTGTTCACAACGTGGACATCAGCAAACTGCTCCCCCGACAACACCATACAGGTGGGTCTGCGGTTGTGAGGCTGGTTGGACATACTGCCAAATTCTCTAAAATGACATTGGAAGCAGCTTATGATAGAGAAATTAACATCAAATTCTCTGGCAGCAGCTCTGCTGGACATTCCTGCAGTCAGCATGCCAATTGCACACTCCCTCAAAACTTGAGACATCTGTGGCATTGTGTTGTGCGACAAAACTGCACATTTTAGAGAAGCCTTTTATTGTCCCCAGCACAAGGTGCACCTGTGTAATGATCATGCTGTTTAACTTCTTATGGCTGGGGGGCAGTATTGAGTAGCTTGGATGAATAAGTTGTCCAAAGTAAACGGCCTGCTCCTCAGTCTCAGTTGCTAATATATGCATATTATTATTAGTATTGAATAGGAAACACTAACGTTTCTAAAACTGTTTGAATGATGTCTGTGAGTATAACAGAACTCATATAGCAGGCAAAATCCTAAGGAGAAATCAAAACAAGAAGTGAGAAATCTGAGTTTAGTATGTATTCACCAGAGTCCAAAATGAAATCCCCTTGAGATATTAACGATGTTGCACTGCCTAGGGGTTCCACTAGATGTCAACCATCAATAGAAATTTGAATGAGACTTCTACGTTGTTGTGGGACTGAATGAGAGCAGAATCTATCAGGTGTCTATCAAGCAGCCCTTTTCTGACCACGCTTATTCCTCATGGAACCCACTTGCGTTCTATTGCTCATGAAGACACGAAGGAATACTCCGGTTGGAACTTTATTGAAGCTATATGTTAAAAACATCCTAATGATTGATTCTGTACTTAGTTTGAAATGTTTCTTTGACCTGTAATATAACTTTTTAAAGTTTTTGTCCGATGTAACGCTGACCAGAATGAGCGTTTGGATATGTATACCAAACACGCTAACAAAACAAGGTATTTGGACATAAATAACGGATATTATCGAACAAAACAAACATTTATTGTGGACCTGGGATACCTGGAGTGCTTTCTGATGTAGATTAAAGGTAAGGGAATATTTATCACATAATTTCTTGTTTATGTTGGCGCCATCGTTGCGGCTATTGTGATTTTTACTTCTGAGCGCCGTCTCAGATTATTTCATGGGTTTCTTATTCCGTTTTTTTAAATTCTGACACAGCGGTTGCATTAAGGAGAGGTATATCTATCATTCCATGTGTATAACTTATATTATCATCTACATTTATGATGAGTATTTCTTTTTAATGATGTGGCTATGCAAAATCACTGGATGCTTTTGGAACTAGTGAATGTAATGTGCCAATGTAAACTCATATTTTGACTTTATGAAACAAAACATACATGTATTGTGTAACATGAAGTCCTACGAGTGTCAACTGATGAAGATCATCGAAGGTTAGTGATTCATTTTCTCTCTATTTGTAGTTTGTGTGACTCTGTCTGGAAAATCTTTTGCTGGAAAAATTGCTGTGTTTTTCTGTAGCTATGTGGTGACCTAAATTGTTTGTGGTGCTTTTGCTGTAAAGCATATTTGAAATCAGACAGTGATGGGATTAACAACGAGATTAGCTTTAAAATGGTATGAGATACATGTATGTTTGAGGAATTTTAATTGAGATTTGATATTTTGAAATTGGCGCCCTGCACTTTCACTGGCTGACATATCGCTCCCGTTAACGGGATTGCAGCCATAAGAAGTTTAATCAGCTTCTTGATATGCCACACCTGTTAGGTGGATGGATTATCTCGGCAAAGGAGAAATGCTCACTAATAGGGATGTAAACACATTTGAGAGTAATAAGCTTTTTGTGCATATGGAACATTTCTGGTATCTTTTATTTCAGCTCATGAAACATGGGACCAACACTTTACATGTTGCATTTATATTTTTGTTCAGTGTAGAAGAACTGCTGTAACAGGTCGAAATTGCAAACAAGCATGCATTTGATAATTGTGCTCACTTACGCCAGCCAAAAATAGAGCCCATTATGTCCATTCCTGTGTACAGTCTTCAGAAAGTATTTACACCCTTTGACATTTTCCACATGTTGTGTTACAGCCTGAATGTAACATTGATTACATTTAGATTTGTGTCACTGATCTACACACAATACAGTTTTGAAATTAATAAAAAAGAGAATCTGTAATGTCTTCAGTCAATAAGTATTCAACCCCTTTGTTATGGTGAGCCTAAATAAGTTCAGCAGTAAAAAATATACTTAACAAATCGCACTAAGTTGCATGGACTCATTTCCTGTTCAATAATAAGGGTTAACATGATTTTTTGAAAAACTACCCCATCTTTGTACCCCACACATACAATGATCTGTAAGGTTCCTCAATCTAGAAGTGAATTTCAAGCACAGATTCAACCACAAAGACCAGAGGTGTTTCAATACCTTGCAAAGAAGGGCATCGTTTGGTACAGTGCCTTGCGAAAGTATTCGGCCCCCTTGAACTTTGCAACCTTTTGCCACATTTCAGACTTCAAACATAAAGATATAAAACTGTATTTTTTTGTGAAGAATCAACAACAAGTGGGACACAATCATGAAGTGGAACGACATTTATTGGATATTTCAAACTTTTTTTAACAAATCAAAAACTGAAAAATTGGGCGTGCAAAATTATTCAGCCCCTTTACTCTCTCCAGAAGTTCAGTGAGGATCTCTGAATGATCCAATGTTGACCTAAATGACTAATGATGATAAATACAATCCACCTGTGCGTAATCAAGTCTCCGTATAAATGCACCTGCACTGTGATAGTCTCAGAGGTCCGTTAAAAGCACAGAGAGCATCATGAAGAACAAGGAACACACCAGGCAGGTCCGAGATACTGTTGTGAAGAAGTTTAAAGCCGGATTTGGATACAAAAAGATTTCCCAAGCTTTAAACATCCCAAGGAGCACTGTGCAAGCGATAATATTGAAATGGAAGGAGTATCAGACCACTGCAAATCTACCAAGACCTGGCCGTCCCTCTAAACTTTCAGCTCATACAAGGAGAAGACTGATCAGAGATGCAGCCAAGAGGCCCATGATCACTCTGGATGAACTGCAGAGATCTACAGCTGAGGTGGGAGACTCTGTCCATAGGACAACAATCAGTCGTATATTGCACAAATCTGGCCTTTATGGAAGAGTGGCAAGAATAAAGCCATTTCTTAAAGATATCCATAAAAAGTGTTGTTTAAAGTTTGCCACAAGCCACCTGGGAGACACACCAAACATGTGGAAGAAGGTGCTCTGGTCAGATGAAACCAAAATTGAACTTTTTGGCAACAATGCAAAACGTTATGTTTGGCGTAAAAGCAACACAGCTCATCACCCTGAACACACCATACCCACTGTCAAACATGGTGGTGGCAGCATCATGGTTTGGGCCTGCTTTTCTTCAGCAGGGACAGGGAAGATGGTTAAAATTGATGGGAAGATGGAGCCAAATACAGGACCATTCTGGAAGAACCTGATGGAGTCTGCAAAAGACCTGAGACTGGGACGGAGATTTTTCTTCCAACAAGACAATGATCCAAAACATAAAGCAAAATGGAATGGTTCAAAAATAAACATATCCATGTGTTAGAATGGCCAAGTCAAAGTCCAGACCTGAATCAAATTGAGAATCTGTGGAAAGAACTGAAAACTGCTGCTCACAAATGCTCTCCGTCCAACCTCACTGAGCTCGAGCTGTTTTGCAAGGAGGAATGGAAAAAAATTTCAGTCTCTCGATGTGCAAAACTGATAGACATACCCCAAGCGACTTACAGCTGTAATCGCAGCAAAAGGTGGCGCTACAAAGTATTAACTTAAGGGGGCTGAATAATTTTGCACGCCCAATTTTTCAGTTTTTGATTTGTTAAAAAAGTTTGAAATATCCAATAAATGTCGTTCCACTTCATGATTGTGTCCCACTTGTTGTTGATTCTTCACAAAAAAATAGTTTTATATCTTTATGTTTGAAGCCTGAAATGTGTCAAAAGGTCGCAAAGTTCAAGGGGGCCGAATACTTTCGCAAGGCACTGTGTGTGTATAAAATTACATACATAAAAAGCAGACACTGAATAACCCTTTCAGCATGGTGAAGTTATTAATTAGGCTATTGGATGGTGTATCAATACACCCAGTCACTACAAAGATACAGGTGTCCTTCCTAACTCAGTTGCTGGATAGGAAGCAAACTGCTCAGGGATTTGAGAAAACAGAGGATGGATCAACAACATTGTAGTTACTCTACAATATTAACCTAAATGAAAGGAAGCCTGCAGAATAAAACTATTCCAAAACATGCATCCTATTTGCAACAAGGCACTTAAGTAATACTGAAAAAAAGTGGCAAATAAATGAGCCTTTTATCCTGAATACAAAGCATTATGTTTGGAAAAGTCAACACAATACTGATTACACTCTTCATATTTGAAGCATGGTGGTGGCTGCATCATGTTATGGGTATGCTTGTCATCAGCAAGGACTAGGGAGTTTTTTAGGGGGGGAAATAAACCGAATAAAGCTATATGCTCAGAGGAAAACCTAGTTCAGTCTGCTTTCCAACAGACACTGGGAGACTAATTCAACTTTCAGAAGGACAAAAACCTAAAACACAACACCAAATCTACACTGGATTTGCTTACCAAGATGACATTGAATGTTCCTGAGTGGCTTAGTTAGTTTTAACTTAAATCAGCTTAACTCTATGGCAAGACATGAGAATGGCTGTCTAGCAATGATCAACAATCAACGTGATAGAGCTTGAAGAATAAAAATAAAATAAAAAGGGCAAATATTGTACAATCCAGGTGTGCAAAGCTCAGAGACTTACCGAAAAAGACTCAGTTGTAATAGAAAGGTGCTTCTACAAAGTATTGACTCAGGGGTGTAAATAGTTATGCAAATTAGACATTTTTGTTTGAATACTTTCTGAAGGCACTGTATAAAATGGGTCATACATTAAAAGTACCAGAGCCCCCACACTGAAAATTTGACATGTTTGAAGATTATATTGTCACAAACAATATGTCTAAAGGGGTGCTTTTGAGATACCAATACAGTATTAATATTCTTTATGTTGAATAAATGAAGGTATGAAAAAAAGTAAAAGCACGTCAAACATCCTTCCTCCCAATGAAGTTACTATGTGAGAATGCTGATGAAGGCTGCCACCGAAACGAGGTCCATTTGTTTTGCATTTGTCCTGCCATAAAATAAATATATACAGTACATTAAAACGTAAAGAATATTTCAGTGAGTGTGGGTTTTTCCTTTCTTCAAGTACTATATGTAAGGATTGTTCTGGCAATCTGTGATAGGAAAAATATTTTCAGGCTACGCTGGTGTGGAATTAGTGGTATTAAAGTGGTATTAAAGACCAATCTATTACACTTTTTCCCCTACAGTAACTGTCCTTCCAGATTTCTATGAAATATGACCAATAATTCATTACAATTAAAGAGAAATAGTTTTCCTTCCAACTTTTTTTTATTGGGTATGTTGAATAGCAGCTTTTGTGTGTTGGAATGGTGTGGGCGTACCCCAATAACTGTCATACCTTCTCCCACTCCCCCTCTCTGGCACTCGAGGGCGCTAGACGGTCCATCATTACACACACCTGTCACCATCGTTACATGCATCAGCGCTTCATTGGACTCACCTGGACTCCATCACTTTATTGATTGCCTCCTCTATATCTGTCTATTCCTCAGTTTGATCCCCGTTGTCAGCATTAATGTCGTTATATTTCCCTTGTCCAGACGCTCTCAGTGGTTTGTTTCCTATCTGTTTTTTCATTAAATCCTCACTCCCTGTACTTGCTTCTCGTCTTCCAGCGTCTGTCCTTACAACGACAGTTGATCGCTGATTGGCCAGTTCATGACATCATCCTCTGAGACAAAAGCAATCATTTTCTCAACGGTCTGTTTGAGATACAATTTAAAAATAAAAAAAACCCCACAAATTTCTATTTTTTTATGCTTTTGATTTTCTTTTTAAAGATTTTTTTTCAATAAACTTCAACAACTGAACTAAGAACGTTTCCTTTTACCTTTTTAGTCTAGTTTTTTTTATTTTCTAGTCTTTGAACTCAGTCTCTTAACTGAGCACACTTTTGTTTCTGTTTATTTATAGGTCAAGTTTTTTAGGAACCATACTGATCCTTTCAGGGTACCTGCGCTCTGCAGACTTTCGTGGCAATCTTTGAGTTCACTGGAGCTGGTAAGTTTCCAGTTTCCAGTGCTGGTTGAGCAACTTGACTTGGGCTGAGGTTGCTGTGTGGGAACATTGGTGAGTGGTCAGGACTGGAGCGGTCTGTTGGACAGAGCCGGGCGGCCCTATACGCAAGTTGTGTAGGGGCCTGCTATTTACGCAAAGGCCCCGTCTCCCTTTCGTGTCAATGTTTACAACTTTGATGAGAGGATGAGGCAGAACTATCCTTCTGGTCACGAAAAGAGAAAAAACCAGGGAATTGTGGAAAGAGCAATCAGGTAAACTTATGTTCTCTCCTCTCCAAGTTTGATGAACCTAGCTTGTGCACCTAGCTCAGTGATATCTCTAGTCTGTCTGTCTTGCTAACCTAGCTGGGCAGTGATATCTCTTGGTCTGTCTGTGTCTCGCTTGCTTGCCAGCCACTTCCAGGGCTGTGTTCTGTGACTTTATGCCTGAGAAAAGTGAGAGTGAAATACAACTATTTATTACTTTTGATAAACGCCAACGGGTAATGGTGTTTATAAACTGCAGCACGGAAAGGATAACTGTGTGCGAGTGCACAAAATGAAAATTGCGCTTTCCAGCAGCAACCTCTGTGGGGACCAGTCCAGACAATATATGAGTGTGATTGCACTCCTCATAGACGCACATCATTTTAAAACAAGGCAATGATTGTCTAGTCTCTCAATCAAGGTTTAGTTACAACTCTAGACTAATGCAAGATGGAAAGCAGTGGCACAATGGGCTAAGGCACTGCATTGCAGTGATAGCTGTGCCACCAGAGACTCTGGGTTCGAGCCCAGGCTCTGTCGCAGCCGGCCGTGACCGGGAAGTCCATGGGGCGAGCCTGAATGGGCCTAATGCAGCTATAATTTACAGGTGCTATGCTTAAGTTTGTCAGTAGAGGAGAATGACTGGTCAAATATCAACGTCATTCTGAAACACCGTGAGGGTAGTCCTGAACACAGATAATATGATTAAGTGGAGAGAACTTGATCTGCGCCTAAGTCGGGGACAGACTCTTGACCAGATACAAATGACAAATTTGGAGGTTGAAAGAAATGGCTGGATGTCCATGCATGTTTAATGAGTATCACCGAGTCTCTGGCTGAAAGAAACCTAGCATTCAGGGGTTCATCAGACAATCTCTTCCAACCAGATAATGGAGACTTCCTAAAAGAGGTTGAATTACTGGCAAAATATGACTCATTTATGGAAAATCATCTCAGCAAAATTAAAGATGGAGACACACATGCTCATTACCTTGGGAAGCGCACACAGTATGAGCGTGACAAGATTCTGGACGCAATAGTGACTCATGTAAGAGACTCAATGTACTTCTCTCTTGGACTGTACACCTGACAGTCACCAGGAGCAAATGTCCATTATTCTGAGAAGCGTGGCTTTAAAGGGAAAGCAAGCGATCAAGGAGCACTTCCTCGGCATTGTGAATGTTGAGGTTACAACAGGCTTGAATCTGTCCACTGTCATCTTAGATAAGCTGAACGAGTTGAAGTTTCCATTTGAAGATTGCAGAGGGCAAGCTTATGATAGTGGGGCTCAATATGAAGGGCAATCACCAAGGAGTACAAGCCAGACTGCTCAAAAGAAATCCCAGAACCATGTTCATCCCATGTGGAGCACATACTCTTAACCTTGTCATTGCAGATGCTGCCAAATCTTCAAAAGATGCAGTTGGGTTTTTTGGGCATGTGCAAAAGCTCTTCACCTTCTCAGCTGGCACACAGATGTGTGGAGTGACACAAGTCATGGAAGTGACACAAGATGGGAGAATAGGCTCCAAAGTGTTCATGCAAACAGGTATCAGGCTTCTGAAGTTCGGGAGGCATTACTGGAAGCCAGACAGACGATCAACGATCCTGTAGCCAAAGTGGAGGCACAAGCACTTGCAGAGGAAGTTGGGTTCTACCGCTACGTGATTTTCTGTGTCGTATGGGGTGAGATACTGACAATGACAAACAAGGTGAACAAGCTCCTCTAATCCACCTCAATGCAGTTGGATATCGAAGTGAATTTAATCTCAAATGCAAAGGCCTCCCTCAGTACATAACTGGATTCTGAGGCCCAGACAACAGCCAAAAGTATTTATGAAGAAATGAACGTGGAGGCTGTTCTGAAAGAGACGAGATTAAGAAACAGCCAGAGGAATTTCAGCTATGAGGCTCCTGATGAACCAGTGACTGACGCACTGAAAAACCTTGAAGTCAACTACTTCAACATTGTGGTCGACTTCTGTGAGAGAGTGGATGAGAGATTTGAAACACTCAACCACCTTGGTTGGTGCGCACTGCACCCGGCCTGCCACAGGAGTCGCTGGTGCGTGATGAGACAGGGACACCCCTACCGACCAAGCCCTCCCTAACCCGCACAACGCAAGGCCAATTGTGCGTTGCCCCACAGACCTCCTGGTCACGGCCGGTTACAACAGAGCCTGGCCACGAGCCCAGGGACTCTGATGGCACAGCTGGCGCTGCAGTACAGCGCCCTTAACCACTGCGCCACCCGGGAGGCCCCCAGTGTATATGTTACACAAATTAAGTACTGGCTGTTCGAGGCGGGATGGTAGGTGGGAAGAAGGGTCTGCTTGATGCCATTGTTTTTCAGGAATTGTTTTCTTGATCGGAAGAGACCAGCTGGGGTCCATTGTCTGGGATGATTTTTTTTGCACGATCTGTAGGCTGCGAACAGCCTTTGTAGCTTTTTGATGAGGTTTGCTGATGTCACATGAATAACTTCCAAACACTTTGAATAGCTGTTGATGATCTCTAAAACGTTCTGCTTGTCCTTTTCAGTGAAACAAATGTGAATTCTCTAAGGGTGAAGTGGTGCGACAGCCGGCACCTTCTGTACTGTTTGGCAGATTTGGCAACTCTGCACTTCCTTCCGAATGTCACTGTCCAACTCTGGCCATCAGATGTAGCTACGGGCTAAGGCCGTCATACGACAGGTGCCAGGATGTTTAGACAACTCGTGTCTTCTCACGAAGTATGGTTTCACCTGTCACGTAGCATGGCCACCCATTTACTGTGAGCCACACTTTGCTGAGTAGAGGATCTTTTCTTGTACTTTGCTCAGTATTTTGCAAAAATTGGCAGCTCATCCACATGTGAGAAGTATAATATGCTTCCCCCCTCAGCTGTGATGTCTTTGTCTTCTCTTGGTAGTCCTGACAACACGTCTGTGTTTCTGTGAACAGATGACTTTCTTTATTCGATGTCGTCGTTCGGCATGAGTATGGGTGCATCTTTGCATTCTCAATGCTGCTAAGGTTAGAACAGCAGACTTGCGTCCCAAGATAGCCAGAAGAGGCTTTTGGTCTGTAATCAACATGAACTTTTGTCCGTATAGATACTTATGTAATTTCTTGACTCCGAAGATTGGCAGGGCCTCTTTTTCAATCTGGGCCTAGTTCTTTTCTGTGTCCAATAGTGTCCGCAAAGCAAACACAATGGGGTTTTATTATCAGTTGTGCATGATGTGGGAGATCAGTGCCCACACCATACAGTGATTCCTTGTAGGTCCATGACCAACTAAAAAAAGGTAAGTAGCACTTGAGACACCGTGGCTAAGGCGACGATACTTGCACAGCCCAAGGTGAGTGTTGATTGTCAGGTTTTTCTCAGAATCTGCATCCAACTGGTAGGCGTGCAAGGGATCCAACTTGCTGACTGATGTACATCCAGCAGGTTGAGCGATTTAAGTCCCTCACTGTGCTTGGTAAGGGATAAGCCTCTTTCACACTCTGGTTGATGGTGGTCTTATAATCGTTACACTCTTTGGAACGAATTTGGTCATCTTTGTTTCCTTGAGCATATCCATCTCGTTGTCCACAGCTTCCTTCAATGCGCATAGCACTGTTCTTGCCTTCTTTAAAATGGACTGAGTGTCAGGGTGTGTTATCGTTACTTTGAAATCTTTGCTGCTGGGTGATATATCGAATTAATTCAAATGTATGTTTCAGTATGTTCCAATCACCTGTACCGCAAGAATTGAGGTTTCATTTTTTTCCGTTTTTATGTGTGTTTTGTCTTTTTGGTCTCGTCTCCTTCGCCCCTTTTGTGCTGTGGGATCTGTGCACCTTCCCACTCACACACAGACACCAAGCCCCACCCCCTGCCACTCACAACAACAAAGATGAAAGACTATCCTGTCTGACAAGCAGTTTCAACTCCCTATTTGCATTTGAGGGTTGGTGTGACATAATTGGTTATATGGACACCGAAACATATTGGCATTATTTTACTGTAATAAAGGAGAACTTAACCTTAACGATACCCTTTTTATGTCTCAATTCCCAACATTTTTAACAGAGCAGACGGGTGTCAATGAACATGATGTGGAAAATGAATGCTCAGTTTCTGTTGCGTGTGCCAATGCGGTTCCATGTACCTCTAGCAGTATTTTAGCCACAGACTTATGTGCTAGCTGTCTAGTATGTGTTTTATAAATGTGCAATTGTATAAGGAATTGGCAACTCATTCTTAATCTGATAAATACGCATATTCTTATCCAGGCAGGGCACTAAAACAGGCTGTTCAAACTACTCTAGGCTATGTTGTTCAAACTTACACTACCTCCAATGGGAAAAATGGCATTAAAAGAGACATTCCTTGTATGGAAAGGACTTGGATATGCAGTTAGACACAAGGGCCACTGTCTCCACATTACCCTTTCCCACCTGGACAAAAGGAGCACCTACGTGAGAATGTTGTTCGTTGACTACAGCTCAGTATTCAAGACCATAGTGACCTCCAAAGCTCATCATTAAACTAAGGAGCTTGGGACTAAACAACTCTGCAGCTGGATCCTGGACTTCCTGACGGGCCGCCCTCAGGTGGTGAGGGTAGGTAGCAACACATCTGCCACGCTGATCCTCAAAACGGAGGCGCTTTAAGGGTGCGTGCTTAGTCCCTTCCTATACTCACAGTTCACCCACGACTGCGAGGCCAAGCACGACTCCAACACCATTCTTAAGTTTGCCGATGACACAATGGTGGTAGGCCTGATAATCGACAAAGATGAGACAGCCTATAGGGAGGAGGTCAGAGACCTGGCAGAGTGGTGCCAGGACAACAACTTCTCCCTCAACGTGATCAAGACAAAGGAGATGATCATGGACTACAGGAGAAGGCGGACCTAGCACGGCCCCCATTCACATCGATGGGGCTGTAGTGGAGCAGGGGCTGTAGTGGAGCAAACTGTCATGGTCCAAACACACCGAGACAGTCGTAAAGAGGGCACAACACTGCCCATTCCCCCTTGGAGGCTGAAAGGATTTGGCATAGGTCCTCAGATCCACAAAAGGGTCTACAGCTGCACCATCGAGCATCCTGACTGGTTGCGTCACTGCCTGGTATGGCAACTGCTTGGCATCCGATCACAATGCTCTACAGAGTGTAATGCGTATGGCCCAGTACATCACTGGGGCTAAGCTTCCTGCCATCCGGGACCTTTATACCAGGCGGTGTCAGAGGAGGGCCCTAAAAATGGTCAGACTCCAGCCACCCTAATCATAGACTGTTCTCTCTGCTACCGGACGGCAAGCAGTACTGGAGCACAAAGTCTAGGTCAAAAAGGCTCCTTAACAGCTTTTACCCCCAGGCCGTAGCATTTCTGAAAAGTTCATCAAATGGCTACCTGGACTATTTGTAATGACACCCCCCTTTTTTTACGCTACTGCTACTCGCTGTTTATTATCTATACATAGTCACTTTACCCCTACCTACATGTCCCACCGCACATTGACTTGATACCAGTACCCCCTGTATATTGCCTCGTTATTCTTATTTTATTGTGGGACTTATTTGTGCTATACTTTAGTTTAATCAGTAAATATTTTCTTAACCCTTATTTTTCTTAACTGCATTGTTGGTTAATGGCTTGTAAAGTAAGCATTTCACGCTAAGGTTGTATTTGGCGCATGTGACAAATACAATTTTATTTGATAATGGTATTCGGGCCGAGTCCACTTCAGCTTATCCAGACAGATCTTCAGGAGTAGGGCCATTTGAGGTTTTTACTCACCAGGTGATGAAATATATACACTGCTCAAAAAAATAAAGGGAACACTTATACAACACAATGTAAATCCAAGTCAATCACACTTCTGTGAAATCAAACTGTCCACTTAGGAAGCAACACTGATTGACAATACATTTCACGTGCTATTGTGCAAATGGAGTAGACAACAGGTGGAAATTATAGGCAATTAGCAAGACACCCCAAATAAAGGAGTGGTTCTGCAGGTGATAACCACAGACCAATTCTCAGTTCCTATGCTTCCTGGCTGATGTTTTGGTCACTTGAATGCTGGCGGTGCTTTCACTCTAGTGGTAGCATGAGACTGAGTCTACAACCCACACAAGTGGCTCAGGTAGTGCAGCTCATCCAGGATGGCACATCAATGCGAGCTGTGGCAAGAAGGTTTGTCTGTCAGCGTAGTGTCCAGAGGATGGAGGCGCTACCAAGAGACAGGCCAGTACATCAGGAGACGTGGAGGAGGCCATAGGAGGGCAACAACCCAGCAGCAGGACCGCTACCTCTGCCTTTGTGCAAGGAGGAGCACTGCCAGAGCCCTGCAAAATGACCTGCAGCAGGCCACAAATGTGCATGTGTCTGCTCAAACGGTCAGAAACAGACTCCATGAGGGTGGTATGAGGGCCCGACGTCCACAGGTGGGGGTTGTGCTTACAGCCCAACACCGTGCAGGACGTTTGGCATTTGTCAGAGAACACCAAGATTGGCAAATTTGCCATTGGCGCCCTGTGCTCTTCACAGATGAAAGCAGGTTCACACTGAGCACATGTGACAGACGTGACAGAGTCTGAAGACGCCGTGGAGAACGTTCTACTGCCTGCAACATCCTCCAGCATAACCGGTTTGGCAGTGGGTCAGTCATGGTGTGGGGTGGCATTTCTTTGGGGGGCCGCACAGCCCTCCATGTGCTCGCCTGAGGTAGCCTGACTGCCATTAGGTACCGAGATGAGATCCTCAGACCCCTTGTGAGACCATATGCTGGTGCGGTTGGCCCTGGGTTCCTCCTAATGCAAGACAATGCTAGACCTCATGTGGCTGGAGAGTGTCAGCAGTTCCTGCAAGAGGAAGGCATTGATGCTATGGACTGGCCCGCCCGTTCCCCAGACCTGAATCCAATTGAGCACATCTGGGACATCATGTCTCGCTCCATCCACCAACGCCACGTTGCACCAAAGACTGTCCAGGAGTTGGCGGATGCTTTAGTTCAGGTCTGGGAGGAGATCCCTCAGGAGACCATCCGCCACCTCATCAGGAGCATGCCCAGGCGTTGTAGGGAGGTAATACAGGCACGTGGAGGCCACACACACTACTGAGCCTCATTTTGACTTGTTTTAAGGACATTACATCAAAGTTGGATCAGCCTGTAGTGTGGTTTCCCACTTTAATTTTGAGTGTGACTCCAAATGCAGACCTCCATGGGTTGATACATTTGATATGAATTGATAATTGTGTGATTTTGTTGTCAGCACATTCAACTATGTAAAGAAAAAAGTATTTCATTCATTCAGATCTAGGATGTGTTATTTTAGTGTTCCCTTTATTTTTTTGAGCAGTGTATATTTTTTTAAATCAAAGAAATTTGATATTTCACCTCCAATTCAGCGAATTTGTTAGGTAAAATAAAAGCAAACATTTGTGACAGTCTCTGGTCCTATAGCTATCAGAGATGGCCCCTAATTTAGAGAATCTCTGATGTTATAAAACTTTTGCTGGTACTACAGGCAATGGCAGTGTTTTTTGTAGTTTGCAGTCCATCCAATTTGAAAGGTCACATTCACTTCCATAACATTTGTTCTCGGTACCAGCATGTAATTTTTTTTTTTTTTAACCCTTATTTAACCAGGCAAGTCAGTTAAGAACAAATTCTTATTTTCAATGACAGCCTAGGAACAGTGGGTTAACTGCCTGTTCAGTGGCAGAATGACAGAGCTGTACCTTGTCAACTCTGGGATTTGAACTCGCAACCTTCCGGTTACTAGTCCAACGCTCTAACCACTAGGCTACTCTGCCGCCCCATGTACAATAATAAAGGATACCCTTACAAAAAATTATTTGCCGTAAAACTGCAGTACAATTAAATAATGGTGGTTTAATTAATGATATCTGATAGCTTACTGTATGTTGGCTTCTAATGGTAATATTTTTTTCAGTGTTAGCTAATTGCACTGTATTGTGCTGCATGTTTCTTCTGTTCCACTGAATGCTGTTTTGATGTTCTAATACGACTAACTACATTTTTCAGAATTTAACAAATAACACTTAGGTCTGTCTTTTTTCTTTCAATATCCTACTACAATCCACCATGATTTACACAACCAGATTTTTAATCACATTTATTCCCATAAATAATCAGTCAAAAATTATTGCACCTGAATTTGACCCTGAAAATGACTATTTAACGCTTTTAAGCAATTAACATACGTGCAGTCATTTTATTTTAATTTTAGTAGCTAAATAAAGGAGGTATGCATATCAGGCTAGATCACATCCGGCCTTGATTGGGAGTCCCATAGGGCGGCGCACAATTGGCCCAGCATCGTCCAGGTTTGGCCAGGGTAGGCAGTCATTGTAAATAAGAAAATGAGTTCCTGATGATTACAGAATAGGATACAGTTTTCCTATCCCTGCTCCCCCTCAACACTCATTCCAATGTTACTTTTTTTGCAGAAATCTTCTAGCTTGGATGCCAGGATGGAGGAGGGAACAAAGGGAAGGAGTACAGAAGTTATCCAGCCAGCTGACTAAGAAATGTAAATAGCATTTGTTTTGCTCTCTCTGTCTCTCTGTCTCTCTGTCTCTCTGTCTCTCTGTCTCTCTGTCTCTCTGTCTCTCTGTCTCTCTGTCTCTCTGTGTCTCTGTGTCTCTGTCTCTCTGTCTCTCTGTCTCTCTGTCTCTCTGTCTCTCTGTGTCTCTGTGTCTCTGTCTGCCAGACTGCTGAGGGGCAACAGTCAATGAACTTGCTAGGCTAACTTAGTGAAGGCCTTAGGTAATGGTTAATTGTGATTCCTCTCGGGCTTTACAGTTCCTGAAACATGTCAATGACCTAATGCATGGCCCACTCATTACTAGTGACCTATTCTGCCACAAAAGGAGAGAGCAGCACCACTACTCCTTAAATCCAGTATTGGCAGTAAGTTTTTTTGTGCAATTTTGTTTCTTTTCTTTTCCTTCTGTTTGATACTATGAACTTCAATGTGTATAGATTCCTACTAACCAGCTCTGTACAAACTACAGTAGAGTTGTACTGGCTATGCTGATGATCATGAACATGTTCTCTGCATCAGGTCTCACTGAGACTGGATTTCCCAAGAGACCTGCTATTCAGCTGCCCATGATTGTTTGATCTTACACAAAAACAATAAAGATGCTAGCTAGAACCTAAAAGGGTTCATCAGCTGTCCCCGTAGGAGAACCCTTTGAATAACCCTTTTTGGTTCCAGGTAGTACTCTTTTGGGTTCCATGTAGAACCCTTTCCACAAAGTTCAACATGGAACCCAAAAGGGTTCTACCTGGAACAAAAAAAGAGTTATGTGCGGAACCAAAAAGGTTTCTCCTATGGGGACAGCCAAAGAACTCTTTTGGGACCCTTTTTTCTAAGAGTGTAGTATAAGTAGATCCAACTTAAATTAGCACTGCTTCTAATAATATAAGTCTATGTAAAGCAAATAAAATCCTATTTTAACTCACCTTTTTTTTTAGGTGCAAAACCCTTGTGTCCTGATTCAACAGACACCTCCCTTGGTGAGTCATGTAAAGTTTCTCCCATTTTTCTCTTGCCCATTCTCCCTGACAATGTTTGTTGCAGGAATGATTTGACAGTCACATAGCTTTTGAAAAATATTGTATTTTATTGCCTCTTTACCTTTATTTTTTTTAAATGATACTTTGGGTCCTTTATCTACTTCTCCAGAGTCAGACTAGCGATAGCTCAATGACTGGAAGTCTATGGATATCTGCTTGCATTGCGGTAACGCTAATTAACATTGGCTCAGGAAACTAGTTCTTAACATGCTTCATACTGGACACAGAGGCAAGTGGTATCCAATAGTTAATTTAACTCTGGGGAAGTAGATCACGGGCCTCATTGCCAAAATCCTGAAGTATCCGTTTAAGACTGCCAAGCTGTCCTCAATTTGGGGAACCTCTGTCCCGGACCATGTCCTCAGGAATACAGAGTGGTGCATTTAGAAAAAGTTGTTTGAATATTACAATAAGCAAATTGTAGAGATTTAAATGTAGAGATTAGTTCAAAATTATAATTATCCAACTCCTATCTAATATTGATATCCTCTTTCTTAAAATGTTTCAGATTGATGACCAATGAATTCATGTCCCACTTCAATATGAAGGGACAGAGGAGCAAACATGCCTTCGCTACCACTCGTGTGTGTGCTCCGCTGTAGTTGGTAAGTAAATGTAAGCAGTTGAGACATTTGACATAGACAATGAGAATTTCTTTGTAGATTCTGAACTTTTTAAAGATATTATAGTCTGCGTTACTGTTGTGTCCTGCATGCCCACAATATGCCATTCGTTAATTTATATTCTTCGCTTTGTATGCTGAAGTGTCATGAAAAGCCAGAAAATGAGTTGCAGGCCCTCTGGAAAGTCCTAAAATATGCCCCTGACCACCGTGGTGGAGGAGGATGCAAAGTCTGCATAAAAAAGTTGCTATTTTTTGAAGATATAACTTAGTGATAACTGCCACAAGCTTCTTCAACTAGTACCATGGAAATACTTTAGCAGAGTCCAAAAAATGTATTCAGGGATGATACAGTTGTAAATGCACAACTCTTCAAGAGAGAAACCAGATCACTTTCTGTGCTCAGAGGTCCTTGATGAGGATCTACGCCATCACACCACTTTTATTAATCATTAATCAAATAAAACAATCAGCCTTTATATACTCTGTGTCCCAGTATTTCTATGCATGTAATGTCTGCGGGTGAATTATGAAACAATTACTGTATGCAGATGTGTCATAAATTGTGGTATAGATTTGTTTTTGCCATTGCTTGATCTATTTTAAATGTAAGAATGTTGGAGATTTCAACTTTAAATTGGTGACTATGGAAACAAATACAAATGTAATGAATTGTGTTTTCAATATCCAACTATCCTCTGCAATACTTTTTACAGTAGGTAATAAACTGTAGTCAGGTGGTCATTACCAGGTTATGAGGTCTTAACTATGACCAGTAGCCTACATAATATTACGGTCAGAATTATGACCAGCTGGTCAGATAGGTCACAATTAAGACCAACTGTAAAGAAATAAATCTATATTTTCAACCAGTTTGCGACAAGAATATTATGTAATTCAGTCAGGTTTTACCAACTCGGAAGGGTAGGCTACACTCCTTAACAGTACATTCTTGGGCTAGGTAGCCTATATTCATTCACAGATTTATAAAATTACACAGAAGGATTGGTCCTGTGTCTTGGATTAAAGAAAACATATGTAGTCTACTCAGATTAGAATAGAATTATGCTATTCAACAGTGCAAGGCTCACCATAACTTCTCCCTCACACTCCAAATCCACCATAGCATCATATCGCCCTTTCAGATCCTGTCAACACAAATGTTAACCAATGTTAGGCGAACTCAAGAGCAATTTACCATCAGTTTACAATTTAAAACATTGTATTTCCCCCAACAAATAGTACATCGGCTAACACCACTTAAATGTATAACCATAATAGTTCCAATATTCAAAATGACAGGAGTCGTTTCAAGTGTGAGCAGCGCTCCGCCGCTTACCATTCGGACAACCTGCAGTGGTTGTTTGTCTGTGAACTAATGGCAATATACGATTTGCTCGCTTAGCTGGTGGTTGCTGAAAGGCAGGGTGTGCCGAATAGTTTCTTTGTCTGGACTTGATTGTTTGAAAAGTCTAAACGGGATCCATGGGACGTCCAAGCACTGACGTTATCCCTATGGCCAGTAGACTACAAAATATAGCACTTAATATAGTGGTCAGAATTATGACCAGCTGGTCGTATGGTGGTCAGAAAAATGCACTAAATATACAAAAGTATGCAGAAACCCTATTTCAGCCAGACCTGTTGCATACAGGTGTATAAAATCGAGCACACAGCCATGCAATCTCCATTGACAGACATTGGCAGTGGAATGGCCTTACTGACGAGCTCAGTGACTTTAAACGTGGCACTGTCATATGATGCCACCTTTCCAACAAGTCAGTTTGTCAATTGTCTGCCCTGCTAGAGCTGCCCCGATCAAATGTAAATGCTGTTATTGTGAAGGAGCAACAACGGCTCAGGCGAGAAGTGGTAGACCACAAAAGCTCACAGAACGGGACATCCGAGTCCTGAAGCGCGTAGTGCATAACAATCACCTGTCCTCGGTTGCAACACTCACTACTGAGTTACATATTGTCTCTGGAAACAAAGTCAGAACAAGAACAGTTCGTTGAGAGCTTCTTGAAAAGGGTTTCTATGGCCGAGCATCCGCACACAAGCCTAAGATCACAATATGCAATGCCAAGCGTCGGCTGGAGTGGAAACGCGTTCTCTGGAGTGATGAAACAAGATTCAACATCTGTCAGTCCGAAGGTCAAATCTGTGTTTCGCGGATGCCAGGAGAACTCTACCTTCCCAAATGCATAGTGCCAAATGTAAAGTTTGAGGGAGGAGGAATAATGGGCTGGGGCTGTTTTTCATGGTTCGGGCTAGGCCCCTTAATTCCAGTGAAGGGAAATCGTAATGCTACAGCATACAATAACATTGTGCCAGACCTCACTAATGCTCTTGTGGCTGAGTGGAAGCAAGTCCCCACAGCAATGTTCCAACATCTAGTGAAAAGCCTTCCCAGAATAGTGGAGGCTGTTTTCACAACAAAGGGGGACCAACTACATATTAATGCCCATGATTTTGGAATGAGGTGTTTGAAGAGCACGTGTCCACATACATTTGGTCATGTAGTGTAAATCTCATTCTGGTCAGTAATTATTTTTTGGGGGGGGGGGGGGAGTTCGAGCCAATACTTCATGATTCAAATCAGGTTTTGCCCACTGGGAAGGGTGGGCTACACTCCTTAACAGTACATTCTAGCGCTAGGTAGCCTATGTGTATTCTTTCACAGAGGACTTATACAATTACACAGAGGGATTGGTCCTGTGTCTTGGATTAAAGAAAACGTATGTAGGCTACTCAGATTAGAATAGAATGATGCTATTCAACAGTGCAAGGCTAACCATAACTTCTCCCTCACACTCCAAATCAAGCATGTCATCATATCGCCCTTTCCAATCCTGTCAAAACAAATGTTAACCAATGTTAAGCAATCTCCCATAATAACGCATGAGCAATTTACCATCAGCTTACAATTTACAGTATTGTATTTCCCCCAGTCAATAATGCATCTCGGCTGACACAACAGATCAAAATATCCCTTAAAATTATAACCAAAATAGTTCCAATATTTACAACTTCATGAATCCCTTCGGGCCATGGCCACAGGAAGTAGGGGTGCTGAGGGTGCTTATAAAAAAATATTATTTTGAGGGGGGAATATTTTCCATCTCAGCTTTGGCAAAAAAGGTAGTTGTATAATTAAGAACAGTATCTTGCATGATTCAATAGTTGGAATTGTAAGAGTTGTTGCCTTGTCCCTTTCTCTGCAATTGTCATTCTAAGGACAGCTTTTTTCCATCTATGTAACATTGCAAAAATCTGAAACTTTCTGTCCTAAAATGATGCAGAAAAGTGAATCCAAGCTTTTTTCACTTCTAGATTAGACTACTGCAATGCTCTACTTTCCGACTACCCGGATAAAGCACTAAATAAACTTCAGTTAGGCACTAACACAGCTGCTAGAATTGTTTTATTGTTTTATTTTTTACATTTGATCTTTATTTAACTAGGCAAGTCAGTTAAGAACAAATTCTTATTTTCAATGACAGCCTAGGAACAGTGGGTTAACTGCCTTGTTCAGGGTCAGAACGACAGATTTTTTTTCAGCTCTGGAATTCAATCTTGCAACCTTTTGGTTACTAGTCCAAAGCTCTAAACACCAGGCTACCTGCCACCTCAAGAATATTGACTAGAACAAAAACAATTGATCATATTACTCCAGTGCTAGCCCCTCTACACTGGTTTCCAGGGCTAGGGCTGATTTCAAGGTTTTACTGCTAACCTGCAAAGCATTACATGGGCTTGCTCCTACCCATCTGTCCTGCTGTACATACCTACACTATGGTCACAAGACGCAGGCCTCCTTATTGTCCCTAGAAATTCTAAGCATACAGCTGGAGTCAGGGCTTTCTCCTATAGAGCAACATTTTTATGGAATGGTCTGCCTACCCATGTGAGAGACGCAGATTCGGTCTCGACCTTTAAAAACTCTACGGGATCGGTGAACCTCCACCGGGACGGTTGCACTAACATAAGCTAACGTGATTAGCATGACGTTGTAAGTAACAAGAACATTTCCCAGGACATACATTAGACAGTTCTTATATGGGCAGAAAGCTTCAATTATTGTTAATCTAAATGCACTGTACAATTTACAATAGCTATGCCATGCTATTGTTTGAGGGGAGTGCACAACAACAACAAAAATTATCACGGCAACTGGTTTGATATATTCACCTCTGAAGGTATATAATGTACTTACATTCAGTAATATTGCTCTGATTTGTCATCTTGAGGGTCCCAGAAATCAAATGTGGCATAGTTTTCTTTGATAAAATACATTTTTGTATTCAAATGTAGGAACTGGGTTCTACAGTTTCAACCCCTGCTGTGGGGTTCTATCCTGTCTGGTTGGCCCTGTCCGGGGTTATTGTTGGACGGGGCATCAGTGTCTCCCAACCCATCCTGTCTCAGCCTCCAGTATTTGTTTTATTTTTTTATATTTATATATATATATTTTTATTTTTTATTTATGCTGCAATAGTTTATGTCGGGGGGCTAGGGTCAGTCTGTTATATCTGGAATATTTATCCTGTCTTGTCCTGTGTGAATTTAAGTATGCACCCTCTCTCTCCCTCCCCTCGCGGAGGACCTGAGCCCTGGGAACATGCCTCAGGACTACCTGGCCTGATGACGCCTTGCTGTCCCCAGTCCACCTGGTCGTGCTGCTGCTCCAGTTTCAACTGTTCTGCCTGTGGCTATGGAACCCTGACCAGTTCACCGGACGTGCTACCTTGTACCAGACTGACTCTCTCTCTCTACCGCACCTGCTGTCTCAAACTCTGAATGCTCGACTATGAAAAGCCAACTGACATTTACTCCTGAGGTGCTGACCTGTTGCACCCTCTACACCACTGCGATTATTATTATTTGACCCTTCTGGTCATCTATGAACATCTTGGCCATGTACTGTTATAATCTCCACCTGCCACAGCAAGAAGAGGACTGGATACCCCTCAAAGCATGGTTCCTCTCTAGGTTTCTTCCTAGGTTCCTGCCTTTCTAGGGAGTTATTCCTCGCCACCGTGCGTCTACATCTACAGTGCTTGCTGTTTGTGGTTTTAGGCTGGGTTTCTGTAAAGCACTTTGTGACATTGGCTGATGTAAAAAAGGGCTTCATAAATACGTTTGATTGATTCTAATGGAATCCAGAAAGGACAAAACACTGTCCTCAAACATTTAGGCTACATCAAAAAGTGCAAAGTTAGTTTTGGTTTATGTAATGTGGTGCAGTTGGTAGAGCATGGTGTTTGTAATGCCAGGGTTGTGGGTTCAAGTCCCATGGGGTACCAGTTTGAAATAGTATGATAATGTATGCACTCACTAATGTAAGTTGCTTTGGATAAGAGCGTCTACAAAACAATAATGAAACGACCATTTCAGTTTTCACATAGAAATAAGTGCATTTGCAAAGTATTTATACAAGCTGGACAGATCCTGTTTATCTAATTCACTTTTTTGTACAGATAATGATTAGACTCAAGTTACAAATGCTGGTAAACATTTAAATACATTTAGTTTAAATTTGTTCACAAAAGTAGTGCACTGAGCCTTTACTAGTCCTGACCAATATTTACATCTTCAGCATGGGCTTTTTATTTCTCACCCCTCAAATCGCAACACCCCCACCCCAAACGACTTCCCACGGCGATGCTTTCCACCTCTTACCATTAGGATTGCCTGCGGTATTTGTTTGTCTGTGAACTTGTGGCAGTATATAATTTGCCCACCTAGCCTTTACCGATTGTAAAAGAAGTTGCTGTGGTTGTTGAAAGGGGGGTTGTGCCGAATAGTTTTTTGTTGTTGTCTGGATTTGATTCTTTGAAACGGAATCCTTGGGACTTTCCAGACTCTGACATCACCCAATTGAAATTGACATTTAAAACACCTAAGGTTGGGTTTAGGTAAGGGTTAGGGTAGTGGTTAGAGTTTAGTGTAGGGACGTCCCAGGGATCCCGAATTGCACGAACCATTGATTATTTGAGCGAGGCTGTAAAAAGTAACCTACTTCCCTGTCCTCCCTTTGTTGACTCTTTCTCTCGAAGAACATAAGAAAGCGTCCAAACGAGTAAGGTGGGTTCCTCTTACCTCACGGTTGGCTGAAATAGCGTGCAGCTGTCACCTGCAAACTGAAGTTGGCATTTATCAATGAACTGCTGACAAGAATAATTGGCAGGCAGCATACTAAGCAGACTTCATTTGAGTCATTTTCATACACGTACACTGGGTAAATGTCAATACTCTTGGCTCATCTCCTTGGCTCCTTCCCTTCACCTGCAAAGATCTGAAAACCCTGGACAGGTGAAAGCAATATGGTGGATACTGGGATTTTGGTTTCACCTGTTCAGTTATTTCAAATGAGTGTAGATTATTAAAGCGGAAGTGGAGAGGAAGCTGTATTGAGATCCAACCCTGGCTACGTAAAGATCTGTATCTCGTCAATAGAGGGCGTCAAAGTTAACATATAATAATACATAGGTCACAATAAGAGAGTTGTCTCTCTTAAGAAAGAGAGAGTAAGAAAATGACAAAAGAATGTGATAGAACTAGGCCTGCCCTATGTTTCCATGGGCTGGCTTTGATATGTTTCAGGGGTTTAAATTGAAACGGGACTAAGCTGCCCAGGTGGCCGCCACTGACAAACTGAACTCTGGCCCGCCGAGCATTAGCATTTTACATTCAGCGGGCGATGAGACACTGGCAGAAGTGGATATGGAGCTTAAATCTGATGGCAGTGGAAATAAGGATGAATAGACTTTTGTCCAATGTAATGTCCAAAATAATAGAAAAATAAACTAAAATGTGGGTGAGAACGTCTCGTGTTGATAATATCCCATTGTACAGTATCTAGTAGCCTATGTTTCCAAACCCACTGGCTCCAGGTCATCTACAAGTCTCTGCTAGGTAAAGCCCCGCCTCATCTCAGCTCACTGGTCACCATAGCAGTACCCACCCGTAGCACGCACTCCAGCAGGTATATCTCACTGGTCACCCCCAAATCCAATTCTTCCTTTGGCCGCCTCTCCTTCCAGTTCTCTGATGCCAATGACTGGAACGAACTGCAAAAATCACTAAAGCTGGAGACTCTTACCTCTCTCACTAGCTTTAAGCACCAGCTGTCAGAGCAACTCACAGATCACTGCACCTGTACATACAGTGGGGCAAAAAAAGTATTTAGTCAGCCACCAATTGTGCAAGTTCTCCCACTTAAAAAGATGAGAGGCCTGTAATTATCATAGGTACACTTCAACTATGACAGACAAAATGAGAAAAAAATACAGAAAATCACATTGTAGGATTTTTAATGAATTTATTTGCAAATTATGGTGGAAAATAAGTATTTGGTCACCTACAAACAAGCAAGATTTCTGGCTCTTCCAGACCTGTAACTTATTTAAGAGGCTCCTCTGTCCTCCACTCGTTACCTGTATTAATGGCACCTGTTTGGACTTGTTATCAGTATAAAAGACACCTGTCCACAACCTCAAACAGTCACAGTCCAAACTCTACTATGGCCAAGACCAAAAAGCTGTCAAAGGACACCAGAAACAAAATTGTAGACCTGCACCAGGCTGGGAAGACTGAATCTGCAATAGGTAAGCAGCTTAGTTTGAAGAAATCAACTGTGGGAGCAATTAGGAAATGGAAGACATACAAGACCACTGATAATCTCCCTCGATCTGGGGCTCCACGCAAGATCTCACCCTATGGGGTCAAAATGATCACAAGAATGATGAGCAAAAATCCCAGAACCACACGGGGGGACCTAGTGAATGACCTGCAGAGAGCTGAGACCAAAGTAACAAAGCCTACACTCTACGCCGCCAGGGACTCAAATCCTGCAGTGCCAGACGTGTCCCCCTGCTTAAGCCAGTACATGTCCAGGCCTGTCTGAAGTTTGCTAGAGAGCATTTGGATGATCCAGAAGAAGATTGGGAGAATGTCATATGGTCAGATGAAACTAAAATATAACTTCTTGGTAAAATCTCAACTCGTCGTGTTTGGAGGACAAATAATGCTGAGTTGCATCCAAAGAACACCATATCTACTGTGAAGCATGGGGGTGGAAACATCATGATTTGGGGCTGTTTTTCTGCAAAGGGACCAGGACGACTGATCCGTGTAAAGGAAAGAATGAATGGGGCCATGTATCATGAGATTGAGTGAAAACCTCCTTCCATCAGCAAGGGCACTGAAGATGAAACGTGGCTGGGTCTTTCAGCATGACAATGATCCCAAACACACAGCCCGGGCAACGAAGGAGTGGCTTCGTAAGAAGCATTTCAAGGTCCTGGATTGGCCTAGCCAGTCTCCAGATCTCAACCCCATAGAAAATCTTTGGAGGCAGTTGAAAGTCTGTGTTGCCCAGCAACAGCCCCAAAACATCACTGCTCTAGAGGAGATCTGCATGGAGGAATGGCCCAAAATACCAGCAACAGTGTGAAAACCTTGTGAAGACTTACAGAAAACATTTGACCTCTGTCATTGCCAACAAAGGGTATATAACAAAGTAATGAGAGAAACTTTTGTTATTGACCAAATACTTAGTTTCCACCATAATTTGCAAATAAATTCATTAAAAATAATTCTCATTTTGTCTGTCATAGTTTAAGTGTACCTATGATAAATTACAGGCCTCTCATCTTTTTAAGTCGGACAACTTGCACAATTGGTGGCTGACTAAATACTTTTTTGCCCCACTAGCTCATCTGTAAATAGCCCATCCAATCTACCTCATCCCCATAATGTATTTATTTATCTTGCTCCTTTAGCCCCAGTATCTCTACTTGCACATTCATCTTCTGCACATTCTACCATTCCAGTGTTTTAATTGCTATATTGTAATTACTTCACCACTGTGGCCTATTGCCTTACCTCCCTTATCCTACCTCATTTGCACATGCTCTATATAGATTTTTCTACTGTACTATTGATTGTTTATTCCATGTGTAACTCTGTGTTGTATGTGTCGAACGGCTTTGTTTTATCTTGGCCAGGTCGCAGTTGCAAATGAGAACTTGTTCTTAACTAGCCTACCTGGTTGAATAAAGGTGAAATAAATTGAAACAATTCAGTGAATATTGGTGATGATAGCTACCGAGGTAAAGACAGATTCAGGTTGGATATTCGACGGATATTCGCCTGTAGTTTTCCTTACGTCCACCAACAGCAGTTAGGGTCCGTCAACAGTTACAAATCAAAATGTTCACATTTTAATAGCTCTTTAACCAATACTCCTAAAACTTTCAAAACTGGTTCTAGCTAACCCGATGACATAGACACACATTGCACACACTTTTTTAGACCCACACACCTCCAACAAGGTTCATAATGTCCACTCAGTGGACCTACACATTGCACACCCTTTTTGTTTGTCCATTTGCATCTCATGAGATTTTAAAATAATTTTAAGATTCAAATTTCAAATCTAATTTCAATAGATTATACATACATTTTCACTTGCATTTAAATAACTCCTTGGTCATGTGACCTACTGACTCTAACGCTTCTGCTCTTCGTCTGTGGAGGAGTAGGAAGGATCGGCCCAATATGCAACGTGGTAAGTGTCCATGTTAATTTATTAGAACTGAACACACAAAACAAAATAACAAAGTGAATGGAAGAAACGAAACAGTCCTGTCAGGTGAAACAACACACTAAACAGAAAACAACCACCCACAAACAAGAGTGGGAAAACAGGCTACCTAAGTATGGTTCTCAATCAGAGACAACGATTGACAGCTGCCTCTGATTGGGAACCATACCAGGCCAAACACATAGAAATATAAACACAAGAACAAAACAGAATGCCCACCCCAACTCACGCCCTGACCAACCTAAAATAGAGACATACAAAAGGGACTACGGTCAGGACGTGACACTGACCTCAACCAAGGTTCAGAATGTCTACTGACTGCCCTTCTATATTGCACACAATTTTGCTTGCCCCTTTGCATATCAGGTGATTTTGCATGTATTGTAAATTTCTATAGCTCCTTGGTCATGTAACCTACTGACCTCAAACAAGGTTCAGAATGTCCACTCAGTGGGCCTAAACATTGCACACCCTTTATTTTGTCCATTTTCATCTCACATGATTTTACTGTAATTTTGAAAACTTTTGAATTTCAATATATCCTTGGTCATGTGACCTGCTGACCTAAAACAAGGTTCAGAATTTACTCATTGTTCCTGCACATTGCACACCCTTTTAGTTTGTCCATTTTCATCTCACACGTTTCCATGAATTTTTCAAACATTTTAATTTCAATAGCTCCCTGGTCATGTGACCTACTTGACTCAAACAAGGTTCAAAATGTACTCAGTGGGCCTACACATTGCACGCCCTTTAGTTTGTCCATTTCCATCTCACACTAGAGGCCTGGAATCATCAGGTCAATGGGGACATGCCTGGAGGTCAGGAAGGCCCCAGGGAGAAGACCCAAGTGAATAGGTGTGTGAGTGACACTGTCCTTCAGGGAATCAGAGCAGGCAATTAATGTAAAATCATGTGAGATGAAAATGTATAAACAAAAGGGTGTGCCATGTATAAGGCTAGTCAGTGGATATTCTGAAAGTAGTTTGAGGGATGTAAGGTCACATGACCCAGGGAACTATTGAAATGAAACATGTTTAAAAAGATATGTACAACCATGTGAGATGAAAATGGACAAACTAAAGGGTGTGCAATATAGAAAGGTAGTCCGTGGACATTCTGAACCTTGGTTGATGTCAGTAGGTCACACGACCAAGGAGCTATTGAAATTAGAAAGTTGACAAATGAATGTAAAAATGTGTGAGATGATAATGGACAAACTAAAGGGTGTGCAATGTGTAGGCCCACTGAATGTACATTCTAAACCTTGTTTGAAGTCAGTAGGTCACATGACCAAGGAGCTATTTAAATGGTACATTTTGAAAAAAATCATGTAAAATTGAGTGATATGAAAATGGACAAACTAAAGGGTGTGCAATACAGAATTGTAGTCAGTGGACATTCTAAACCTTGGTTGATGTCAGTAGGTCACATGACCAAGGAGCTATTGAAATTCGAATTCAAAAAAAGTTTGTACTTTGTTTACGCTCCCTAACTAATTAAACTAGGAATATCAAATCAAATCAAAGTTTATTTGTCACGTGCGCTGAATGCAACAGGTGTTGTATTCACCTTACAGTGAAATTCTTACTTACAAGTGCAAAAAGGTATTAGGGAGCCTGGTGCAGGGTTAGGGAGGGTTTGGCCGGTAGGGATATCCTTGTCTCATCGCACACCAGCAACCAAGCAGTGCGGCTTGGTTGGGTTGTGTATTGGAGGATGCACGACTTTCAACCTCCGAGCCCGTACGGGAGTTGTAGCGATGAGACAAGATAGTAGCTACTAACAGTTAGATATCACAAAATTGGGGAGAAAAAGGGGGTAAAATTCACACACACAAAAAAAGACAGGCTATGTACAGTAGCGAGGTTATAAAAGTAGCGAGGCTACACTGGTTGGTCGGCCCAATTAAGTAGTATGTACATGAATGTATAGTTAAAGTGACTATGCATATTTGATAAACAGACATAGGCATTGTTCACGACTGTCTTGGTGTGTTTGGACCATTCTCGTTTGTTGTTCAAGGAACTTGAAGCTCTCAACCTGCTCCACTACAGCCCTGTCGATGAGAATGGGGGCGTGCTTGGTCCTCCTTTTCCTGTAGTCCACAATCATCTCCATAGTCTTGGTTACATTGTTATTCTTGCACCAGCCGGCCAGGTATCTGACCTCCTCCCTATAGGCTGTCTTGTCATTGTTGGCGATCAGGACTACCACTGTTGTGACGTCTGCAAACTTAATGATGGCGTTGGAGTCATGCTTGGCCATGCAGTCATGGGTGAACAGGGAGTACAGGAGGAGACTGAGCATGCACCCCTGAGGAGCTCCAGTGTTGAGGATCAGCGTAGCAGATGTGTTGCTACCTACCCTTACCACCTGGGGGCGGCCCATCAGGAAGTCCAGGATCCAGTTGCAGAGGGAGGCGTTTAGTCCCAGGATCCTTAGCTTAGTGATGAGCTTTGAGGGTACTATGGTGTTAAACGCTGAGCTGTAGTCACTGAATAACATTCTCAAATAAGTGTTCCTTTTGTCCAGGTGGGAAAGGGCAGTGTGGAGTGCAATAGAGATGGCATCACATGTGGATCTGTTTGGGCGGTATGCAAATGGGAGTGTGTCTAGGGTTCCTGGGATAATGGTGTTGATGTGAGCCATGACCAGCCTTTCAAAGCACTTCATGGCTACGGACGTGAGTGCTACGGGTCTGTGGTCATTTAGGCAGGTTGTCTTTGTGTTCTTGGGCACAAGGACTATGGTGATCTGCTTGAAACATGTTGGTATTACAGACTCAATCAGGGACATGTTGAAAATGTCAGTGAAGACACCTGCCAGTTGGTCAGCAAAATACAAAATGCTGCTCACATTTCCACATGTTTATTAGCTTTGGAAAGCGAATTAATATCCTAATCGTGAAAATAAGACCTGTGCAATGTTGTGTGCAATTTTTCCAACATCATGACACTTATTTGGAGTCTGTGGCTCAAGTGGTTTGAAAGCGTGAATATCAGTTGAATATCCAACTTGAAACTGTCTTTACCTTGGTATGAAAGTTTTGGGTAAAGTACCATCGGTGAAGATCACGAGAAGTGCGCATGTTTTGATTTATTGTGTTTGTGCTGATCAGAGGGAATGTGTGTTGGGCCTCACTCAAGTTGATGATTATCCTGGGTCGTGCATTGAGCTACGGAGCAGGGCACATGTCAAAATAGTAATTTCTGGAGTGCCGGAAGAAGTTGACATTGATATACTAAAGAATATTTTTGGAGTGGTCGATGTTCGTATGATGAATCATATGGTTATCGGCTTTTATAGCAATGGTGATGTGCAAGTTGAAAAAAATAAAAAATAGATTGACATCATTGATGTTCCCCTTTGGGATTAAAATACATCTGAGGAGCTATTGGAGTATTGGCTCATGCAGTGCCACACTCTCAGGCTCCAGAGCCTGAGCAGGGGATTTAAAGTTTTCAATTGTCTGAAGGAGTGGGAATATATATTATTTATTTTTGTAAATTATTTTGTAGTTTGTGTGGATTAATTAAAATGTTATCTTTCCCATAATGGAATGTACTTTTCTTTTGTGAATTTCTTCACAACCTTCCAGTTGGTGGCGACAATACACCTTTTTGCGCGTAGTTCGCAATTAAACCCAAAGAAGAAGAAGATGAAACTGAATTCACTTCCGCTGGTAACCAAAAGCAGTCAGACGTGAGGGATGTCAAAGAAAATTAAATGTGGAGAGAAGAGACGATTCAGAAACAGGAAAGGAACCGTTTGACAATACTCTATTTATAGAACGAAGATAATTTAAGAGATCGTGGTAAGAATTTAAATAGACATTTCGAAAATATCACATTTTTAGCTAAATCTCCTGTTTTGTGGGTAAAAAAAGAAAGAGATGGGGACAAGAGCTAGTCGTTTACAAGAGGACCCAGTGTCTTCGGCTTTCGTCAAAGATGGCATAAAGCGGGATTCCTATCGACGACCCCGCTGCAATAGGCCCGCCAGTCTTAAAATAGACTTTTCGGGGAGTTTTGACGATTCGGAGACCAACCGTAGCCGATCGGAGGAGGGCAGCGATTCGGACATAGGGCAACAGGCGAGTGCCGTTGGAAGCCCCGCCGACCACAACAGCCACCCATCCATCAGCCAGTCATCACCAGCGGAAGACAACAGCGACTGCAAGCGCGAGGAAGACGGTAATAGCAGTCCCGAGGGTGCTGTCAACGGGGAACATCTGCCTGGAGAGGAGACAGACCGCGTGTCTCACCGCACATTCTCTGAACGTTTACCCGGCAATCGACACTCTAACTGGCGCAACGTCAGCGCAAGATCCGCACGAATGAGAGGCATCAATCAACGCCCGGCGTCGGAGGCTTGGATTGGCCTCTACCGTGTCAACAACCGACATGGTGACAACCCTTTTTGTGTTTTTTTATGTAGTGCTTTATTAAGTTGCAGTTGATATTCACTTTTGGCATATTTAAATCCTGTACACGGCATCATTTAGGCAGTCAGTCAGTGTGAACAAAAACACAAATGTACCCTAGGTAGCAACGTTAATTGGCTTGGGCGCAAACATCTGTTATAGCTAATATGTGAGACGTGACACATTGGTCAGACGTACTACTAAAACGGCATTCTTGGAGGGGTGATTTTTCTCTCGTGCATACAGGCTACTTGACTTACAACTGAACCCATTGTAATTAAGTTGTGATAATCAGGCTGTTGCGTCGTTCCACCTCAAAAAGAACAAGGCAATTGACTCCCACCATCTCAGATTGTGCTGAAATGTTTTCTGTAGTTAGAGCAGTGGTTCTTAAACTGGGTTCGATCGTTTGGCCTATCTGTGCTGCAGGGAATTTGGTGCGCTCAGTAGTCGACTTGTGACTGTCGTGATGGTACGTCTTGTGATTTCTTTCTTAATATTTTAATCCCGTCATACTTACTATGTCGAGCAAAAAAATTAAGTCGGACGAATATGTACAATATGGATTCACATGTATAACGGAACGTGATGGGAGTCAGCGTCCTAACTGCATGATTTGCAATGCCAAAATGAGCAATTCTAGTCTAGCACCGGCAAAACTAAGAGAACACTTCCTTAGAAGCTACATGGAGATGGAAAATACAAGAACACAACGCTCAAGGTGAAGAGAGCCAGATTCGATGAAAAGGCTACTCTGCCTGTTCTCGGCTTTGTACCCATCAACAAACTGATCCTCACAGCATCGTACGAAGTTGCTTACCTGATCGCAAAGCAGGGCAAACCACACACCATTGGTGAAACACTCATAAAACCAGCTGTGTTGAAGATGGCGAATATCATGCTGGGAAAAGAGGCTGAAGTTAAGTTATCCCAAATTCCTCTTTCAAATGACACCATCAGCGACAGAATAGAGGACATGAGCAAAGACATCTTGGCTCAAGTAGTTGCAGATCTGATTTCAAGCCCGGCAAAATTCAGCCTTCAACTCGACGAGACCACAGACGTTTCCAATCTAAGCCAGCTTGCTATATTCGTGCGCTATGTGATTTTTTTTATTTTGTAAGCCTCTTACAACAACAACTAAGGCAGCCGATGTGAAGAAACTTGTGGATGACTTCTTCAAAGACAACAATCTTTCGTGGGATATGGTTTCTGCAGTTTGTTCGGACGGAGCTCCAGTCATGCTGGGAAGAAAGTCTGGTTTTGGTGCGCTAGTGAAAGCCGATGCACCACACATCATTGTTACGCATTGTATTCTGCACAGGCATGCGTTGGCAGCAGAAACCTTACCTCCAAAACTGGCAGAAGTATTAAAAATTGTAGTGGAATGCGTGAACTATGTGCGAACTAGTGCTCTGTCGCATCGCATCTTCAGTGAGCTGTGTAAAGAAATGGGCTCTGAATTCGAGGTACTTCTGTACCATTCTACCGTTCGGTGGTTATCCCGGGGACAGGTGCTGAATCGTGTTTTTGCCGTACGTCCGGAATTAGCCCTGTTTTTGCAAGAGCACCAACATTGTCACGCAGATTGCTTCAAAAATTCATTCTCATTTTAGCGTACATGGCCGATATCTTCGCAGCTCTAAGTCATCTCAATCAAAAGATGCAGGGCGGTGGAGTCAACATCATCCAAGCGGAGAAAAACCTGAAGGCTTTTCAAAAAAGCTACCGTTATGGAAACGACGAACAGAGAACAATAACTTCGCAAACTTTCCCCTGCTGGACGACTGTGTAAGTAAGATCGAAGATGTATCTGGAATCGGAGACATTTCTGTACCTGCGGAACTGAAGCAAGCAATTGCCACGCACTTAGATGAGCTTGCAAAGTCTCTCCACAGATACTTCCCTACAAGAGAGTCATATCCAGCATGGGTGAGACAGCCGTTCACGTTTAGTGTTGACAACAGATGTCAATGATGAATACCTCGATGAAATCATTGAAATTCAGCAGAGCCAGGTTCAACAGCAACTCTTCAGAACAACAACGCTTTCAACGTTTTGGTGTTAACAAATGGTAACGTACCCTGTTATTGCTAAGAAAGCTCTGGAGATTTTCATACCGTTTGTTACAACATATCTTTGCGAGCAATCCTTTTCGAGGATGCTGGACATAAAAACAAAGAAAAGGAACAGACTTTGTTGCGAAAATGACATGAGTGGCACTTGCCAAGGTGAAGCCGCGCATTTCTGAACTGGTCTCTGAAAGACAACAGCAGAAGTCACACTGATTTGCAGTAAATATTCATTATTATGTTTTTGTTTTTGTGTGAAAATCATGTTTTGATGATTTTGTTCTTTGAACACTGATGTTTTATGCACGGTTCATTTTGTGCACCAGCCAAATATATACATATGTTTTGAATTTGAAAAAAAATAATTTATTTTTCCAATGAAGAAGGGTTCGGTGAATGCGCATATGAAACTGGTGGGGTTCAGTACCTCCAACAAGGTTAAGAACCACTGAGTTAGAGACAGTGGATGGGATGATTGGGATGCCCCTACGCAATGGAAGTTTACATTTTAAATGGTTATGGTAAGGGTTATGCATAAGGTTTGGGCAGGTGTTAATGTTATAGTTTATGCTAGTGACGTCCCAGTAAAAGTTTGCTAATAGTTTTTATTAGAAGTATGAATTTCAGCACCCTGCAGAAGGACCACTGTTGTACAGGACAAACATTTTCAGAATTGCCATTTTTACAAGAATCGACTGATGGTGACTCAATGTTTGACCAAGCAAAAACAGGTTGACATTTTTGCAAATGTAAAAAAAAATATTATTTTTAAAACAATAGCACATTTCCATAAGTATTCAGAACCTAACGCTATAAGCTTGGCACACCTGTATTTGGGGAGTTTCTTGCATTCCTCTCTGCAGTTCCTCTCAAGCTCTGTCAGGTTGGATGCACAGCTATTTTCAGGTCTCTCCAGCGGTGTTCGATTGGGTTCAAGTCCGGGCTCTGGCTCGGCCACTCAAGGGAATTCAGAGACTAGTTCTGAAGCCACTCCTGCATTGTCTTGGCTGTTTGCTTAAGGTCGTTGTCCTGTTGGAAGATGAACAATCGCCCCAGTCTGAGGTCCTGAGCTCACTGGAGTAGGTTCCCATCAAGAATCTCTCTGTACTTTTCTCCGTTCATCTTTCCCTCGATCCTGACTAGTCTACCTGCCTCTGAAAAATATCCTCACAGCATGATGCTGCCACCACTGTAGCGAAGGTACCAGGTTTCCTCCAGATGTGACGCTTGGCATTCATTCCAAAGAGTTCAATCTTGATTCATCAGACCAGAGAATCTTGTTTCTTATGGTCTGGGAGTCCTTTAGCGACATTTTGGCAAACTCCAAGCGGGCTATCATGGGCCTTTTGCTGAGGAATGGCTTCCGTCTGGCCACTCTACCATAAATTGGTGGAGTGCTGCATAAATGGTTGTCCTTCTGGGAGGTTCTCCCATCTCCACAGAGGAACTCTAGAGCTCTGTCAGAGTGATCATCTGGTTCATGGTCACCTCCCTGATCAAGGCCCTTCTCCCCAATTTCTCAGTTTGGCCAGGCGGCCAGCTCTAGGAGTCTTGTTGGTTCTAAACTTCTTCGATTTAAGAATGATGGGGGCCAATGTTCTTGGAGACCTTCAATGCTGCAGAAATGTTTTGGTACCCTTCCCTAGATCTGGGACTCGACACAATCCTGTCTCGGAACTCTACGGACAATTCCTTCGATCTCATGGCTTGGTCTTTGCTCTGACATGCACTGTCAACTGTGGGACCTTATATAGACAGGTGTTTCTTTCCAAATCATGTCCAATGACTTGAATTTACCACAGATGGACTCCAATCAAGTGGTAGAAACATTTTCAAGGATGATCAATGGAAACAGGTTGCACCTAAGCTCAATGGCGAGTCTCATAGCAAATGGCCTGAATACTTATGTAAATAAGGTATTTCAGTTTTTTATTTAAGACATTTACAAACATTTCTAAACTTTTTTTTGCTTTGTCATTATGGGGTATTGTGTAGATTGTTGAGGGAAAAAACGATTTAATCAATTTTAGAACAAGGCAGTAACATAACAATGTGGAAAAAGTCGTGGTCTGAATACTTTCCAATTGCGCTGTATGAGATCATCACATTACATTTTGCTCTTAAACACTCTGAGGCTCTGTGATTATCGAGGGGGGAGATTGTTGGAAAGATTTTTCAAATAACCTCCAGTGAGGAACTCTAGAATTAATAGCTTTATATTGTCGTTCGCAATGGATGTAAAAAATAAAATAAATACTTTAACTTTCCTACATTGCTGCGCAGCAGGCCAGGTACTTCTATGTGTGCTCAGGCACCCACACTCCCTCAACATTAACAGGACAGAGAAACTAGACACATGCTGATTGGTCACATGGACCACTCCAAACAAAAGACAATGAAAAAAATGGACAACTTGTCAATTATGGTTATGAAATTAACCAAAACTTGTTTCAGGTTGTGTAGCAGGTTGTGAACTCTACAAACAACATTTCCACTCTGAGAATGAGATCGGTAAATGACTGTAATTTATATATGCAGGAACAGAAATTGATGTAACCAGATTACGGGGATTAACTGTACATGTACTACTGGTGGCATTTAATGGGGAATTTATTTAAAAAAATAAGCTTTCCTTATAGTCATAGGCCTACGAAACAATCCACAGCTATTTTTTTTAAACAAGCTTTCACATATGGCCAGGTCCTGACTGACAAGGAAGAATCTCAGTGTAGGCCTACATTATTAATCAAACAGATGGACAGAAGTGGTTGTATGTCAGTGAGACCCCTACCCAAACCAAGCTTTGGATTTATTTTCCCACGCGCCATTAATCCAGCCCCCAAGCAGGTCTAGGAAATGGGTCAAAGTAATCACATGGGCACAGCTGACAGCAGGGCCAGGGAGGGAGGGGATATGGAAGCCAACTGGGCACACTCTTTCCCCATGTCGTCCCACCCCTGAGGCTGGACTCCTCTAGTTATGCATGTTGTTCTGGTGGAATGATGACTGGAAAACTAATCATGAGTTGAGTTGACCTGACTTCATCAGTGTCAGGATGATACCTGGATCACACACACATGTCAACATCTACTGAAGACCCATGGCATGATGATGGACAAGGTGATTTGATCTTCTCCCCGCCTTTGTTTGTCTAATGTTTCGTTGTTAATCATGTGCATGTTTTTTTGCCATCTCATCCCCAGATATCCGCTGTCCGTTCTGCTCCAAGTCTTTCTCGGGGGGCAAGATTGAGAATCACCTGTTGAGCTGCCTCACATCGCCATCTCTCCCTTACAACAGTGAGTATGAGTGCACCAAAAAAACTCAGAGCAGAGGCCTGTTTCATTTGTTACAAACAAGAGGCTCTTTACATTCACCCAGAGAAAGGGTTGACATTGTATGGTAAACAGTGGTGTTATAGTGGTGGCAGGTAGCCTAGCGGTTAGAGCTTTGAGCCAGTAACCGTAATGTTGCTAGTTCAAATCTCCGAGCCGACAAGGTGAAAAATCTGTCTGTGCTCTTGAGCAAGGCACTTAATCATATTTGCTCCAGGGTTACCTTTGAATGGCAGACCCTGGCCGTGACCCCATTCTCAGAGGGATATGGAAAAACACATTTCCAAATCACACACATTAATACACACTTGTACATGTTTGAAATAGGACAAATGTAAGCACCCACCAAATAATAATATTTACAGTCTATTACACAAACAGTAGCATATATGAAAGTTCAGGCATAATGTGTGTTGAAAGTATGTATGTTAAAAGCTCATTCCCTGCCCCCTGGGTTTGTGAGGATATTTTAACCTCTAACTGTCATGTTTGTGATGTGTGTGTTGTGTTCTCAGCGGACGTGCTCAGTAAGGACAGCGGTGAGTGTTCCATCTGTCTGGAGGAGCTGCAGCAAGGAGAGACCATTGCCCGGCTGGCCTGCCTATGTGTCTACCACAAGGGGTAATAGCACTAGGCCTTTTCACACGCATTGTTTTTAACCTCGACCTCTGGCTATCTTAGCCCCAGGCTATGGCTGACCCTGGGCTAGCTTATCCTGTGTTCACCAATCCTTTGTTAACATGGGCTAAACTCGAGCTCAGGGCTAAGGACTCACACTTCTCAAAGCCCTGGGCCAGTGTTTCCTAAACTTAAATATATATATTTTTTAAGGAGCTCAGTCAGGCTTACTCTTGAAAGTTGTAATATTACAATGCACGAGGTGCAATTTTCGAATCGGCACTTTTCCTCTTGTAATTGCAGACCTAAGAAAGAGCTATTCGTAACCTAGCAGAAATGTCTAGATCAACTAGCCCATTTCAGCTAATGTTATTTAGCTAGGTTTTTTTTTAGCCCATTGATTTTGTTGTTTGTCACTCAGATATCACATGAACACACAAGACATGGCAAAAAGTTGTAGAATGGCAGGAAATAAGCGCGTAAACCTGCAAAATGTTCTCTTCGCCAACAAGAAGGGTGTGAACAGTTTGTCATGGACAGTGCTTGTGCCCATCTCAGCCACGTGACCATTGATATAAGCAATAAGGCCCTTGTTAACACATCCTCTCCAGTTGTGCTCACTTCACCAGTTCATGACATGCCCGAGCCCAGCATTATAGGCTCCCCGTCTTTTCCTATAGCCATATTAAGGCCTAATGTATTTATTTAAATTGACCGATTTCCTTATCAGTAGTTCCCAAACTTTTTATAGTCCTGTACCCCTTCAAACATTCAACCTCCAGCTGCGTACCCCCTCTCTATCACCAGGGTCAGTCAGCGCACTTTGAAATTTTGTTTTTTGCCATCATTGTAAGCCTGCCACATACAATACATTTTTTTATCACAACCAGGCTCGTGGGAAGTGACAGAGCTCTTATAGGACAGAGCTCTTACTAATAATCAATAATTGTGCTCTTTATTTAACCATTCTACACACAACCTTATTTGTTAATTGAAAATTGTGAATAACTCACCACGGGTTAATGAGAAGGGTGTGCTTGAAAGGATTCACATAACTCTGCAATGTTGGGTTGTATTGGAGAGAGTCTGTCTTAAATAATTTTCCACACACAGTTTGTGCCTGTATTTAGTTTTCATGCTAGTGAGGTCCGAAAACCCACTCTCACATAGGTACGTGGTTGCAAAGGGCATCAGTGTCTTAACAGTGTGATTTGCCAAGGCAAATTTGCCAAATTTATTTAGTTTTCGATCATGATCTGAAATGTATTTTAATATTCAGCAAAAATATACTGTTGAAATAGACAAAGCTCTGAGCGCAGCCCAATCCAGAAATCTGGCAGTGGCATCTGATTTAAATTACATTTTCACAGAACCGCTTGTTGCAATTTCGATAAGTCTCTTGTTCAGATATCTGTACGTGGACTGGAGGCAGGGCATGAAAGGGATAACTAATCCAGTTGTTTGTGTCATCCATTTCGGGTTCTTCGCTATATCACATTTGACATTTTTTTTTTACCCTTTATTTAACTAGGAAAGTCATTTTAAGAAAAAAATCTTATTTGCAACGATGGCCTACCGGGAAACAGTGGGTTAACTGCCTTGTTCAGGGGCAGAACGACAGATTTTTACCATGTCAGCTTGGGGATTCGATGGTTTGCCATTGTCCGTAAGCTTGAGTTCATTTGCACACAAAAAAATCATACAATGATGGAAAGACCTGTATATTGTACTTGATAATGCAGATAGAGGAGAGCTCCAACTTCTTAATCATAGCCTCAATTTTGTCCCGCACATTGAATATAGTTGTGGAGAGTCCCTGTAATCCTAGATTCAGATCATTCAGCCGAGGGAGAAAAAAAATTAACTTGCCCCTCAGAACACTTCATGATGGCAGAAGTGAGTGCTACGGGGCGATAGTGATTTTGTTCAGTTACCTTCGCTTTCTTGGGTGCAGGAACAAAGCTGGACATTTTGAAGCAAGTGGGGACAGCAGACTGGGATAGGAAGATATTGAATATGTCCGTAAACACTCCAGCCAGCTGGTCTGCACATGCTCTGAGGACGGGCCTCGGAATGCATTCTGGGCCAGCAGCCTTGCGATGGTTAACATGCTTAAATGTCTTACTCATGTTGGCCAGGGAGAACGAGAGCTCAGTCCTTGGGAAGCGGCCCGTGTTTGCTGCACGGCGTTATCCTCAAAGCGGTTGCAGAACATGTTTAGCTGTCCAGGAGCAAGACGTCGGTATCAGCGACGTGGCTGGTTTTCCCTTTATAATCCGTGATTGTCTGGAGTCCCTGACACATACATCTCGTGTCTGAGCCGCTGAATTGTGACTCTATTTTGTTTCTGTACTGACGTTTTGCCTTGCGGAGGGCATAATTGGACTGTTTCTATTCGGCCATATTCCCAGTCACCTTGCTGTGGTTAAATGCAGTGGTCCGTTCTTTTAGATTTATCCACGTTTTTGGGTTTGGATAGGTTTTAATCATCAAAGTGCAAACAGCATCCCCTATACACTTCCTGATGAACTCAGTCACCGTGTCAATGTTATTCTCAGAGGTAACACGGAACATACCCCAGTTCGTGTAATCAAAACAATAATGAAGCATGGATTCTGATTGGTCAGACCAGCGTTGAGTAGACCTTCGCGCGGTACTTCCTGTTTGCGTTTCTGCCTATAGGAAGGGGGTGCAGAATGGAGTTGTGATCTGATTTGCCAAAGGGAGGGTGGGGGAGGGCCTTGTAGCCATTCCGAAAGTGAGTGTAACAATGGTTGAGAGTTTTTGAAGCTTGAGTACTGCAGGCAATGTGTTAACTTCGGTAGTTTTCCTCAGATTTGCTTTATTAAAGTACCCAGCTACAATAAATGCTGCCTTGGGATATGCGGTGTAGTTCCCTGAGAGCCTTCGTGGTATCGGCTTGAGGGGGAATATATACGGCTGTGGCGATGACCGAAGAGAGATCTCTCGGGCGGTAATGCGGTTGTATGTGCAGGTCCAATAATATCCACTATACTTTCATGCCAGCCGTATCCCACAGACCCTACCAGCCCTCACTCACCTGCTTCTCACCTTCTCTTCACTCGTGTCTATTCCATCCGTTTTTTTTTTTTTTTTCAAATCAAAGTTTGCCGTGATGGCGAGCGGGATGCAGACCCAGACCCTGATTGAGTGTTCTGTCAGAGTTGTACATTTGTTACATTCGAGCAGAGAGCAATGTTGATACATTGTTTCATCGCCTGTTATAACCAAGAGCACAGACCAGTCTGAGTAGACTTTGCAAATTCACTGTTATGCAGCCTCCTGGCAACTTGACAGTAGGTTTAGGATAATTAGATTGGCACAGGAAGAAAGGAGAAGGGTTTACTGCAGCGAAAAGGAACCACAGCAGAGCAAGTGTTTATTGCGCTGTCCGTGCTGAAGCTGCAACATTTCAGCCATTTCGTTTTTTAACTTGTTTCTGACTGAGAAGTTCTGTTACCAAAATCCCCAATTTGGAGAAACACTCCCTCAACCCTTGCTCTCTTTACGTGAAACATGTAAGCATCGCATGCATGTGACCAATAGGGCCTGACCTATAGCCCATCATAATTACAACAATACATTTGTTATAGCAAACTCTAAACACAGTAACACATGACAGCAAAATGTATGTGGAGGAAGTGAAAGAGAAACTCGGAAACAGGCAAATGTTTACTGGTTGCTCAGGAGGGAAAGAGGAAGTCAGGTCTGTGGAAGACCATTTGGCATTTGAAAAAGGAAGGTATAGGAGCAAGGGTTGCGTGAGTATTGTGTGTATTTTTTCAAACCATTTGAAACTGTAAACAACACAAAATAAATAAGTGTACCGGAGAGTCTTTTCTAACGGGGACAAAAGATCTATAAAGCCTTTATTACAGCAGACCTAAAAACAATTGCATGCGTTCGTGAATTGCAGTTTATGTATCATTTAGCCTAATTATTCATAGCGCCCTTTGGTTAATTTTAAAACTAAAATGCTTGATTTGCATTTCAAAGCATATGCTGTGTGATGGCATGGGCGAATGAATGATTGATTGATACAGTAGCCTGTATATTGAAATGTAGGTTTAAGTAAGTTGTGGTTTTAAGATCAAACAGTACCCTCTCTTAGGCCTACAGCTCGATGGTGGTTATACAAGGCTACTATACAAAGCCTACCAATGATAACAACTACTTATTACTATAATGGGGCGGCAGGGTAGCCTAGTGGTTAGAGCGTTGGACTAGTAACTGGAAGGTTGCAAGTTCAAACCCACGAGCTGACAAGGTACAAATCTGTCGTTCTGCCCCTGAACAGGCAGTTAACCCAATGTTCCCAGGCCGTCATTGAAAATAAGAATTTCTTCTTAACTGACTTGCCTGGTTAAATAAAGGTGTAAAAAAATAAATAAAAAAAATGGTAATCATAATAATTGTAATAATAACAATAAGGAGATCAAGAAAAAGGAGGGTATAGGAGCAAGTGCTGCGTGCATATGTGTAACAAACAGGTGCTGTTAGATCACAATATTATTGTTCTGCCTGTTTGGAACAGTGTAAACAATACATTTCTAAGTAATAACAGTCTGTTCTAACAAAATCAATGAGAAAGCAACCGAATCTGTGAAATTGCTTTTTCCAAAATTTTGCCGTTGCATTTTTTTTTTTTTTTTTTACCTTTATTTAACTAGGCAAGTCAGTTAAGAACTAATCCTTATTTGCAATGACTGCCTACCAAGCATGAGGCTTGGTGCTCACAGAATCAGTAGGGTATTAAACAAACAGGCAACAGAAGCAATATCTGTCTTATTTCTGTAGATATATATGGATGATTTATAAAGTCAAGCACATTTAGCAGTTAGGCTATTGATTATAAGCCTAATTAAGTTGGGGTTTCCTGTCTCCTCAATATTCAATTAAGCAAAGGCAAGGGCTCTTTCCTCGTCTCCGCTGCTGCCTCCACCGCATTGTGCTCAATCCCAATATGCTGGTTAATTTTGCTATTTTGCACATAGCAACATAGGGGAAGGCGCCAATTCTACTGCGCACTGAATATTGTTTCAGAACCACAAACCACTAACTTATCCAATGCGGGAGAAAGCGCATTTGTTATAAAATATTAGATTTTAGTGTTGCACCGTTATTTTTCCATAATATAACCATATACAATTTCAGTATCGCATGTCTTAGTGATGGACTGTGCCATCCCCGTGGCCTCCAATGGATTAGTCCACTGAAACAGGTGCCAATCAGACTTGTGAACCATAGTATACATGTACTTGTCAAAATTGCGTGCAGAACGATTCACAAGCATATGCAAAGTAAGTGAAAGTGCAGCTTTTGCGATTGGACAGTGAAGATTCTATGCATTGTTCTTGACCCTGTTTCACGCTGGCTATTTTGGCACCATCTTGATAAGCTTAACTCCAGTGTATATTTGGCCTTGTGTTTTTGTCCTGCTGAAATGTGAATTTGTTTGTTGGAAGGCAGACTGAACCAGGTTTTCCTCTAGGATTTTGCCTGTGCTTAGCTCTATTCCATTTCTTAATATCCTAAAAAAAAAAGCTCCCTAGTCCTTGCCGATGACGAGCATACTCATAACACGATGCAGCCACTACTATTCTTGAAAATATGAAGTGGTACTCTGATGTGTTGGATTTGTCCCAAACACAACGCTTTGTATTCAGGACAAAAGGTACATTTCTTTGCCACCTTTTTTGCAGTATTACTTTAGTGCCTTATTTGAAACAGGATGTATGTTTTGGAATTGTTTGAATCTGTACAGATTTCTTTTTTTTGTCATTTAGGTTAGGTTAGGTTAATTTGTAAGTCGCTCTGGATAAGAGTGTCTGCTAAATGACGCTAAATGACTTAAATGTAATGTAATGCATTGTTGATCCATTATCAGCTTTCTCCTATCACAGCCATTAAACTCTGTAATTGTTTTATAGTCACCATTGACCTCATGGTGAAATCCCCTGAGCGGTTTCCTTCCTCTCCAGCAACTGAGTTAGGAAGGACGCCTGTATCTTTGTAGTGACTGGGTGTATTGGTACACCATCCAAAGTGTAAATAATAACTTCACCATGCTCAAAGGGGTATTCAACATCTGTTTTTTTTGTTTTTTTTGCCATTTACCAATAGGTGTCCCTGGTCTTTGTGGTTAAACATGTTTGAAATTCACTGCTTGAGTGAGGGATCTTACAATTATCTGTATGTTTGGGGTACAGAGATGAGGTAGTCATTAAAAATCATGTTAAACACTATTATTGCACAGAGTGAGTCCATGCAACTTATTATGTGACTTGTTAAGCAAATGTTTACCCCTGAACTTATTTAGGCTCACCATAACAAAGGAGTTGAATACTTATTGACTGAAGACATTTCAGCTTTTAATTTTTAAATCATTTGAAAACATTTCTAAAAACATAATTCCACTTTGACATTATGGGTTATTGTGTATAGGCCAGTGACACAAAATATCTCAAAATGTGGAAAAAGTCAAGGAGTGGTGAATAGTTTCTGAAAGCACTGTACATGTGGCCCAGGAGACAGAAAGGGGGAACCAAGCACAGATCTGTGCAAAGAGTTGTGATGCAATCATGAGTTGAATTCTTTGGAACTCTTATTTAGTAATGTGCCTTCCGTTCTATGTGAAATTACATGGTTATTTTGTCACTGCTTACTGCGAAAAGAAATCCTGTAATGTTTTTCACCCACAAGTCATCTTTGATATCACTAAAAGCTCCATTGAATAATTTAAGAATTGAGAACGTTGTTCATTGACTACTGCTCAGCGTTCAACACCATAGCGGCCCTCCAAGCTCGTCACTAAGCTAAGGATCCTGGGACTGAACACTTCCCTCTGCAACTGGATCCTGGACTTCCTGGCGCGCTGCCCCCAGGTGATGGGTAGGGGGTAGGCAACAACACATCCGCCACGCTGACTCTCAATACTAAAATGTATCAAGACTCCAACCATCCAAGTCATAGACAGTTTTCTCTGCCACGGCATGGAAAGTGGTACCAATGCACCAAGTCAGGAACCAACAGGACCCTGAACAGCTTCTACCCCCCCCAAGCCATAAGTCTGCTAAATAGTTAGTCCGAGTAGCTATTTGGTTAATTGCATTGACCCCCTTTGCTCTAACTCTTAAATCTTCACATATGCTGCTGCTACTACTAATTATCTATCCTGTTTCCTGTCACTTTTCCCCTTCCCGTATGTATACTGAACTAAAATATAAATGCAACATGCAACAATTAACAATTTTACTGAGTTACAGTTCATAGAAGGAAATCAGTCAATTGCAATAAATTCATTAGGACCTAATCTATGGATTTCACATGGCTGCACAGGGGCGCATCCATGGATGGGCCAGGGAGGGCATAGGCCCACCCACTTGGGAGCCAGGCCCACCCGCTGGGGAGCTCGGACATCATCAGCTGTCCTGGTGGCTGGTCTCAGATGATCCCGCAGGTGAAGAAGCCGGATGTGGATGTCCTGGGCTGGCGTGCTTACACGTGGTCTGGGGTTGTAAAGTTGGTTGGACGTACTGCCAAATTCTCTAAAATTACATTGTAGGTGGCTTATGGTAGAGAAAGGAACATTAAATTCTCCAGCAACAGCTCTGGTTGACATTCCTGTAGTCAGCATGCCAATTGCACCTTCAACTTGAGACATTTGTGGCATTGTGTTGTGTGACAAATCTGCACCTATGAGTGGCCTTTTATTGTCCCCAGCTCACAGTGCACCTGTGTAATGATCACGCTGTTTAATCAGCCACTTGATATGCCACACCTGTCAGGTGGATGGATTATCTTGGCAAAGGAGAAATGCTCACTAATTATTGCAGAAAATGAGAGAAATAACCTTTTTGTGCATATGGAACATTTCTGCGATCTTTTATTTCAGCTCATGAAACATGGCACCAACACCTTACATGTTGCGTTAGTTTTTTATTCAGTATACAGCACCCCGTGCATATACGGAGTATACAAACCATTAAGAACATGACAGACTGACCTGGTGAATCCAGGTGAAATCTATGATCCCTTATTGACGTCACTTGTTAAATCCACTTCAATCAGTATAGATGAAGGGGAGGAGACAGGTTAAAAAAGGATTTTTAAGCCTTGGGACAATTGAGACGTGGATTGTGTGTCTGTGTGTGTGCCATTCAGAGGGTGTATGGGAGGCAAAATATTTTTAGTGTCAAGAACTTCAACGCTGCTGGGTTTTTCACACTCAACAGTTTCCCGTGTGAACATGGGCCAGCATCCCTGTGGAACACTTTATTCATGTTTCAGAGTCCATGTCAGATGACTTGAGGCTGTTCTGAGGGCAAAAAGGGAAGGAAGGCGTTCCTAATGTTGTTATTAATGTTTGGTATACTCCATGTATAGCCAAGGTATTATCTATTCCTCTTTTTTATTTTTCTATTTTTCCTCTCTGCATTGTTGGAAAGGGCCCATAAGTAAGCGTTTCACATTTTTATTTGCTTTTTGATTTTGAAGAACACTTGTGGGAGCGTCAAGCAGTGAGCGGCTATAACCTTATTTTCTTTACCAGAATGACCTAACCTTATCGCAAGTCATTCACCTCTGTTTGACTAAGAGGTATTTTAAGGTGTGAACCTCCTTTTGAAAGAAATACAGTAACCACAACAAGTGTTTCTAATCCAGCTGTCTCACAGTGAGTCAGTCAGTTGCCTGCACCATGGTCCGAGTTAAGTCCCACCCTGGGACCGCGGATGGGATTGAATTATGTAACTTAAACTGCTGTAATACATGTGTTCTGCATGGTCCAGAATAAGTGATAATCAAAAGGGAACACAGCCATTCCATTTCTGTATGTCTCATTACATGTCTTTGTCTTTCTCTGTCCAGCTGTATAGACTCCTGGTCCAAGGTGAAGCCATGCTGTCCCGAACACCCTTTTGATTGACCCATGGGTCACATGTCCTGCTCAGGGACACACCTGACTCGGGTACGTACGTGTTCATGACTCCATTTATTCCAACCCCATGATGTCACACTAGCCAACATGGTAGAAGTTGGTGTGGACAAAATATTATGTGAAATAGGAAGAGTTACATTCCAAGTGTGAGGAAAGTATAAATATTTGATGTACTTCTTTCCCCCACAGGAGACTGCAATGTTTCTATAATTGCAGCAAATATATTACGGCAATGAAAATACCAGAGGCAAGCCTCCTAATTTTACTGACCCAGACACAGCCCCACAAGGATGTCAATGAAAATACCAGAGGCAAGCCTCCTAATTTTACTGACCCAGACACAGCCCCACAAGGATGTCAATGAAAATACCAGAGGCAAGCCTCCTAATTTTACTGACCCAGAAACAGCCCCACAAGGATGTCAATGAAAATACCACAGGCAAGCCCTAATTTTCAGACCCAGACACAGCCCCACAAGGATTTTACAGACCCAGACACAGCCCCACAAGGATGTCAATGAAAATACCAGAGGCAAGCCTCCTAATTTTACAGACCCAGACACAGCCCCACAAGGATGTCAATGAAAATACCAGAGGCAAGCCTCCTAATTTTACTGACCCAGACACAGCCCCACAAGGATGTCAATGAAAATACGAGGCAAGCCTCCTAATTTTACTGACCCAGACACAGCCCCACAAGGATGTCAATGAAAATACCAGAGGCAAGCCTCCTAATTTTACTGACCCAGACACAGCCCCACAAGGATGTCAATGAAAATACCAGAGGCAAGCCTCCTAATTTTACAGACCCAGAAACAGCCCCACAAGGATGTCAATGAAAATACCAGAGGCAAGCCTCCTAATTTTTGACCCAGACACACAGACCCAGAAACAGCCCCACAAGGATGTCAATGAAAATACCAGAGGCAAGCCTCCTAATTTTACTGACCCAGACACAGCCCCACAAGGATGCGACCGCAGACCACGTTTTTTTTCTTTTTTTTTTCGACCTGGTTCAGTCCATTTGAGCTGGTTCAGTCCGTTTGAGCTCAACTCAGACCACTATAACTACCGCTGGAATAGACAGCCACCTCTCCTCTGTGAACATAGCCCAAACTATAAACTGCTGCACTCCAGAAAAACGGTAAATCGATATATTATCATACCTGGTTGACAATCCCGTGAAAGTCCTTTTTAACTCGAGGAGGCGAGGAAAAATGTGTGTTTCTGTTGTCCCAGGCATTCCTCTTCCCCTAATGTGGACCTTTCCATATGGGATAGGTCATTTTTGTCTTTTATGATGCAGCAAAACAATATTGGGCAGAGATTCACGTTCCAGTGAATAAATGTTTCTGTCCATAACAAAAACAACCCAGCTCTGAAAATGTTAACTGTTCATGCTTAAATATTGCAATGCATTGTTTTTTTATAGCCCGATGTTGGAAAGCAGGGCTTTATTTTGTGGATGGGGTTTCTGTAGTAGTAGTGATTGTAGGTGGTTTTCTATTGTCGCCATGATACATTTCAGGAGAGGGTTGGTGGGTGTGAGTTGATTGTGGAGTTAAAAGCGGATGATGTTGGTTGGTGCTGAACCCACTGTGTTAGCGCCTTTTACCGCAGCTACAGTAGGTTGTTGGCATTTCCCAGGCCATAGTACTGGTGTTATGCCCATACTGAGCACTTTTTACCCCAAGGCTGAACTTTCTCCTTAGATAAGGTGTGCTTGATTGAACCACAGTTGCTAATTTAGTAACAACAGTAGTGTGTGTGTGTGTGTGTGTGTGTGTGTGTGTGTGTGTGTGTGTGTGTGGACGAATGGGGACAGTCAATGTCCTGGATGACAGCGCCCGACTCTGGACAGCAGAGGCGAACTGCAGACTTCTCACTGGCTGTGTAAATGAGAGGTGTGTGTGTGTGTGTGTGTGTGTGTGTGTGTGTTCTTAGTGCCCTTATACCCTCTGGGTGAGATTGTTTTAACCCTAGCATTGTTACATGTCATTTCAGCAAGCCATGACACCCAACATCTCAGATTGTTCTGAAAAACAGATAAGAGTTCCTGACACTACTTGTCTGTCACAGAGAACTGATACTACAGTGCCTTCGGAAAGTATTCAGACCCCTTGACTTTTTACACATTTTTGTTTCGTTACAGCCTTATTCTAAAATGGATTACATTTTTAAAAACTGTCATAAATCTACACACAATACCCTTTAATGAAATAGCGAAAACAGTTATTATTTTTAATTGCGAAAGAAAATTTGTCAATAGATACATACGTATTCAGACCCTTTGCTATAAGACTGGAAATTGAGCTCAGGTGCAGCCTGTTTCCATTGATCATCATTGATGTTTCTACTACTTAATTGAATTTAACACAGGTGGATTCCAATCAATTGGACATGATTTGGAAAAGCACACACCTGTGTATATAAGGTTCCACAGTTGATCGTGCATGTCAGAGCAAAAACCAAGCCATGATGTCAAAGGAATTGTACGAAGAGTTCCAAGACAGGATTGTGTCGAGACACAGATCTGGGGAAGGGTACCAATGTCTGCAGCATTGAAGGTCCCCAAGAACACAGTGGCCTCCATCATTCTTAAATGGAAGAAGTTTGGAATCACCAAGACTCTTCCTAGAGCTTGCTGCCTGGCCAAACTGAGCAATCGGGGAGAGGGGCCTTGGTCAGGGAAGTGACCAAGAACCCGATGGTCACTCTGACAGAGCTCCAAAGTTTTTCTGTGGAGATGGGAGAACCTTCCAGAAGGACAACCATCTCTGCAGCACTCCACCAATCAAGCCCTTATTGTAGTGGACAGATGTATGCATCTCTTTAGTAAAAGGTACATAACAGCCTTCTTGGAGTTTGCCAAAAGGCTCCTAAAGACTCTCAGACTATGAGAAACAAGATTGAACTCTTTGACCTGAATGCCAAGCATCACATCTGGAGGAAACCTGGCACCATCCCTACGTTGAAGCATGGTGGTGGCAGGATCATGCTGTGGGAATGTTTTTCAGCGGCAGGGACTGGGAGACCAGTCAGGTTCAAGGCAAAGATGAACGGAGCTAAGTACATCAGAGATCCTTGTTGAAAACCTGCTTCAGAGTGCTCAGGACCTCAGACTGGGGAGAAGGTTCACCTTCCAACAGGACAATGACCCTAAGCACATGTCCAGAAGCAACTCCTGTATTGTCTTGGCTAAGTCTCTGAATATCCTTGAGTGGCCCAGCCAGAGCCTGGACTTGAACCCGATCAAACATCTCTGGAGAGATCTGAAAATAGCTGTGCAGCAACGCTTCCCATCTAACCTGACAGAGCTTGAGACCATCTGCAGAGAAGAATGAGAAGCTTCCCAAATACAGGTGTGCCAAGCTTGTAGTGTCATACCCAAGAAGACTTGAGGCTGTAATCACTGCTAAAGGCGCTTCAACAAAGTATTGAGTAAATGGTCTGAGTACTTGTGTAAGTGGAATATTTCTGTTTTTTTGTTAGAAATTGACAAATGTCAACCACAAATGTTTGCTTTGTCATTATGGGGTTTTGTGTGTAGATTGAGGGGAAACATTTTTCATAAATTTTAGAATAGGGCTGTAACCTAACAAAATGTGGAAAAAGTCAAGGGGTCTGAATACTTTCCAAAGGCACTGTATATACTTGTTGGGACTGGTGTGGGGGGTCAGTGCCTGGCTTTTGACCATTCTTTTGGATTCCTCATGTCTAACTCATTGTTTGAAGAAAGTGTGGCCCAATTCAGATGTTAGGTACTATGTTGAATAAATATGATATGAATCCTATAAATTAAAATGCCCAATTTGGATGCAATCAGTTAGCTTTCAAAAATATGTTGCATGAATGCTAATCTTATGTTCCTAACAGAAATGATTTCAGAACAATCAATGATGGTTGAGGTCTACCCTCTTTCCTTTGCTTTACGAACAAAGTAGCACTATGATCGTTCCACCTTAGGAACAAAGGTGGAACGACCATAGTTCTACTTTGTTCCTAAGGCGGTGTGATTAAAAACCATACTGCTACGATGACTTGGCCCTCCTCTCAGTGAGACCAACCTGTCCTGTCTTGCTGAAGGCATGTGGTGGTGTGTCCCCCTGCCTCTCTCGCTCTGTCTGGGGTGTAGTCCGGAATATTGGACCAGGCCCTGTGCACTTGTCTGGCCATCTGGCTGTGTTCATGTCAATGTGAGGGATGATGTATTTTAGGGCATGATTACGCCATGAGGCATCTGCCTCGCCTATCCCATGATTCCCATCGCTGGAGGCAATGAACATCTGATGGGGGGATTTGTTGTATTAAGCCACCACCCTTCCCCATAAGAGGATTTTTAGACCGTGTATTATTACCATATGTGTTAAACAAGCTACCGTTGGCTGCCTTTGCCTGGTGAGAGGTTTGTCTGTCCAGGCTCCTATGGTGTAGTTTAGTCTGGGGATCAGTGGTGACGCTACAGTGAGTTTATCAAAGCACAGGCGGACTGCTGTAGACCAGCATGAGGATCAGTCCTGTTCAGCATTCCTATTGGATGATCTCCCTGAGTTGTTGCACCACATCCTGCACTCGCTGAGGTGCTACGACGTGTCGTGCCCTGGCAGCCCTGTGCATGTTACTCTTTCCACTTCAAAAAATAAACTATTACGCCAAAAGTATGTATGTCTGTGTAACTGAAACAGTGGGAAGGGATGTGTGTGAAAAAGAGGAATTGATCATAAGCCCTAAATGTACTTTTTTGTGTGTGGTGAATATGATGAATAATTATGTTGTGTACTTTGAGGGGGGGTTGTCAATAAAAATCTGGACAATCTGAAGCCCCAAATGTTACATTACTATTCTCTCTTTTACTGTGTGGTGCAATACCTCGATTTTTTTACAAATACAAAAGCATAGCTATTCTCCAGGGATGATATTTTCTATGTATTGCATTCTTGGCGTTTAATCACAGGGTTCTGTTCCTCCTAGACGCTGAGCTTTGTGACGGTTATGCTGATATATTCAATGAGAATGTTTGTCACCACAGCGATATCTGCCTCCCAAGATATGGACAATCTGCCTTCTCTTTGGTATAATAGAACAATTACGTTTATTTATTAAAGTGTAAATATGTATTGCAATTCAAACTGGCTTGGTCTTTGTCTGTTCATTTGACTGTTTCTAAGCTCCAATCTTTTGTATGTCTCAATTGGTTTTATATGTATTTTTTACAATAAATATACTTTTGAGCCCTGTTTTGTCAATGTCCTTGTTTAGGTTACTGTTAACTGTTTTATGGCATTTTTGTTAAAGGTCTTTGCCAAATAGGCAGTGCTGTCTGCTGTGACAGATTCAGTTATCTACTGTAAATTACTAGCATACATGGAAAACTAGAATATCTTAAAAATAAATTTAAAAATCAACCATGTGAAATGTTATATTCCTTCCTGGATTCGCTGTATTTAAAAAAATATGGTACTGGTTACTCAATCCTTTAGAGGTCTTCTAGTGATTTAAAAAAAAAAAAAAAACTTTTCTTGGTGAGAAGCGATATCAAGTATAAAACACAAAAAGGATAAAACAATGTTTTGAGCAAAATGTTTTCTTGCACACGTTGCACTGACTGTGACTCTCCTTTACAAGTATTTTTGAACAATTACCTCATCTCTATACACCACACATACAATTACCTGTATTGTTCCTCAGTCGAGTATTTCAAACACAGATTCCACCTCAAAGACCAGGGAGGTTTTCCAAATCCTCGCAAAGAAGGGGGCACCTATTAGTAGATGAGTTAAAAAATATATTTTTTTAAAGCATCAAAACACCGTCACTACAACGATGCAGGTGTCCTTCCTAATTAGCCATTCTCAACAATCAATTTGACAGGGCTTGAAGAATTTAAAAAAGAATAATAGACAAATGTTCCACAATCCAGGTGTGGAATGCTGTGTCACCAGGAAGAGACACAGCTGTAATTGCTGCCAATGGTGCTTCTACAAAGTAGACTCTTGTGGGAATGCTTATGTAAATTAGATTTTTGTATTTCATTTAATACATTTGCAAAAATGTCTAAAAACATCTTTTCACTTTATCATTAAGGGGTATTGTGTGTAGATGGGTGAGAGAAAAATATTTAATCCATTTGTATTCAGACTAACAACAAACTGTAGAATAGATCAAGGGGTATGAATACTTTCTGAAGGCACTATGATCTATCACTTAAGCCGTGTTCACATTGGCAGTGATTCTAATCCAATATATTTTCATATCCGATATCCGATTCAAGTCTTATTTTTCCTGAAGTCTGAAGTGTTCACAAACAAATTAGTGAATGTGCTAGAAAGCTGAACAGCTATAGTACCCAGCTAGCTAGTTGACTGCTGTGACTAGCTCGCTAGTTGACTGCTGTGGCTAGCTCGCTAGTTGACTGCTGTGACTAGCTCGCTAGTTGACTGCTGTGACTAGCTCGCTAGTTGACTGCTGTGGCTAGCTCGCTTGTTGACTGCTGTGGCTAGCTCGCTAGTTGACTGCTGTGGCTAGCTCGCTTGTTGACTGCTGTGACTAGCTCGCTAGTTGACTGCTGTGACTAGCTCGCTAGTTGACTGCTGTGGCTAGCTCGCTAGTTGACTGCTGTGACTAGCTCGCTAGTTGACTGCTGTGGCTAGCTCGCTAGTTGACTGCTGTGACGAGCTCGCTAGTTGACTGCTGTGACTAGCTCGCTAGTTGACTGCTGTGGCTAGCTCGCTAGTTGACTGCTGTGGCTAGCTCGCTAGTTGACTTCTGTGACTAGCTCGCTAGTTGACTGCTGTGACTAGCCAAAAATGACTTGTTTTGAAAGTTGGATCATCTTATCCTTTGAGGCTTTAAATGTGTTCTTACCCTATGATTTTGAGCATTCAAAGCAACCGGGGAACATCCATGGCATGTATTGTTGTCACCTTAGCTTGCTACATAACTTCTGATAGGAACCCTGAGCACCACCACCAGTCAGCCTACCCCACTGCACACACTCATCGTTATTATGACAACAAGCGTAGCCTTGTCAGCAAATGAATGCTGTCTGAATACACACATTCTATTTGGTCACTTGTAACTTGCTGTTTGGACAGTCAGTAGTCCAAAATGGATTTGAAAAACGACATTGATTTGAGCATTAAGGCCTGCAGGGTGAACAAGGCCTTAGTTCACCATCACTGTCAGTGACATTTCAGTTCTGGAAATAACCCAAACGGGCACAAGCTGCTAAAGGTGAATGTAGAAGTTCCAGTTTCTCAGTCTGAGTCAAACAGCAAAGCGCCAGTCTGTGTGTAGGCTAGCCACTAGATCATCACTCACTACACAGGAAGTGCAGTGCGGTAATTGAGGTTCAGCACAAGTGAAACCCAGGTATAAAGAAGGTAAGTGCTCAGTCATCTCCCAATTGGTCCACTACTTCAAGGAACTAAGATTACATAATTTTGGGGTTGTCAAAAATCTCCAGTTGGTAGATGATGATGTGCCATTTTGGACAAAATAATGAAATAAATTGGACAACACAAACATATTATCTAATTGTGTATGAATGCTATAGTAAAATAATAGATTTAATCTTTTTGGGGTCAGTTTTCCAGTTGTAAATTGTAAAAAATAAAAATGGAGAAAAAATATATATCTTTTAAGGAAATATATTTATGTTTTTGAATTCAGTTGTTTTTTTTTTTGAATTCAGTTGTTATCCCAGTGGTTTGACCTACTGATTCCTGTTATTGAGAACTGTAGTTACTAAGAAATATCTGCATTCACACACATCTATAGACAAAACAATGTGTCAGTGAGAACACTAATACAAAACATTCCTTGGTGATATTAACATACACCGTATGCTGAATTGGTCATAAATGCAAGGATGTTGTTGTTGCATTGTTCTGACATGTAACTGTTACATTACTTTATGAAGGTTTACTCAATTCCAGGTTCCTCATGTGGACAGTGGAATCCCCCAGGCTAGTATCTCGCATCTCTTTTCTCACAGGCTTTTTGATATCATCTAAGCCCTCTATATTTTCCTCCAAACATCAGTATCTTCCAACCCACTCCTCTTCACACTACGCTCTCGCTCAGAATGACAGGTGCACAGAACTACCCCACGCCCACAGAGGCTCAGTATGACCTACTCTACCCCACAGTCCTGTACCCACTACAGGCATGGGTGGACTTCGAACCCCTCCAACCTAGAGAGTGTAACCATGTGGGAGAGCCAGGTAACTATCTATCCCGTCCTGCAATAGCAAGGAAAGAGGGGAATCTATCATGCAGGTGGATTAATCAGGTCTTCCCTTGTATTACTGCCAATTACAATAAAATGTTAATGCAAAATTGAAAATTTCTGCTGGAATAATGTATGTCCGTTGAATTCACTCGTTGGGTTACATGACCACTGAAAAGTCTCCAAAGTCACTACAATATTCCAGTGTTGTCATGACCAATAATATGAGACTGTTGTTCTGTCACTCACAAAGGATCATCTTTTGATCACGAGACAATATCAGAAAGGTTTGTACTGATATGTCAGAGAGATTTGGTCTTGGAGCCCTAAGTTTCTTGGTATCCTCCCAAGTGTACCTGTCAAGGGGCTAATGGTAACCCTGTCTTTCTACCTGGTGTTCAGTATTATGACCCTGCAGTTGCTGGTGACCTCCAGCATTGTGTGTGTACACTTTCTCCAGTATGGTGAGAGCAACATATGGACAATTTTTATATTATTTCTCCATTTTCCTTCTCTGCATTGTTGGAAAGGACCCGTAAGTAAGCATTGCACTTCTTTCTCTCTGCATTGTTGGGAAGGGCCCGTGAGTAAGCATTGCACTTCTTTCTCTCTGCATTGTTGGGAAGGGCCCGTGAGTAAGCATTGCACTTCTTTCTCTCTGCATTGTTGGGAAGGACCCGTAAGTAAGCATTGCACTTCTTTCTCTCTGCATTGTTGGAAAGGACCCGTGAGTAAGCATTGCACTTCTTTCTCTCTGCATTGTTGGGAAGGACCCGTAAGTAAGCATTGCACTTCTTTCTCTCTGCATTGTTGGGAAGGGCCCGTGAGTAAGCATTGCACTTCTTTCTCTCTGCATTGTTGGGAAGGGCCCGTGAGTAAGCATTGCACTTCTTTCTCTCTGCATTGTTGGGAAGGGCCCGTGAGTAAGCATTGCACTTCTTTCTCTCTGCATTGTTGGGAAGGACCCGTAAGTAAGCATTGCACTTCTTTCTCTCTGCATTGTTGGGAAGGGCCCGTGAGTAAGCATTGCACTTCTTTCTCTCTGCATTGTTGGGAAGGACCCGTAAGTAAGCATTGCACTTCTTTCTCTCTGCATTGTTGGGAAGGGCCCGTGAGTAAGCATTGCACTTCTTTTCTCTGCATTGTTGGGAAGGGCCCGTGAGTAAGCATTGCACTTCTTTCTCTCTGCATTGTTGGGAAGGGCCCGTAAGTGAGCATTGCACTTCTTTCTCTCTGCATTGTTGGGAAGGGCCCGTAAGTAAGCATTGCACTTCTTTCTCTGCATTGTTGGGAAGGGCCCGTAAGTAAGCATTGCACTTCTTTCTCTCTGCATTGTTGGGAAGGGCCCGTGAGTAAGCATTGCACTTCTTTCTCTCTGCATTGTTGGGAAGGGCCCGTGAGTAAGCATTGCACTTCTTTCTCTCTGCATTGTTGGGAAGGGCCCGTAAGTAAGCATTGCACTTCTTTCTCTCTGCATTGTTGGAAAGGACCCGTAAGTAAGCATTGCACTTCTTTCTCTCTGCATTGTTGGGAAGGGCCCGTGAGTAAGCATTGCACTTCTTTCTCTCTGCATTGTTGGAAAGGACCCGTAAGTAAGCATTGCACTTCTTTCTCTCTGCATTGTTGGAAAGGACCCGTAAGTAAGCATTGCACTTCTTTTTCTCTGCATTGTTGGGAAGGGCCCGTAAGTGAGCATTGCACTTCTTTCTCTCTGCATTGTTGGGAAGGGCCCGTAAGTAAGCATTGCACTTCTTTCTCTCTGCATTGTTGGGAAGGGCCCGTAAGTAAGCATTGCACTTCTTTCTCTCTGCATTGTTGGGAAGGGCCCGTGAGTAAGCATTGCACTTCTTTCTCTCTGCATTGTTGGGAAGGGCCCGTAAGTAAGCATTGCACTGTTAAGTTCACACCAGTTGTTTACAAAGCATGTGACAAATAACATTTGATTTACCTCAGCTCCTCCATCCTGTTTGCTTCAGTGGCCATCTGCCTGATCTGCTGCAGCTCATTTAGCAGTAGCCATCCCTGGACCCTGGTGGGTCACACGCACTCACAAACATATAAACACAACCCCATCACAACTAGCTAGACCAGCGACTGACCAACTGGCCCATGCAAAGTCACTCAGTAAATACTGAAGTGTGGTTTAGACTGAATTGAGCTCTAAATGTATCTGTTCACATATAGATATAAAGTATACAATTGTTTTTTAGATGTGTTCACAAACATGATTTAAAAAGTGAAGTTACCGGTGATGGTTATAAATGCATCTTACTGTATTCACAGTTCCCTATTGGTTAATGCCAAATACATTCTCCTAGAACTTAGTTGCATGACTAATGAGAACAACCATCTTTGATCTTGCTTTGATTCTATCACCACTTAAACACAATGATAGGATAACGTGAGATTTGGGATTGAGTGAGTGGTATTTTAAGTGTTATGGTGTGTGTACTGCCTCTAGTCAGTGGTCGCTCTCAGCCTTTCCTACATGGTCGGCACTGTGGCCTCATTCGACAACACTGCTGTAGTCATCGCCATGGCAGCAACAGTGGTCATCTCCTTCACCATCATCATCATCTTCTTCTCAGCCCAGGTCTGACTGTCTTTTCAAATCACTAAAAACATGGTATTATGCCTAATTCCAAATCGACCATACCACATCAGTTTGTGGTCAGGTGACCAAGCTTATTGGACAACAAATACCATGTTGCCCAGGGTCGCTTTGGAATTCAGAAATAAACGTGAATCACTCTCCTCTCTTTGGTCTGCAGACTCGAGTGGACTTCACGTTTTACAATGGCATCCTGCTGGTGCTGGCAATGGACCTTCTCATGTTCAGCTTCTTCTGCTGTTTCTACCACTCCCATGTGCTGCAGATAGTCTATGGATCTCTGGGAGCCCTGCTCTCCTCACTGATACAGAACTCACTCAATGTTATATCTCCTTTTATTAGGCCCTTTCTGTTTATGCAGCCTTGTAGCCAGAATGAATACCCCTTCTATTGCACCCTAAACCCTTTCTTTCCCCCGACACCTTTTCCCTCCTGGTGATTGACTGCCAGCTGGTAATGGGCAGGCAGAAGTATGCCCTGGATCCAGAGGAGTATGTATTTGCTGCCCTGATCCTGTCCATCATAAACATATTCCTCTACCTGCTCATCCTAATGGGAAGCTCTGGCAAATAATTAACTCATGGATGATTGTCATACTGTACCATGACACTCATTTCCAGCTACAGCTTTTAGCTCTCCAAACACGCATACAAAATCCCTGAACATGTTCACAATGAACACAGTTTATTTTTTTACATATTTGTCGAGCTCTTACAGAATTACTTTTTCATGTATTTGTTATCAATAAAATCAGTTTTGTGTTTAAGATGTGGTCATTGATACACGAATAGCAATAGCTTATGTAAAAACAACCTTAATTTCATTTTTTTTTTTTACATTAGAAAGACACATTATGGGTGAGATTTGACAACATAAAAAAGCTGTGTGCTGATATCAGAACAAGCTGTATCCAATCAAGTTGTAGAAACATCTCAAGGACGATCAATGGGAACAGGATGCCCCTGAGTTCAATTTCGAGTCTCAATACTGAATACTTATGTAAATACGGTATTTATGTTGGGTTTTTTTATATACATTTGAAAACATTTCTACACACCTGTTTTTGCTTTGTCGTTATTGGGTATTGTGTGTAGATTGATGAGGGAAAAAAACAATCAAATTAATTTTAGAATAAGGCTGTAATTTAACAAAATGTTGAAAAAGTCAAGGTGTCTGAATACTTTCCGAACGCACTGTATATACAGTACACACAGTACCAGTCAAAAGTTTGGACACCTACTCATTCAAGGGTTTTTCTTCATTTTTAGTCACCCTTCGAGTAGTCAACTTTGACTTGATTACAGCTTTGCACACTCTTGGCATTCTGTCAACCAGCTTCATCTGGAATGCTTTTCCAACAGTCTTGAAGGAGTTCCCACATGCTGAGCACTTCTTGGCTGCTTTTCCTTCACTCTGCGGTCCAACTCATTCCAAACCATCTCAATTGGGTTGAGGTCAGGTGATTGTGGAGGCCAGGTAATCTGGAATAGCTTTAATTTATCAGAACAAGAATAGACTGACAAGTTTCAGAAGAAAGTCTTTGTTTCTGGCCATTTTGAGCCTGTAATCGAACCCACAAAGGCTGATGCTTCAGATACCATTTTTATTGCTTCTACTTAGGGCTGGTGTCCCATCGACAACTTCCGGTGAAATTGGATGGCGAGCAATTCAAATAAATAATCATAAAAATTATGGTTATTAAACATCTAGGTACATACAAGTGTCTTTTATCGTTTAAAAGCTTAAATTCTTGTTAATCTAACTGCATTGTCCGATTTACAATAGGCTTTACAGCGAATGCATGCCATGCAATTGTTTGAGGACGGCGCCCCACATCAAAATATTTTTCAACCAGCACAGGCTTCGTAAAATCACAAATAGCAATTAAATATTCACTTACTTCTTGAAAATCTTCCTCTGATTTGCAATCCCAAGGGTCCCAGCTACAAAATGCATGGTTGTTTTGTTAGATAAAATCCTTCTTTATATCCCAAAACGTCTGTTTAGTTGGCGCCATCAATTTGAGTAATCCACTCGTTTAACATGCAGAGACAGGAATTCAAAAAGTTACCACTAAACTTTGTTAAAACAAGTCAAAATACATTTCTACGTAATCCTCAGGTACCCTAAAATGTAATTAATCTATAATATTTCATAAGTAAAGAAGTATGTTCAATAGGAAAGTAAAATTAGCAGGTCTGTGTCCTCTTTGGCGAGCGGGGACAGACTGATTTCCAACTCTGACTCCCAGTACCAAAACTCAAAATTCTTCCTCTTTTGGGAAGAAACAGGCCTGAAACCTTGAACAAAGACTGTTGACATCTATAGGAAGCCATAGGAATTGCAATCTGGGAGCTGGAATTGCATATGACCCATAGCTTTCCATTATAAAAGCATGGAGTCTCAAAAAAAAACTATTTTCTTTGGATTTTTTCCTCCCATAACAATTGAGTTATAGTCTCATACATTATTTTAACATTTCTACAAACTTCTGCGTGTTTTCTATACAATGGTACCAATTATATGCATATCCTGGCTTCTGGGCCTGAGTAACAGGCAGTTTACTTTGGGGAAGTCAGTCAGGCGGAAATTGGGAAAAAAGGACCCTATCCCATAACAAGTTTTAATCAGGACAACAGTTTTCCGGTGTGCTAACATAATTGCATAAGGGTTTTCTAATGATCAATTAGCCTTTTAAAATGACATTCTTGTATTAGATAAAACAATGTGCCATTGGAACACAGGGGTGATGGTTACTGTTAATGAGCCTCTGTACCCCTATGCAGATGTTCCATAAAGAATCTGCCATTTAGTCATTTACAACATTAACCATGTCTAAACTGTATTTCTGATTAATTTGATGTCATTTTAAAGGACAAAAAAAATGCTTTTCTTTCAAATACAAGGACATTTCTAAGTGATCACAAACGTTTGAACGGTAGTGTATATATATCTACAATATATACAGTTGAAGTCAGCATACTCTTAAGTTGGAGTCATTAGAACTCGTTTTTCAACCACTCCACAAATGTCTTGTTAACAAACTATAGTTTTGGAAAGTTGGTTAGGACATCTACTTTATGCATGACACAAGTAATTTTCCAACAATTGTTTACAGACAGATTATTTCACTTATAATTCACTGTATCACAATTCCAGTGGGTTAGAAGTTTACATACACTAAGTTGACTCTGCCTTTAAACAGCTTGGAAAATTCCAGAAAATAATGTCATGGCTTTAGAAGCTTCTGATAATTGACATCATTTTAGTTAATTGGAGGTGTACCTGTGGATGCATTTCAAGGCCTACCTTCAAACTCTGTGCCTCTTTGCTTGACATCATGGGAAAATCAAAAGAAATCAGCCAAGATCTCAGAAAAAAAATGTAGACCTCCACAAGTCTGGTTCATCCTTGGGAGCAATTTCCAAATGCCTGAAGGTACCACGTTCATCTGTACAAACAAGTGTACGCAAGTATAAACACCATGGGACCACGCAGTCGTCATACCGCTCAGGAAGAGACGCGCTCTGTCTCCTAGAGATGAAGGTATTTTGGTGCGAAAAGTGCAAATCAATCCCAGAAAAACAGCAAATGACCTTGTGAAGATGCTGGAGGAAACAGGAACAAAATTATTTATATCCACAGTAAAAATGAGTCCTATATCGACATAACCTGAAAGGCCGCTGCTTCAAAGCCACCATGAAAAAGCCAGACTACGGTTTGCAACTGCACATGGGGACAAAGATCTTATTTTTTGGAGAAATGTCCTCTGGTTTGATGAAACAAAAATAAAACTGTTTGGCCATAATGACCATCGTCATGTTTGGAGGAGAAAGGGGAGGCTTGCAAGCCGAAGAACACCATTCCTACCTTGAAGCACAGGGGTGGCAGTATCATGTTGTGGGGGTGCTTTGCTGCAGGAGGGACTGGTGCACTTCACAAAATCGATGGCATCATGAGGTAGGAAAATGATGTGGATATATTGAGAAACATCTCAAGACATCAGTCAGGAAGTTAAAGCTTGGTCGCAAATGGGTCTTCCAAATGTACAATGACCCCAAGCATACATCCAAAGTTGTGGCAAAATGGCTTAAGGACAACAAAGTCAAGGTATTGGAATGGCCATGACAAAGTCCTGACCTCAATCATATAGAACATTTGTCGGCAGAACTGAAAAAGCGTGTGCGAGCAAGGAGGCCTTCAACCCTGAATCAGTTACACCAGCTCTGTCAGGAGGAATGGGCCAAAATTCACCCAACTTATTGTGGTAATCTTGTGGAAGGCTACCCAAAACGTTTGACCCATGTTAAACAATTTAAAGGCAATGCTACCAAATACTTTTGAGTGTATGTAAACTTCTGACCCACTGGGAATGTGATGAAAGAAGTGAAAGCTGAAATAAATCGTTCTCTCTTCTTTTTTCTGACATTTCACATTCTTACCTGACCTACGACAGGGATTATTTACGAGTACTAAATGTCAGGAATTGTGAAAAATTGAGTTTAAATGTATTTGGCTAAGGTGTATATAAACGCCCGACTTCAACTGTATATATATTTTTATTTTGCTAAAAATGTGGGGCTCAAAACAGGTGCCCTGAATGATGGGTTGCCACTGATACTAATATACGTTGTCACAATACAATTGATTGGATCAAACGTATTTAGAAGGAAAGAAATCCCACAAATTAACTTAAGGCACACCTGTTAATTGACATGCATTCCAGGTGACTACCTCATGAAGCTGGTTGAGAGAATGCGAAGAGTGTGCAAAGCTGTCATCAAAGCAAAGGGTGGCTTGTTTGAAGAATCTCAAATATAAAATATATTTTAATTTGTTTAACACTGTTTTGCTTACTTCATGATTCCATATGTCCTATTTCATAGTTTTGATGTCTTCAATATTATTCTACAATGTTGGAAATAGTAAAAAATAAAGAAAAACCCTTGAATTAGTAGGTGACTGGTTCTGTATATCCAGTTCATTTGAAAAGTATTCAGAGCCCTTGACTTTTTCCACGTTTTGTTACGTTAAAGCCTTATTCTAAAAATTATTAAATTGTAGTCCCCCCCATCAATTAGCAAACAATACCCTATAATGACAAAGCAAAAATTGTTTGACATTTTTGTTTAACTGATTTGAAATAAAAAAACCGAAATATTCCATTTAAATAAGTATTCAGACCCTTTACTCAGTATTTTGTTGAAGTACCTTTTGCAGCGATTACAACATTGAGTCTTCTCAGGTATGATGCCACAAGCTTGGCACACCTGAATTTTGGGAGTTCCTCTCCATCTTCTCTGCGGATCCTCTCAAGATCTGTCAGGTTGGATGGGTAGCATCACTGCACAGCTATTTTCAGGTCTCTCCAGAGATGTTCGACCGGGTTCAAGTCCAGGCTCTGGCGCTGTCTTGACGGTGGGCTTAGGGTCGTTGTCCTATTGGAAGGTGAAACTTTGCCCCAGTCTAAGGTCCAGAGGGCTCTGGAACAGGTTTTCATCAAGGATCTCTCTGTACTTTGCTTCTTTCCCCTGATCCTGACTATTCTCCCAGTCCCTGCTACTGAAAATCATTCCCACAGCATGATGCTGCCACCACCATGCTTCACTGTAGGAATGGTGCCAGGTTTCCTCCAGATGTGACGCTTGGCATTCAGGCCAAAGAGTTCAATCTTGGTTTCATCAGACCAGAGAACCTTGTTTCTCATGGTCTGAGAGTCCTTAAGGTGCCTTTTGGCAAACTCCAAGCGGGATAATCCTGCCTAACGGGCGGGCGGGTCGGCCTTAGGAAGGAGTGCTCAGTGCTAATGACCACGCCCACTGTATGTGCTTCCGGTGATGAGTTGGGCAGACCGCACCACCTTCTGGAGAGCCCTACCGTTGCGGACGATGCAGTTACTGTTCCAGGCCGTGATACAGCCCGACAGGATACTCTCAATGGTGCATCTGTAAAAGTTGTTGAGGGTCTCAGGGGCCCTCCGCCACTGCTGTTATGCCCACCAGACCATCCAGTGAAGCTCCCAGGATCCCAGACCCTGTGACCCAAACCTGTGACTCCTGCACATCCATCCAGGTAGCCATTTTGAATGCCTTGATGCCCTCATCTTCGTTATCTGCGCCCCACTTTACGGACAACGCCCTTTTTAGCAGCGACGGAGTTACACGCTTGGCCCTAACCACTGCTCCATAATTGTTGGCTGTCAACCTCGATCTCGTCATGGTGTGCCAGTTGGGGTTTGTGCGCTGTCCAACTGTTGTCTGCCATATAGCCTCCTTCTGCTCCACCGACAGCACCATGTCAGCCAGGATGCCTGCATGCCCCAGGTGCCCTTGTTTTTTAACAATGTTTGGTACAGACAGGGATTACAGTGAGGGTAGCAGTTGTTCTGGCTCAGGTTCAAGGAGACATACCATCCCACTGAACGTGCCCCGGAGACAGATCCTTAGACACTGAAGATTCTTCTCTCTGGGCTCATCTGGACAGGTCCTCCACTGACTAAACCTGGTTGGGCACGGCTGGCTTCCTCCACACGCATTCCACATCCGTATGGCCAATATTGTGAACAACCAAAATAGGCTGCATGGCTACACTTCTGAGCTCCACGGAGGCATTCGCATGTGGCAGAGAGAATCTGCCAAGAGGATGGATGTTAAGTGCCACATGCCTTTCAATGCATGACTTTGAACACCTTCAAATGGATTTGTTGTAAGAAACGTGCTGTATAAATACAGTTTGATTTGACTGATGACATTACAGCTGTAGAATATTTAATCAACTGTCATTTTCAAATGAGGAAAACTTGACATATGTCAAGTGATAAAATCCTACGTTATCAATTCAAAGTTTATGGAAAAACTGCAGTTTTCCTCATGTGAAAATTACAGTATTATAATGGGAAGGATCCTATAAATCAAGACAGTTTGAATGCATGTACCACTCCGAATAAATACATACTGTGCCTTTGAAGATTGGTCTTTGGTCATGAAACTACAATGAGGGCTGGATGTTTAAAAAAGTCAATTCAGACTGTTAATAGATTTTTAAATGAATTCTCATCAATGACAACATTCTCGTACTGAGTTGTCACTCATCTAAGTCTGGTATCCGGGGTGATCTGGTTAAAGATTTTAAAATGGATTAAGTGTCTCTTTCCTTGTAGAATGTTGACAGCAGTATAGAACACGTTGTATTGCTAAGATGCTTAACTTAATAGCTACACTCACCCACACAGGAATTCACTTTATCCCTCATGCTCGCCCTGACCAGACTGGTAAGTTGCCCCTCACTATAGCTGCACTTCTCCACATGGCCAGACTTATAGGGGTCTTCTCCCCTTTTAAATGTGCTTATGCTCATCCTTGAAAAATACCACAAGGTCTGAAATAGACACCAAAATCGACATAGTGTACAAACAATTATCGAGACAAAGTAATACAAAATGATTTTTGGATCTACTGCTCTGCTAACAAGCTAGCTAAAGAGTACATGGCTGGCTAAGACAGAGAAAGGGGACGGAATAAGTTCAACACATTATTCCATTCATTTCAGCACAGCACCTATAAAAATGATTTGAAATAAAATCGGACAAAATAAAATCTCCATTAACATTGTACTTTTATAAATTATTTTAAGTTTAAGGAACTGTACTGTGGACTTCCATGGCTTCTTGTTTCACTGGTGTATAAAAATGAGGTAACACGCAAGTAAAGTCCCCTTGTCATACATCACCATGGGAAAGGAAATGTACTCACCAATGAAGAGAGAAATGGTTGTTGACTTTCATAAATATGGCTATGGGTAGAGAAACCCACTGAAATGCCCAGATATTCCACTTACCTTTATTCGGGCAACAATTTCAGAAGTTTAAAGTCCCTGGAACAGCAGAAAACTTGCCTGGTAGAGGACTCAAATAAAGGTAGTTGGGGAAGCAAAGAAAAGTCCACGGGCCACAGAGAATTACAGAAGAGAATTGCAGAACTTGGTCGCATCTTGGGGACACCAAGTCTCATAAATCTACAATTACACACCACCTCCATACCAATAAAAAAGCCTCTATTGACGTCAACCAACAAATGTAAACATCTGAAGTTTGCTCAACGGCATTGGCACTTGGATTGGAACAGAGTGCTATGGTCAGATGAGACGAAAGTTGAGCTCTTTACCTCGCACACCAGCGGGTGGGATTGGTATCGAAAGAAGTATGCATATGCAGAAAGAAACTCATAACTTAAAATATGGTGGTGGAACTGATGTTATGGGACTGTTTTGCATTCACTGCTCCTGGGGCCCTTGCTAACCGCTACGTGATCGGTGTGGTTGTTGCTAACGTGCGCTAGAATGACGTTGTTAGTAACATCCAACTTTCCCGGCCATAGACCTGTCTTATATGTGCGGAAAGCTTAAATTCGTGTTAATCTAACTGCACTGTCCAATTTACAGTAGCTATTGCAGTGAAAACATACCATGCTATTGATTGAGGAGAGTGCACAACAACAAAACACTTTTATCACGTTACTTGGTTTGATACATTCACCTCTGAAGGTAAATAATGTACTTACATTCAGTAATCCTGCTCTGATTTGTCATCCTGAGGGTCCCAGAGATAACATGAATCATAGTTTTGTTTGATAAAAATCAATTGTAATATTCAAATGTAGGAACTGGGTTCTATAGTTTGAACCCCTGCTGTTTCAAGTTAAGAATAAGCATATCCTGGCTTCAGGTCCTGAGCTACAGGCAGTTAGATTTGAGTTTGTCATTTTACTAAAACATTTTAAACATAAAAAAAGGATCTAATCCTTAAGAGGTTTTAAGGTTAATAGCATCATGAACTCTACCAAGAACAATTTAGCCAGGAGGCTGAAACTTGAATACAAGTTAATCTTCCAGCAAGACAATGACCCCAAGCACACATTAACATCCACATAGAAATGGTTTTGACCACAAAATCAACCTTTTGTAATGGAAGAGATCTATGCGTCCTCCGAAACTCGACCCTCTTCACACACTGCTCGCTTAACCCGGAAGCCAGCTGCACCAATGTGTTGGAGTAAACACCATACAGTTGGCGACCGAAGTCAACATGCATGCGCCCGGCCGCCACAAGCAGTCGCTAGAGCTCGATGGGACAAGGACATTCCGGCCGACCAAACTGTCCCCTAACCCGGACAACGCTGGGCCAATTGTGCGCCGCCACATGGGTCTCCCTGTTGCGGCCAGCTGCCACACAGCCTGGGATCAAACCAGGGTCTTTAGTGACGCCTCTAGCACTGCGATGCAGTGCCTTAGACCGCTGCGCCAGTCGAGAGGTCCCAATTATTATTACTTGTTAAACTGAATATTATATTAGTATAAAATAATATAATTTTCCCAAAATGTTTTGCATACATTATAGCTCGGTAATTGTATTATTTATTATATACAGTCTTTTTTGCTCATCTTCATCAAGGGTGCAAATCAGTTTGGAGGTGACTGTGCCTAGCCACGTACTTTTAATATCTAAATACATGATAGTCATTGAAATTACTCTGTCTTATCCCAGAAACAAGAAAAGGCAGCCAATGACCCCAGAAGACTGCAGTATGTTATTACACATTTTATTACCACGCTTGAACACATTCTGATGTCTCATTTGCTAGTGTATTTCACCCAGTATTTCCACTTCTCTCAAGCCTACAGCCCACAATCTATGCATACAAACACAAAAATATATATACGATTTATATATACTAAGTATTACAAAACATTAGGACCACCTTACTAATATTTGTCACCTAACCCTTCGTCTACACTGATATTGCATGGGGCTACAGAGGGTTGTGTGGACAGCCCAGTACTTTATGGTGGCCGAGCTCCCTGCCATTCAGGACCTCTATATCAGCGGTGTGAAAAGAAGGCCCGGAAAATTGTCAAAGACCCCAACCACCCAAGCCGTAGACTATTTTATCTGCTGCCGCACGGCAAGAAGCCTGGTGCGTCAAGTCTGACACCAACAGCCTCTTGAACAGCTTCCATCCCCAAGCAATAGGACTGATAAATACCTAACTAAATAGTTACACAGACCGAGTTTACCTGTCACGCCCTGACCTTAGTTATCTTTGTTTTCTTTATTATTTTGGTTAGGTCAGGGTGTGACGAGGGTGATATATGTGTCTTTGTCCTGTCTAGGGGATTTGTTTGTTTATGGGGTTTTTCCAGTCTAGGTGTTTTTATGTCTATGGTTGCCTAGATTGGTTCTCAATCAGAGGCAGTTGTTTATTGTTGTCTCTGATTGAGGACCATATTTAGGTAGCCATATGCCTTGGATAGTTTGTGGGTTATTGTCTATGTGTAGTTAGTTGACTGTCAGCACCTGTGTGATATAGTGGCATGGTCATCTTTGTTAGTTTGTTTAGTGTTTTTCCTTCATTAAAAGAAGAATGTATGCTTATCACGCTGCGCCTTGGTCTCATCAATATGACGAACGTGACAGAATAACCCACCAAACCAGGACCAAGCAGAGGAACAGCGATTAATGGGGAAATGGACCTGGGAGGTGGTATTAGATAGAGCAGGACCCTGGACACAGTCGGAAGAGTATGGCTGTCCTAAGGAGGAGTTAGAGGCAGCGAAAGCGGAACGGCGATACTACGAGGAGAAATACAGGAGAATAGAGGAACAGCGACGATATGAAGGTACACGGCTAGCACGGAATCTCGAGGCAGCCCCAAGATTTGTTTTGGGGGGGGGGGACACACGAGAAGATTGGCTGAGTCAGGTAGGAGACCTGAGCCAACTCCTTGGGGAGCGTGTAACTGGTCAGGCACCGTGTTATGCAGAGATGCGCATGGTGTCTCCAGTGCGCTATTCTAATCTGGTGCACTCTAGTCCAGCTCCTCGCATTTGCCAGGCTAGAATGGGCATCCAGCCAGGACGCATTGTGCCAGGTCTATGTTCTGGATCTCCAATGCGTCTCCACGGTCCAGTTTATCCTGCGCCTCCTTCCCGCTACTCGCCCTGAGGTACGTGTCACCAGCCCAGTACCACTAGTGCCAACACCACGCACCAGGCTTCCTGTGCGCCTCCAGAGCCCAGTACACCCTGTTCTTCCTCCCCGCACTCGCCCTGAGGTGCGTGTCCCAAGCCCGGTACCACCAGTGCCGGCACCACGCACCAGGCCTACAGTGCGCCTCGGCAGTCCAGAGTGTCCGGCGACAGTACCCAGTCCATAGCGTCCGGCGACAGTTCACAGACCGTAACCTCCAGCGACGGGCCCCAGCCCAGGGTCTCCAGCGATGGGCCCCAGCCCGGGGCCTCTGGTGATGATCCATGCAGTGAAGGTCCCCAGCCCGGGGTCTCCAGCGACGGGCTCCAGCCCGGGGCCTCTGGTGATGATCCATGCAGTGAAGGTCCCCAGCCCGGGGTCTCCAGCGATGGGCCCCAGCCCGGGGCCTCTGGTGATGATCCATGCAGTGAATGTCCCCAGCCCGGGGTCTCCAGCGACGGGCCCCAGCCCGGGGCCTCTGGTGATGATCCATGCAGTGAAGGTCCCCAGCCCGGGGTCTCCAGCGATGGGCCCCAGCCCGGGGCCTCTGGTGATGATCCATGCAGTGAAGGTCCCCAGTCCCGGGTTTCCAGCGACAGGCCCGAGCCCGGGGCCTCTGGTGATGATCCATGCAGTGAAGGTCCCCAGCCCGGGGTCTCCAGCGACGGTCCCCAGTCCGGGGTCACCAGCGATGATCCGCAGTAATGAGCCTCCGGCGATGATCCACGGGTCAGTGCTTCAAGGGCGGAGGGCTCAATGTAAAGAAGGGGGGCGGCGTCCAGAGCCAGAGCCGCCACCAAAGTTAGATGCCCACCCAGACTCGTGTCAGCACCCGTGTGATATAGCTTCACGTTCGTTTGGTTTGTTTAGTATTTTTCCTTCATTAAAAGAAGAATGTATGTGTATCACGCTGCGCCTTGGTCTCATCAATTTGATGAACGTGACATTTCCTTGTATCTCTATTGACCTTTTATTTCAGTTTTCTCTATGCAAACCCACAAACCCTACACACTCACACACTGTCTCCAATACACACGCAAACACTCACTCCATCATTTGCTCACTTACACATAACATTTATACTGACTCTACACACCCGCACACCAACTCACATGCAAGCTGCTGCTACTCTGTTTATCTTATATCCTGTTGCCTAGTCACCTTACCCGTATACATATCTACCTCCATCACTCCAGTGTCCCTGTACATGTAAATAGTATTGTAAATGACTTTTTAAACATTTCCTGTCTATATTATGCTTACTTTATTGTGTATTTCATATTTTTTTCACATTGATCGATATGGGAATCTGACTAGCATCTTCCAGAAAAAGTGTAGTTCGTCAGCCAGCTGGTTTATAATAATTTATTGTCCCGCTATAGAAATACCTTGTACAAGACTATTCTTAACAGAATTTCTAAGAAGTTGGGTGACTAAAAACAGATAAGGAGGGAAGCTAAAGTCATTCCGCTACCCAAAAATAGTAAAGTTCCTTTTTCTGGCTCAGATAGCTGACCAAAAAAATGGTGTTTGACCAGATACAATGCTATTTCACAGTAAATAAATTGACAACAGAATTTCATCATGCTTATAGGGAAGGACACTCAACAAGCACAGCACTTACACAAATGGCTGAGAGAAATTGATGATGAAATGATTATGGGGGCTGTCTTGTTAGACTTCAGTGCAGCATTTGACATTGTTGATCATAGTCTGCTGCTGGAAAAACGTATTTGTTATGGCTTTACACCCCCTGCTATAATGTGAATAAAGGGTTACTTGTCTAACAGAACACAGAGGGTGTTCTTTAATGGAATGCTCTCAAATATAATCCAGTTAGAATCAGGAATTCCCCGGGGTAGCTGTTTAGGCCCCTTGCTTTTTTCAATTTTTACTAACGACATGCCACTGTGTCACGACTCCTCCCGAAGTCGAAGCCTCTCCTTGTTCGGTCTTCTAGCCATCATTGATCCATTTTTCATTTTCCATTGGTTTTGTCTTGTCTTCCTACACACCTGATTTCAATCCCATTCATACCTGTTGTGTATTTAACCCTCTGTTTCCCCTCATGTCTTTGTCAGATTGTTTGTTATTCAGTGTTGTGTTGTTTTTGTATTGGTGCGTGACCTGTCCTCGTACCCACTTTGTTTATTGTTACATTTAGTGTTTGGAGTATGTTTCATTTATTGTTATTAAATAACTCCATTACACTCAGTTTAATTCTCCTGCACCTGACTTCCCTGCCACCTATACACATGACTCTGACACACTGACTTTGAGTAAAGCCAGAGTGTCTATGTATGCGGATGACTCAACACTATACACGTCAGCTGCTACAGTGACTGAAATGACTGCAACACTCAACAAAGAGCTGCAGTTAGTTTCAGAGTGGGTGGCAAGGAATAAGTTACCATAAATATTTCTAAAACTAAAAGCATTGTATTTGGAACAAAACACTCACTAAACCCTAAACCTCAACTAAATATTAGAATAAATAATGTGGAAATTGAGCAAGTTGAGATGACTAAACTGCTTGGAGTAACCCTAGATTGTTGACTGTCATGATCAAAACATATTGATGCAGTAGTAGCTAAGAAGGGGAGAAGTCTGCCTATAATAAAGCAATGCTCTGCCTTCTTAACAGCACTATCAACACGGCAGGTCCTACAGGCCCTAGTTTTGTCGCACCTTGACTACTGTTCAGTCTAGTGGTCAGGTGTCACAAAAAAATGACTTTGCAATTGGCTCAGAACAGGGCAGCATGACTGGCACTTGGATGTACACAGAGGTAATATTAATCATATGCCTGTCATTCTCTCCTGGCTGAAAGTGGAGGAGAGATTGACTTCAGCATTACTTTTATTGATGAGAGGTATTGACACCGAGCTGTTTGTCTAAACTACTGGCACACAGCTCGGACACCTATGCATGCCCCACAAGACATACCACAAGAGGTCTCTTCACAGTCCCCAAGTCCAGAACAGACTATGGAAGGCACACAGTACTACATAGAGCCATGACTACGTCCACATCAAGTAACTGACGCACACAGTAAAATTTGATCTAAAAAAACAGATAAAAAATACACCTTATGGAACAGCGGGGACTGTGAAGCAACACAAACATTGGCACAGACACACGCAGGCGATAACATACGCACTATACATACACATGGATTTAGTACTGTAGATATGTGGTAGTCGTGGAGCAGGGGCCTGAGGGCACACAGTGTGTTGTGAAATCTCTAAATGTATTGTAATGTTTTTAAAATTGTATAAACTGCCTTAATTTTGCTGGACCCCAGGAAAAGTAGCTGCTTTGGCAGCAGCTAATGGGGATCCATAATAAATACAAATACAAATACTGTGGTATTCCAGTGAAAGAAGAACTTACATATTTAGGCGTAACCATTACTAAGGATCAAAAGTCTAGAGGCTTCCTAAAAATTTTAACCCTGTTGGTTCCAAAATAATATCCTATTGGTGAGCCAACTTGTAAATGCTGTTTTTTAAAACTTATTTATGAGGAATTCTTATCACTCTACAAGATCCCTGTAACACCTAAAGATTTTGCAATTGTTTTTGATCCCATTCCCAGGGGTGATGCTTTATTATTCAGGAACGTGTCAAGACCTGACCCTCAGAACGTACCTTTGATTACCCCTATTGACTCACCACCAATAGGAAATATGTATTTTTCTTTTGGTTCATACAAAAACAATAGAGCCATACATGCATCGTTTCAACAGGATGTATCTATCTATACCTCATGTCATGCATTACTGGAATCTTTTTATTGATAACATCTATTGGAACATCTGTTGGAAACAAATGTTTGGATGTTGCCTCACACATACCTACTTATTAACAAAATCAAGGAAGTTTCTTTTAAATGATTCATACATATTATTCTGCCAACATCTATATGAAAAAGACAAACTCAAATTGTACCTTTTGTAACGACCACCCAGAGACAGTGTTAGATCTATTTTGGATTTGTATTCATGTAAAGAATCTGTGGCAAGACATCAGTAGATTTATAATTTATCATATTTAGGAAGATGTTACCCTATTATGGAGAGAGTTACTGCTTGGATTCTTTGACCTACAATAGAAATCATTTGTAAAAATATTTTGGCCAAATGTAATATTCACAAAGGTACATTTACAGAAAAAAGTTGTCTTACTTTACAAAAATAAATGTAACAATATTTTAAGGCAATTTAATACTCTACCAACAAAAAAGCTGTTGAAATTCTGAATGTGTATATATCCATTATGTTAAACTCTGAGCGGCTGTTTTTGGCCCTGTACAGTGCCTGGTGAGTTTGGGCGGTACCAAACATATAACTTTAAAGCTACATGCTACAGCTATAGTGACATAGCATTTCAAAGCTACATGCCTTGTCTTTTTGAAAATCGAACTCAAAACTTACTGCTGGCAATGTCAGAAGAATCACCCCCACCCCCCCAAAAGTGCAAACATTTAGTATGTGTCACGTTGTGACCATAGTTCTTTTGTGTTTTCCTTGTTTTCGTGTTGGTCAAGATGTGAGATGGGTAGGCATTCTATGTTGTGTGTCTGGTTTGTCTATTTCTATGTTTGGCCTGAAATGGTTCTCAATCAGAGGCAGGTGTTAGTCATTGTCTCTGATTGGGAACCATATTTAGGTAGCCTGTTTTGTGTTGGGTTTTGTGGGTGATTGTTTCTTGTCTTTGTGTCTATGCACCAGATAAGACTGTGTTCGGGTTTCACATTTATTGTTTTGTAGTTAGTGTATGTTAAGTGTCTCTTATTAAAGAACATGAACTCTAACCCCGCTGCGTTTTGGTCCGCCTCTCCTTCCCAGGAAGAAAGCCGTTACAGTATGCATGGAAAGGGTACACCCTGATGGTCATTAGCAATGCATTTCCTTCTCCATCCACATGCGCTTTTTAGCTAGCTCATCGTTTACAATTTGAAAAGAGGTTTGAAGTTTCTTCACCTGTCTGTGTCTGTGTTTTTTAAAAACTCCATCTCTTAAAAGCCCTGATTGATATGGTCATTTTAAGACGTGAGGCTTGAAATTCTGTTCAGCCATTTTGGTACAGTGACTCACTACCCAAAGCAGACGCAACTGGTTTAAACTGGCTAAGAGACGTCATATGCTCTCCTACTGCTATCTATTGGATTAACAGGGAATCAGGATATGTTTGTCAATGGATAGGAAGAGACTTCAGCTTTCTCCTCAGATGTACAGTGACAAGTATTTGATACACTGCAGGTTTTCCTACTTACAAAGCATGTATAGGTCTGTAATTTTTATCATAGGTACACTTCAACTGTGAGAGACGGAATCTACAACAAAAATCCAGAAAATCACATTGTATGATTTTTAAGTAATTCATTTGCATTTTATTGCATGACATAAGTATTTGATCACCTACCAACCAGTAAGAATTCTGGCTCTCACAGACCTGTTTCTTTAAGAAACCCTCCTGTTCTCCACTCATTACCTGTATTAACTGCACCTGTTTGAACTCGTTACCTGTATAAAAGTCACCTGTCCACACACTCAATCAAACCTCTCCACAATGGCCAAGACCAGAGAGCTGTGTAAGGACAACAGGGATAAAATTGTAGACCTGCACAAGGCTGGGATGGGCTACATGACAATAGGCAAGCAGCTTGGTGAGAAGGCAACAACTGTTGGTGCAATTATTAGAAAATGGAAGAAGTTCAAGATGACGGTCAATCACCCTCGTTTTGGGGCTCCATGCAAGATCTCACCTCGTGGGGCATCAATGATCATGAGGAAGGTGAGGGATCAGCCTAGAACTACACGGCAGGACCTGGTCAATGACCTGAAGAGAGCTGGGACCACAGTCTCAAAGAAAACCATTAGTAACACACTACGCCGTCATGGATTAAAATCCTGCTACGCACGCAAGGTCCCCCTGCTCAAGCCAGCGCATGTCCAGGCCCATCTGAAGTTTGCCAGTGACCATCTGGATGATCCAGAGGAGGAATGGGAGAAGGTCATGTGGTCTGATGAGACAAAAATAGAGCTTTTTGGTCTAAACTCCACTTGCCGTGTTTGGAGGAAGAAGAAGGATGAGTACAACCCCAAGAACACCATCCCAACCGTGAAGCATGGAGGTGGAAACATCATTCTTTGGGGATGCTTTTCTGCAAAGGGGACAGGACGACTGCACCATATTAAGGGGAGGATGTATGGGGCCATGTATCGCGAGATCTTGGCCAACAACCTCCTTCCCTCAGTAAGAGCATTGAAGATGGGTCGTGGCTGGGTCTTCCAGCATGACAACGACCTGAAACACACAGCCAGGGCAACGAAGGAGTGGATCTGTAAGAAGCATCTCAAGGTCCTGGAGTGGCCTAGCCAGACTCCAGACCTGAACCCAATAGAAAATCTTTGGAGGGAGCTGAAAGTCCGTATTGCCCAGCGACAGCCCCGGAACCTGAAGGATCTGGAGAAGGTCTATATGGAGGAGTGGGCCAAAATCCCTGCTGCAGTGTGTGCAAACCTGGTCAAGAACTACAGGAAACGTATGATCTCTGTAATTGCAAACAAAGTTTTCTGTACCAAATATTAAGTTCTGCTTTTCTGATGTATCAAATACTTATGTCATGCAATAATTACTTAAAAATCATACAAAGTGATTTTCTGGATTTTTGTTTTAGATTCCGTCTCTCACAGTTGAAGTGTACATATGATAAAAATTACAGACCTCTACATGCTTTGTAAGTAGGAAAACCTGCAAAATTGGCAGTGTATCAAATACTTGTTCTCCCCACTGTATATAACTCCTGTAAGACGAAAAATGAATGTATGGCACGTTGCACAAGCACTGTGTTTCAATGGGAATTTGCGCATGTTTAGTGTGCCACCATTAGATCCAACCATTTTTTTGTCATTTAAAAAAATTATTTTTGGAACAGTGATTGGTGACATATTTTCTCTAAAACCTAGACTTTCAATTATCTTATTCTATAAGTTTCAGCTTTTTTGGGTCTGCTATATCTCAGGCTCTAAAGTAGTCACATTGTTTCTTACCTTTCTAACAGCATGTGTTTGTAGGACTTATAGTTTTGAAAACAAAATGTACTTTGGGGGTAGAATAAAATACTATGCGCAATTTAGAAAATGCCACCAGAGGGGGTCAGAGTTAACAGCTTTTATGGTCTTTGTGTAATGTGTTATAGTACCCTCTAGCCCAACTGTCCTTTGTATACTCTTTATGTGTACTTGTGTTTCCCATGCACCTTTGTATTGATTTATTATTGTTAATAAAAAATACTATTAAAAAAAAGTTTAGGTTCAGTCAGTTGTCCTGATGAGCCCTTCCCAGCCAGCTAATTTATGCTGGTTAGCTGGCAATAACATCCGCATGGCGGTAGTTAAAACAAAAGAAAGTGCACCATTTGGATGTCGCTGTGACATGCCAATTAGCTAATGCATCAACAAGCCGATGCAAATTACCATTGCGGTGTTGCATCAAAGTGCTATGGAGTTGCTTCCCACTGGGCAGCTCTATCACATGTTGCAGTGCAGTAGTTTACTTGGGTAATTTGTTCCATCTTACTTAGATGTTATTTTGAGTAGGATAGCAGCCTACACAAGATATAACTCATAATATTGCATTGGTAGTAATCTGTTTGTCGTGATACAGTCTAACATTACCGCTCAATGGGGCGAGTTTGTGTGCTGCATGCCAGGAACACAACAATACCATGGGGCACAGCTTCCCTGCAGCTTGGCATGCACTGCTGTCTGGCAGGAGAGGGAAGGAAGGGAAGTAGCTAGATAGTGAAGCCAATATATGCAACATCAGGCCAGGGTGACAGCCAGGGGGATCGCTCACTTTCTAATTTACGCCATTAGTTAACACTATCAACGTTTCCCATTGTAGTAATTGTGATCGAATCAAAGCAATATTAGCCACTTTTATAGCAACATACCAAAACAAAACTAACTATGCAAGACTTAGCATGCAAAACATACTATGCAAGAGATTTTGTTGTAGGCAGAACACATCAGAGTAGGATTTTATTGCACTGACAGGCATAATAAATCAGAGCTGCAGTAGGTCTATATGCAAATCAACTATTGCCATATGGGGATCTGTGCCATTCACTTTCAACTGGACTGTTTTTACAGCATGAACGGTCGTGAGTAGATGTGCATATTTTGAGATCAAAGCGAGAGTTGCATGTAGCAATGTGTGCACCTTTGTACATTTGTTCATGTCCTTTGCTAGTTAGTGAGGTATTAGCCCAGTTAAAGATCATTTATGTCAGCAATGGGGGACTGATTGCTTCCTACAAGAGCACAAAACGTGTGCATTTCTAGAAATTTTTGAGAAGCCAGTCAGATAAAGAGCTTTTTTTTATCTTAAAGGGGCAGTGTTTTATTTTGAGACAGGCTTGAATAAGCTAAGTAGCTAATAGGCAGAGGGTAGCATACTTTGTCTGATTCTCTGTGAATAATGATGCATTTTGTTTTGTGAAGTGGTTTCTTGCATCAAACAACAACAACATTTTTCAGTCACATCCTTGCCTGAAGGACAAGTGAATAAACTGGTTAGTGTCAAGCCCTGCATGTTTCTTTCGAAAGTCACATGGAATGTAATAGGCCTACATTGAACACCACACATTGGCTACTACTGTAGTCTGAACGATAGAACAGATATGTCCATGTTAAAATGTTATGGGATGCATTTTCTCCATTGTTTTTGATGGAAGCCACTCTGGTAGGCCTACATTATGATCACATAATGTAGTAGTAGCCTACTTGACCACTGTTAAAACTAACTTTAAGAGGGCACAGCCCGGTGCCCCCGCACATTGACTCTGTACCGTTCCCCATGTATATATATTTACTGCTGCTCTTTAATTATTTGTTGCTTTAATTTCTTTCTTTTTTTAGGTATTTTTCTTAAAACTGCATTGCTGGTTAAGGGCTTGTAAATAAGCATTTCTACACCTGCTGTATTCGGCGCATGTGACAAATAAATTTTGATTTGATTTGATTTGATGATTCACAGTAAATGTGCACTGGAAGTTGCACAGAATTTTCACGACTTTCAAGTTTGCTCTCAGCAGACCTGACATTTGCTCAGTGACAAAAACAATTAGAGGGAACATTGCACGGAGCTGGTAAAACTATTCCTGGAAAATCTATTCTGATAACTTCTAAATAAATTATATTTAATTACCACAAACGTTCCATGAAAAACGATAGATTAAAAAAACAAATAAATATGTACAGCAACCTAGAGGTAGGTAAATGGTGGTTTCTTTCCTGTCTTCTCTCTGGCGGTGGCAAGAATGATGACGAACTATAGGCTACGTGTATGCACTGCGGAGGCCATCAGAGGCTTGACCACTTTGACATACTGATCCACCACAGCATTCACTTTTTAGAGGGACTACAAGAATGGCCAGGTACAAAAACACTGGAGGCTGCAAAAGAGGCTGAAAAAATACCTCAATCCAGCTCTTAAAATACAGCAATGTTTTGTATATTTTCTGTATTTTCATTGCAACTAGTAGCCAGGATTTTTACAGTGTAATGAAAACCTTTTGGCTCTATCGGTGTAATGAAGAACCGTACAAATGTTTATACAAAGGGTTATTCAAATAACCAATATTAAAAGGTCTTTGTCATGAGAATTTTCAATCCCAATGATGATAACTAACAATTATTTAAGCTTTGACCAATCCCCGAGGTTTGTAAGACCCTGGGTTTAACAATAATTAGGCAAAGACTCAGCTTATGCAAAAGGTTGGCTTTATTCACGAGAACGTTCTAAAGTCCATAATACAAAGACATGCCATTTTATAACTCACTCCCTCCCTACCTACTACACGCACATACATACACACAAACAGTAGATGGGATCTTTCCCCATAGTTCTCACCACTCGTTTATCACTTCCAAGCTGGCAGTTCCCTCCTCCCGAGATTAGAGGAACCTTGACAAGACTCCCTGTCCTGTCGTAAGTTTCTAACCAGGTCAGGTCATACATAGTTTAATTGTTCTCTGTATTTTCCTAGACACACACATTTCTACTTGGCTCGACCAAACCTTATTAGACTGAAGTTTATCATTCTAATTTATTATATATGTTACATAATCTAAAAATTACTTTTCAGGGTGGAATTCTTTAATCATTACCTTAAAACCTGTTGCGACTCTAGGGGCAGTATTTTCATTTTTGGATAAAAAACGTTCCCGTTTTAAACAAGATATTTTGTCACGAAAAGATGCTCGACTATGCATATAATTGACAGCTTTGGATAGAAAACACTCTGACGTTTCCAAAACGGTAAAGATATTGTCTGTGAGTGCAACAGAACTGATGTTACAGGCGAAACCCAGATACAAATCCAATCAGGAAGTGTTGCATTTTTTGAAACCGCCTCATGCCAATGACTCCTTATATGGCTGTGAATGAGCTACGAATGAGCTTACGTTTTCTACGTATTCCCCAAGGTGTCTACAGCATTGTGACGTCTTTTTACGCATTTATGTTGAATAATAGCCGTAAGGGACCACATTTAGCAAGAGGTCACATGATGGCTCCCGCAGAAAATCTTGCGTAAAGTACACAAGTAGCCATTTTACCAATCGCTTCTTATGAGAAACAAATTGTCCCGACGGATATATTATCGAATAGATATGTGAAAAACACCTTGAGGATTGATTCTAAACAACGTTTGCCATGTTTCTGTCGATATTATGGAGCTCATTTGGAAAAAAGTTCAGCGTTGTAGTGACTGCATTTTCCGGTCGATTTCTCAGCCAAACATGAAGAACAAACTGAGCTATTTCGCCTACAAAAATAATATTTTTGGAAAAACATTTGCTATCTAACTGGGAGTCTCCTGAGTGAAAACATCCGAAGTTCTTCAAAGGTAAATTATTTAATTTGATTGCTTTTCTTATTTTTGTGAAAATGTTGCCTGCTGGTAGCAGAGCCTAGCCATAGCATTATGCCATGATAAACTTGCACAAATGCTTGTCTAGCTTTGGCTGTAAAGCAATTTTGAAAATCTGAGATGACAGTGTGATTAACAAAAGGCTAAGCTGTGTCTCAATATATTTCATTTGTGATTTTTATGAATAGGAAGATTTTCTAGGAAGATTTATGTCCGCTGCGTTATGCTAATTAGTTTGAGGCTACGGTTACGCTCCCGCATGCGGGTTTGAGAGTCATGAGAAGTTAAACATATAAATTCCCTTATCAGTCCTCCACAGCCCCAAAAGGGGTTCCCTGGCCTGCAGGGACAAAATTAAAACCCCTTTTTTTGGAACTAACTAGCACCTTCCACTGGGCACAGATGTCAGTTCAACGTTTAGTTTTTATTTACATTTGGTTGTCAACTAACGTGAATTCAACATGAAATCAACAAAATATGTCACCATGTCATTGCATTTAGGGTAAAAGTTAGGTGAAAATTACTTTTTGCAATCAGTTTTCCACGTTGATTCAACGTCATCACAGGGAAACAACATTTTTGCCACTTTTTGCCCATTGGGCCTTATTTTGAGAGTGTACAGTCATGTCTTGTTATGTCTGTTCCTGTCCTTTCTCTTCACTCTGTCTCTCTCTGCTGGTCTTTTTAGGTTACCTTCTCTGTCTCTCATTCTTCAGCTGTTCTACATCTCCCCTAACTAGCTCATTCACTCTTTCCCACCTGTTCTCTCTTCCCCTCTGATTAGGTCTCTATTTCTCTCTCTGTTCCTGCTACTTTCAGTGTCTGATTCTTGTTTGTGTTTTTGATGCCAGAAGCAAGCTGTCGTCTCGTTTGCTTCCACCTTGTCCTATCCTGTCGGAGTCTGCCTGGCAGGTGCATCCTGCATTATACTAACGTTCTTTTGTTCCATTGACAACGTTGGAAGAGGATTTATGCCATTCCTGTTTTTCATTAAAGAACTCTGTTTTCTGTTAAAACCGCTTTTGGGTCTTCACTCAAGTACATAACAGAAGAATCAGACCAAGAATGGACCCAGCGGCTCCGGACCCTTTTCACTCCGCCGTCGAGATCCAGGGAGCGATGCTAGGCAGACACGAGGAGGAATTGTCTGCTGCTCGACATGCCGTTGAGACCCTGGCCGTCCAAGTCTCCGACCTCACAAGACAGGTTCACCAACTCCACCTCGATCCACCGCCCACTTCCAGGGTTTCCGAGTCTCCGGAGCCCAGGATCAACAACCCGCCGTGTTACTCTGGGGAGCCCACTGAGTGCCGCTCATTCCTCACTCAGTGTGATGTGGTGTTCTCTCTCCAGCCCAACACTTACTCCAGGAGCGCAGCCCGCATCGCCTACGTCATTTCTCTCCTTACCGGAAGGGCGCGTGAGTGGGGCACGGCAATCTGGGAGGCGAGGGCTGAGTGTATTTACCAGTATCAGGACTTTAAGGAGGAGATGACACGGGTTTTTGACCGTTCTGTTTTTGGGGAGGAGGCTTCCAGGGCCCTGTCTTCCCTATGTCAGGGGAATCGATCCATAACGGATTATTCTATTGAGTTTCGCACTCTCGCTGCCTCTAGTGACTGGAACGAGCCGGCTTTGCTCGCTCGTTTTCTGGAGGGTCTCCTCGTCGAGGTTAAGGATGAGATCCTCTCCCGGGAGGTTCCTTCCAGTCTGACTCCTTAATAGCTCTCGCTATTCGCATAGAGCGACGGTTTGATCTTCGTCGCCGAGCTCGTGGAAAGGAGCTCGCGTTCTCCGTTGCTCCCCTCTCCACATCACTGCCACCTGCCGCATCACTGCCACCCTCCTCCGCCGGCTCGGATGCTGAGCCTATGCAGCTGGGGGTATCCGCATCTCGGCCAAGGAGAAGGAACGGAGAATCACCAATCGCCTCTGTCTCTACTGCGGCTCCGCTGGTCATTTTGTCACCTCATGTCCAGTAAAAGCCAGAGCTCATCAGTAAGAGGAGGGCTACTGGTGAGCGCAACTACTCAGGCCTCTCCTTCTGGATCACGCACTACCTTTCCGGTCCATCTCCGCTGGCCCGGTTCATCTGCTTCCTGCAGTGCCTTGATAGACTCTGGGGCGGAGGGCTGTTTTATGGACGAGACCTGGGCTCGGGAACATGACATTCCTCTCAGACAGTTAGGGAGCCCACGGCCTTGTTCGCTTTAGATGGTAGTTCTCTCCCCAAGATTCAGCGTGAGACGCTGCCTTTAACCCTCACTGTCTCTGGTAATCATAGCGAAACCATTTCTTTTTTAATTTTTCGTTCACCTTTTACACCTGTTGTTTTGGGTCATCCCTGGCTAGTGCGCCATAACCCTTCTATTAATTGGTCTAGTAATACTATCCTATCCTGGAATGTTTCTTGTCATGTGACCTGTTTAATGTCTGCTATCCCTCCTGTTTCCTCTGTCTCTTCTTCACAGGAGGAGCCTGGCGATTTGACAGGGGTGCCGGAGGAGTATCACGATCTGCGCACGGTGTTCAGTCGTTCCAAGGCCACTTCTCTCCCTCCACACCGGTCGTATGACTGTAGTATTGATCTCCTTCCGGGAACTACTCCCCCGGGGTAGATTATACTCTCTGTCGGCTCCCGAACGTAAGGCTCTCGAGGATTATTTGTCGGTTTCGCTCGACGCCGGTACCATAGTCTCCTCCTCCTCTCCCGCCGGAGCGGGGTTTTTTTTGTTCAGAAGAAGGACGGGTCCCTGCGCCCATGCGTGGATTATCGAGGGCTGAATGACATAACAGTTAAGAATCGTTATCCGCTTCCTCTTATGTCTTCAGCCTTCGAGATCCTGCAGGGAGCCAGGTTTTTCACCAAATTGGACCTTCGTAACGCCTACCATCTCGTGCGCATCAGGGAGGGGACGAGTGGAAGACGGCGTTTAACACGCCGTTAGGGCACTTTGAATACCGGGTTCTTCCTTTCGGCCTCGTTAACACTCCAGCTGTCTTTCAGGCACTAGTTAACGACGTCCTGAGAGACATGCTGAACATTTTTGTTTTCGTTTACATGGACGATATCCTGATTTTTTCACCGTCTCTCTCGATTCATGTTCAGCACGTGCGACGCGCCCTCCAGCGCCTTTTGGAGAACTGTCTTTATGTGAAGGCTGAGAAGTGCACTTTTCATGCCGCCTCTGTCCCTTTTTCTCGGTTCCGTTATTTCCGCTGAGGGCATTAAGATGGATCCCGCTAAGGTCCAGGCTGTCATTGATTGGCCCGTTCCTAAGTCACGCGTCGAGCTGCAGCGCTTTCTGGGCTTCGCTAATTTCTATCGTCGTTTCATCCGTAATTTCGGTCAGGTGGCAGCTCCCCTCACAGCCCTTACTTCTGTTAAGACGTGCTTTAAGTGGTCCGTTTCCGCCCAGGGGGCTTTTGATCTTCTTAAGAATCGTTTTACATCCGCACCTATTCTTGTTACACCTGACATCTCTAGTCAGTTTGTTGTTGAGGTTGACGCGTCAGAGGTGGGCGTGGGAGCCATTCTTTCTCAGCGCTCTCTCTCTGACGGCAAGGTCCATCCTTGCGCGTTTTCTCTCATCGCTTATCGCCGTCAGAACGTAACTATGATGTTGGTAATCGCGAACTGCTCGCCATCCGCTTAGCCCTAGGCGAATGGCGACAGTGGTTGGAGGGGGCGACCGTTCCTTTGTCGTTTGGACTGACCATAGGAACCTTGAGTACATCCGTTCAGCCAAACGACTTAATGCGCGTCAGGCTCGTTGGGCTCTGTTTTTCGCTCGTTTCGAGTTTGTTATTTCTTATCGTCCGGGCTCAAAAAACACCAAGCCTGATGCTTTATCTCGTCTCTTCAGTTCTTCTGAGGTCTCCACCGACCCCGAGGGGATTCTCCCTGAGGGGCGTGTTGTCGGGTTGACTGTCTGGGGAATTGAGAGGCAGGTAAAGCAAGCACTCGCTCACACTCCGCCGCCGCGAGCTTGTCCTAGGAACCTTCTGTTTGTTCCCGTTCCTACTCGTCCGGCCGTTTTTCAGTGGGCCCACTCTGCCAAGTTAGCCGGCCACCCCGGCGTTCGGGGTACGCTTCGCTTCCATTCGCCAGCGTTTCTGGTGGCCCACTCGGGAACGTGACGCGCGTCGATTTGTCGCCGCTTGTTCGGTCTGCGCGCAGACTAAATCTGGGAACTCTCCTCCTGCCGGCCGTCTCAGACCACTTCCCATTCCCTCTCGACCGTGGTCTCACATCGCTTTAGATTTTATCACCGGACTGCCTTCATCAGCGGGGAAGACAGTTATTCTTACGGTTGTCGATAGATTCTCTAAGGCGGCTCATTTCATTCCTCTCGCTAAGCTCCCTTCTGCTAAGGAGACGGCTCAGATCATTATCGAGAATGTTTTCCGAATTCATGGCCTTCCTTCTGACGTCGTTTCCGACAGAGGCCCGCAGTTCACGTCTCAATTTTGGAGGGAGTTTCGTCCGGCTTTCATCCCCAGTCTAACGGTCAAGCCGAACGGGCCAATCAGACTGTTGGTCGCATTTTTACGCAGTCTTTCTTTTCGTAACCCTGCGTCTTGGTCAGAACAGCTCCCCTGGGCAGAGTACGCCCACAACTCGCTTCCCTCGTCTGCTACTGGTCTATCTCCTTTTCAGAGTAGCCTCGGGTACCAGCCTCCGCTGTTCTCATCTCAGCTCGCCGAGTCCTGCGTCCCCTCCGCTCAGGCTTTTGTCCAGCGTTGCAGCGCACCTGGAAGGGGGTCAGGTCGGCACTTTGCCGTAATAGGGCGCAGACTGTGAGGGCCGCTAATAAGCGTAGGACCAAGAGTCCTAGATATTGTTGCGGTCAGAGAGTATGGCTCTCCACTCAGAACCTTCCCCTTAAGACAGCTTCTCGCAAGTTGGCCCCGCGGTTCATTGGTCCGTTCCGTATTTCTCAGGTCATTAATCCTGTCGCAGTGCGACTTCTTCTCCCGCTATCTTCGTCGCGTTCACCCGGTCTTCCATGTCTCCTGTGTTAAGCCCGTTCTTCGCGCCCCCGCTCGTCCCTCCCCCCCATCCTTGTCGAGGGCGCACCCATCTACAGGGTTCGTAAGATTTTGGACATGCGCCTCCCGGGGCCGTGGTCATCAGTACCTAGTGGATTGGGAGGGGTACGGTCCTGAGGAGAGGAGTTGGGTTCCCTCTCGGGACGTGCTGGACCGTTCGCTGATCGATGATTTCCTCCGTTGCCGCCAGGTTTCCTCCTCGAGTGCGCCAGGAGGCGCTCGGTGAGTGGGGGTACTGTCATGTCTTGTTATGTCTGTTCCTGTCCTTTCTCTTCACTCTGTCTCTCTCTGCTGGTCTTTTTAGGTTACCTTCTCTGTCTCTCATTCTTCAGCTGTTCTACATCTCCCCTAACTAGCTCATTCACTCTTTCCCACCTGTTCTCTCTTCCCCCTCTGATTAGGTCTCTATTTCTCTCTCTGTTCCTGCTACTTTCAGTGTCTGATTCTTGTTTGTGTTTTTGATGCCAGAAGCAAGCTGTCGCCTCGCTTTGCTTCCACCTTGTCCTATCCTGTCGGAGTCTGCCTGGCAGGTGCATCCTGCATTATACTAACGTTCTTTTTGTTCCATTGACAACGTTGGAAGAGGATTTATGCCATTCCTGTTTTTCATTAAAGAACTCTGTTTTCTGTTAAAACCGCTTTTGGGTCTTCACTCAAGTACATAACATGTACAGTCATGGCCAAAAGCTTTGAGAATGACACAAATATTAATTTTCACAAAGTTTGCTGCTTCCGTGTCCTTAGATATTTTTTGTCAGATGTTACTGTGGAATACTGAAGTATAATTACATTACAGTACAAGCATTTCATAAGTGTCAAAGGCTTTTATTGACAATTACATGAAGTTGATGAAAAGAGTCAACACCATGATAGATTGTAACATTAGCAGACCATTTTATGTATTTGGGTTCATAGTGCAGCTATGACCTATTGAAACAGTAATTTGTGTATTTCCAGAACTGCTGTGGATTTTTAAGAATATTCATATAGAAGGATGCTTTTGCATTTTTCGTTTTACTGGTGTTTCTTCATTTTCTATCGGACTCCCAGTCAGATGGATCTTTGGTACTACGGTACTTAGCTCCGGCTTTATCCATTTCTCTGAACAGATGTATTAAGTCAGAGCTAACCTGGGGCAGGTGATGGCCCTTAACCTTCACTGTTCTCCAAGGTGCATGTTTATCACATACTTTTGTGAATTCAGTGAGAAAGTAATCCCATGCATTTTGGGCTGGTGGGATTAGCTGGAATCTTTGCCAGTTTATGGATATCAAGTCTTCAATGAAATAATCAATAATTACATTTTTATATTGTCTTAAATTAATAAATTTGGTGGTGCTTTGGGTATCTTAATTTTCCAAATGGAGTAGATGATGGAATGATCACTGAAAGAACACCTGAATGTACACTGCTCAAAAAAATAAAGGGAACACTAAAATAACACATCCTAGATCTGAATTAAATATTCTTATTAAATACTTTTTTCTTTACACAGTTGAATGTGCTGACAACAAAATCACACAAATTATCAATGGAAATCAAATTTAGCAACCCATGGCGGTCTGGATTTGGAGTCACACTCAAAATTAAAGTGGAAAACCACACTACAGGCTGATCCAACTACGCAGGAACTGCTGACACGCTCCAGCCACATGAGGTCTAGGATTGTCTTGCATTGGGAGGAACCCAGAGCCAACCGCACCAGCATATGGTCTCACAAGGGGTCTGAGGATCTCATCTCGGTACCTAATGGCAGTCAGGCTACCTCTGGCGAGCACATGGAGGGCTGTGCGGCCCCCCAAAGAAATGCCACCCCACACCATGGCTGACCCACCACCAAACCGGTCATGCTGGAGGATGTTGCAGGCAGCAGAATGTTCTCCACTGCGTCTCCAGACTCTGTCACGTCTGTCACATGTGCTCAGTGTGAACCTGCTTTCATCTGTGAAGAGCACAGGGCGCCAGTGGCGAATTTGCCAATCTTGGTGTTCTCTGGCAAATGCCAAACATCCTGCACGGTGTTGGGCTGTAAGCACAACCCCCACATGTGGACGTCGGGCCCTCATACCACCCTCATGGAGTCTGTTTCTGACCGTTTGAGCAGACACATGCACATTTGTGGCCTGCTGCAGGTCATTTTGCAGGGCTCTGGTAGTGCTCCTCCTGCTCCTCCTTGCACAAAGGCGGAGGTAGTGGTCCTGCTGCTGGGTTGTTGCCATCCTACGGCCTCCTCTATGTCTCCTGATGTACTGGCCTGTCTCCTGGTAGCGCCTCCATGCTCTGGACACTACGCTCACAGACACAGCAAACCTTCTTGCCACAGCTCGCATTGATGTGCCATCCTGGAAGAGCTGCACTACCTGAGCCACTTGTGTGGGTTGTAGACTCCGTCTCATGCTACCACTAGAGTGAAAGCACCGCCAGCATTCAAAAGTGACCAAAACATCAGCCAGGAAGCATAGGAACTGAGAAGTGGTCTGTGGTCACCACCTGCAGAACCACTCCTTTATTGGGGGTGTCTTGCTAATTGCCTATAATTTCCACCTGTTGTCTAATCAATTTGCACAACAGCATGTGAAATTTATTGTCAATCAGTGTTGCTTCCTAGGTGGACAGTTTGATTTCACAGAAGTGTCATTGACTTGGAGTTACATTGTGTTGTTTAAGTGTTCCCTTTATTTTTTGAGCAGTGTATAATCCTGTCAGGACATGTCACCAAGATCCAATCCACCAAAGTCCCATTATGAGTTTGTGGATTGACTCTAGTTGGTACTTTAATTCAGTAAAGTACATATTTTTTAAATAGTTTTATAATCCTTAGCAGATTCTTATTGAAGTCACCTAACATATATGATCCATTCATTTGACCAATGCATTCAATTACTGTGGTGATAATATTGTTAATGGAGTCTACTTGGGCATTGGGTGGTCTGTAAATGTTACCATTCATCAATGACATGTAGAGTTATTTTAACAAAAAAACTTCAAAATTTAGAGGGACAATTTCACGTGAAATCTTCAAAAACAGTCATTTATCGAGGACAAAGGTTGCTACTCCCCCACCTAGAGGGCACCTATCAATGCTATATAATATGTAACCCTGGATTTTTAACTCAGTGTCAGAAATGTTCCTACTCAACCATGTCTCTAAAATTGTTAATAGATCAACATCAAATCAAATCACATTTTATTTGTCAGATGGACCGAATACAACAACTGTAGACCTTACAGTGAAATGCTTTACTTACAAGCCCTTAACCAACTATTTAGTATTTACTAAATTAAACTGAAGTAAAAAAATAAAAAATAAAACATTTTGGTCAGAGCCTTGGTTACATCCACCCTGCTTGCAGATATTTTTCGTCCCTGTGTGAAAGATTATGTGAGTCGGTGGTCTCAGTCTCTGCTCTGCCAGGATCCCAAGGGCTGACTGCATAGTTGGGCACCAGATCTTCCTCACTCCTCTCTTTGGGAACAGCCAACTTCCATCAAGATATTTGTCGTTGGGGTCACACAGGATGACAATGTTGTCCTCTGTGTGCTGCTCTCGCTGTGTGCTGCTCTGGCTGTGTGCTGCTCTGGCTGTGTGGTGCTCTGGCTGTGTGCTGCTCTGGCTGTGTGGTGCTCTGGCTATGTGCTGCTCTCGCTGAGTGCTGCTCTGGCTGTGTGCTGCTCTGGCTGGGTGCTGCTCTCGCTGAGTGCTGCTCTGGCTGTGTGCTGCTCTGGCTGTGTGCTGCTCTGGCTGTGTGCTGCTCTGGCTGTGTGCTGCTCTCGCTGTGTGCTGCTCTGGCTGTGTGCTGCTCTCGCTGAGTGCTGCTCTGGCTGTGTGCTGCTCTCGCTGAGTGCTGCTCTGGCTGTGTGCTGCTCTGGCTGGGTGCTGCTCTGGCTGTGTGCTGCTCTGGCTGTGCGCTGCTCTGGCTGTGTGCTGCTCTGGCTGTGTGCTGCTCTGGCTGTGTGCTGCTCTGGCTGTGTGCTGCTCTGGCTGTGTGCTGCTCTGGCTGTGTGCTGCTCTCGCTGAGTGCTGCTCTGGCTGTGTGCTGCTCTGGCTGTGTGCTGCTCTGGCTGGGTGGTGCTCTGGCTGTGTGCTGCTCTCGCTGGGTGCTGCTCTGGCTGTGTGCTGCTCTCGCTGAGTGCTGCTCTGGCTGTGTGCTGCTCTGGCTGTGTGCTGCTCTCGCTGAGTGCTGCTCTGGCTGTGTGCTGCTCTGGCTGTGTGGTGCTCTGGCTGTGTGCTGCTCTGGCTGTGTGGTGCTCTGGCTGTGTGCTGCTCTCGCTGAGTGCTGCTCTGGCTGTGTGCTGCTCTGGCTGGGTGCTGCTCTCGCTGAGTGCTGCTCTGGCTGTGTGCTGCTCTGGCTGTGTGCTGCTCTGGCTGTGTGCTGCTCTGGCTGTGTGCTGCTCTCGCTGTGTGCTGCTCTGGCTGTGTGCTGCTCTCGCTGAGTGCTGCTCTGGCTGTGTGCTGCTCTCGCTGAGTGCTGCTCTGGCTGTGTGCTGCTCTGGCTGGGTGCTGCTCTGGCTGTGTGCTGCTCTGGCTGTGCGCTGCTCTGGCTGTGTGCTGCTCTGGCTGTGTGCTGCTCTGGCTGTGTGCTGCTCTGGCTGTGTGCTGCTCTGGCTGTGTGCTGCTCTCGCTGAGTGCTGCTCTGGCTGTGTGCTGCTCTGGCTGTGTGCTGCTCTGGCTGGGTGGTGCTCTGGCTGTGTGCTGCTCTCGCTGGGTGCTGCTCTGGCTGTGTGCTGCTCTGGCTGTGCGCTGCTCTGGCTGAGTGCTGCTCTGGCTGTGTGCTGCTCTGGCTGTGTGCTGCTCTCGCTGAGTGCTGCTCTGGCTGTGTGCTGCTCTGGCTGTGTGGTGCTCTGGCTGTGTGCTGCTCTGGCTGTGTGGTGCTCTGGCTGTGTGGTGCTCTGGCTGGGTGGTGCTCTGGCTGTGTGCTGCTCTGGCTGGGTGCTGCTCTGGCTGTGTGCTGCTCTCGCTGAGTGCTGCTCTGGCTGTGTGCTGCTCTGGCTGTGTGGTGCTCTGGCTGTGTGCTGCTCTGGCTGTGTGGTGCTCTGGCTGTGTGGTGCTCTGGCTGGGTGGTGCTCTGGCTGTGTGCTGCTCTGGCTGGGTGCTGCTCTGGCTGTGTGCTGCTCTGGCTGTGCGCTGCTCTGGCTGGGTGGTGTCTGGCTGGGTGGTGCTCTGGCTGTGTGCTGCTCTGGCTGGGTGCTGCTCTGGCTGTGTGCTGCTCTCGCTGAGTGCTGCTCTGGCTGTGTGCTGCTCTCGCTGAGTGCTGCTCTGGCTGTGTGCTGCTCCGGCTGTGTGCTGCTCCGGCTGTGTGCTGCTCCGGCTGGGTGCTGCTCCGGCTGTGTGCTGCTCTGGCTGTGTGGTGCTCCGGCTGGGTGCTGCTCTGGCTGTGTGCTGCTCTGGCTGTGTGGTGCTCCGGCTGGGTGCTGCTCTGGCTGTGTACTGCTCCGGCTGTGTGCTGCTCTGGCTGTGTGCTGCTCTGGCTGTGTGGTGCTCTGGCTGTGTGGTGTCTGGAGTGATGCTCTCCATGGGGCAGGGGTTGAGAATATGTGTTTGTGTGCTAGTACTGTGGTTGTTGGGTGTGTGGCTGTCAACGCAGTGTATTGAATGCCTGCGTGCGATTCAACAAACATTCAAGAGGCACAAGCAATGAATTAAAAGTAAAAAAAGGCACATTTGACAAACACATTTACAAAAGAATTGTGGCAGAGAAGTTGGGTCTAGTGAGAAACCTGTGTCTCACATGAGGTGCACTGAATATTGTAGGGATTGTTTCAGATGGTCCCATATGCAAGTAGAGGAGCAGATCTATATAGCAATAAAAAAATGTAAGAGGTCTGTGTGCAGGAGTGCATCGTCATGATGAGTGGATAGTATGTGCAGTGCAACCCTGCATATGAGTGTCTATTTTCATTTCATCACAACATTGCCCCCAGTGCTGCTGAAAGACAATGTCTCTTTGATTCGTTTTCCCTCCTTGTCCCTAGTTGTATGCTGGCCCTTCCTTATCCCAGTGTCCAGAGATGTCCCTTCAAAGAGGCGAGCCATGAAGGCCATGCCGTTCTCTCTGATGTAGGACTTCCCAGCGAATGTGTAGAGAATAGGGTTGGCACAGCTGCTGATGAAGGCCAGAGCGGAGGTCACAGCACGACTGGACTGCCATATCATATATAGTCTGCAGAGGGAGGGATGCAGTTCATGTTTTGCCATTAGTCTTTTTACTGTCATTGTATGGCGGTGCTTATGTTATATTAAAATGGAAGGGGAAATGTTGGGTCAGTTGGTGAGCACTTACCTCTTTTTTGTTGCTGAATCGTCTTTCAAATGCTCAGCCACCACCTAGGAGAAGCAACCACAGAGCAAAACCTTTCCTTCATTCCTTCACTGTAAAATACCACAACTTCCTGTGCTGCTCACCACATTCTGAGTGAAACGTCAAAATTAACCAATCCCATATGATCACACACCTGTATTATGTTGATGACGTGATAAGGCAACCAGAAGATGGCAAACATCACAACGATGGCCAGGATGAGATTCTCACTGCGGACCTTGCGATGGAACTTGGTCTGTCTGAGACGCCTCAGGATGCAAACGTAGCTGCTCACTATAATCCCGTACGGAACCAGGAATCCCACGACAGTCTCAAAGGTGTACTGGAACACCAACTGAACATGAGAAATGAGGTAACGATTAACTGCTCACATGTAGTGATAGCATAGTGGAATACCAGGCGTATTTGAACATGAATGAGTCTGTCATAACAAGATCTCGAGCAAAAATGTAGGATTGGTTAGGATTTATGATTTTTAGTAGTCATATCATGACCGTACCTGTATCAACATAAATAACAATGCACTTAAACCAGAACAATATATTATGTACCTAACTCCACTATTAACTTAATATTCACTTATCTCTTAAACTTACATGTTGAGGCATTCTGTGATCTGAGGCACAAACCCGTTGGGTTTTGTTCAGTTCGTCACGATCATCCCTCTGCTCCCTGAACACCAGAGCTGGGATAGCCATGAAGAACACCAGGACCCAGAGCACAACTATTGCCCGCACTACCATCTTCTTGCTGGCCAGGGCCGCTACCCGCTGGGGCCAAACCACTGCCACCAGCCTGTGCAGGCTCATCAGCGTGATGAGGAAGATGGAGGCATACATGTTCGTGTTGCACAGGTAAAACACCCCCTTGCACATGTAGGTACCAAAGTCCCAGTTCCGCCTAGCCAAATAGATGATGAAGAAGATGGTGAGGCACATGAGGGAGCCGTCGGCGCACGCCAGGTTGAGGATGAGGATGGTGGTGACAGAGCGTTGGCGGGCACGGGCCAGGATACTCCAGATGATGAAGAGGTTCCCTGGAACGCCGAAGAGGAAGACCAGGCCCAGGATGAGGGCCCCAATGGCTGTGGTGGCGTTGTTACTCACAACGCTGGGATCCTCAACAGTGCTGTTCGAGAACAGGACATTGATGTCACCTTTGATCCCTGTGTCATTGAAGACATCAAGGAAGGAGATGGATGAGTCTGAACGAAGGAAGTCACTGTCATTGGCCATTGGGATTGTTATTGATTCTGAGGGAGAGAGGTGAACAGAGAGAAAGAGAAAGAGTCATGCATAGTACTATTTGGGTGAAATTCGACCTGTTCTTATGAAGCTTGGATTTGGGAAGTGGCATCGAGCTTGATCTTCGAACCCAAGTTAGGTGTAATTGTTTTGCATATTACATATTGTTTGCACCAATTGAATCCAAGTACCAAAGGGTTGGACTACGGTTTGATTTGGGATTGGAGATACATAGCTCTCTCTATCTCCTATTACTCTTCTCTCCTTGCGGTAGACAATGTTTTTGCAGCACACATAAAATGTGATGCCACTGAATCAGGCAAGCAAATATTCACATTAGGCCTCCTGGCCAACAGTACACTGGCAGAGCACTGAGACGGCATGCTAAAACATGCCGAATGTTAACACTGCTCCTTCGAAAGACTCTCTTTCTCTCACAATACTCAACATTGGCACAATCCTATCCTCCTATCATCAAAGGCATTGTACTTGTCTTCCTCCATGCTGTAAATTCAGTTTCTAACTTTCTGTCAAGCTATGCAGAGGAAGGACACCAAATAATGGTTCACAGAAGTGGAAATCGTGCCAATCATCATACTAATTTGACAGGCTATTAACAGGGCAACAAGTTTCCCCTCTTCCAGAAAGGGGGGGGACTAAATTGAAGCAGTTAAAATTGTACTGTATTATAATTGTACTATATGCTGGTTGAATTGCTAGAAAGAATACAACTGTTCTTTGGGAATGTGAGAACATAAGACACACCCTACTTTCCAGACTACGACACTATAGCAGCTTTAGTGTCTTTCAAAAGCAGATCAGTATAGAGATGTGTACACATGAGGAACCAATGCAGAGTTAGGTCAACAGCAAGGAACACAGAACCACACAGAGACTGGAAGGGCTCACCAACACATGGAGAAGAGGGGGAGAGAGGAGACAGAGAGAGATGGAACTTGATGCACTGAGAAAATACATGAAGAAAAGAGGAAAGAAATGTAAAAGTTTTGTAAAGGAATGAAAAGAGAATGGAAAATGAATGAGGAATGATTAAAGAGATATGGAGAGAGAGAGAGAAAGAGAGAGAGAAAGAGAGAGAGAGCAAGACAGAAAATGACAATGAGCGTACAATGATAATACAGTATGTGCCAGATAAAAGTTCAGTAGATTTGCAGCCACTCACCTTATTAACAAATTAAGCATTAAGAGGATGATGAAGATGATGATAAAGAGCAATGGATCTGAGTAGGGCATGTATTATGTGGTGAGATCAATTTTCTATTTTTCTATGCTCTCTTTTTGTTTCTCTTTTCTGACAGCTCGTATCCCAATCCCTCTCTCTTTCTGACAGTCTATGTTCTTCTTTACAACTGCTTTCCCCGATATTGTGCCTAAAAAATGTGCTGCCCCATGCTGTGAGGGGCAAGAGAGGTGTGTCCTAACACACACACTCTCTCTCTCTCTCTCTCTCTCTCTCTCTCTCTCTCTCTCTCTCTCTCTCTCATATTTTTTTAACCTTTATTTAACTAGGCAAGTCAGTTAAGAACAAATTCTTATTTACAATGACAGCCAACCCCAGCCCAGACCCAGACAACACTGGACCAAATGTGCACCGCACTATGGGACTCCCATTCATGGCCAGTTGTGATACAGCCTGGAATCAAACCAGGGTCTGTAGTGACACCTCTAGTACTCAGATGCAGTGCCTTAGACCACTGCGCCACTCGGAAACCCAAATGATACTTCATCTGCTAGTGAAATGTAATAACAATTATGTTATTATGCTTGCAAAATTTGTTTAAAAAAACAATTGCTGTACAAATTGTTACAATCTTTAAACATTTCCCATTCTCATCCATCACAGTGGATATTTCTGTATCCCCAGGGTAGATTTGCAGCCAAGAGTGTGCTAAGAGTGTGTTGATGACGCAAACATACAATTTTCACAACCATGATCCACCAAAACCACACAAGCGCAAACATATACACAGAGAGAGTGTTAGACACTAATCACACACATGCACACACTTGCTCACAGAGCTCTGACACTTACCCAGGAATGTTGTTTATTTCCGGGGTAGGGCACAAGGTAAAAGGAGGACAGCAGAAGCAGAGACGGAAAGTTAAGGAGTGAGTGAAAAATGATACTCCCTTGTCCAGGTACATAAAGACATGGACCTCACCATCACACACACATTTGATTTCTTCAGAACTGACAGTTGTCAGTTCCTGTCTAACACACTCACCACCAAAACATGCATCCAGCCACTCTCTTTTCCAATTTGAGCTCTGTCGTTGAAATGTAAATGTGTTATCATAAACACTTCCTTCCCCCTGGTGTTTGGATACACTGAATATATGATGAGTTTTTAGCAGACACTCTTATCCAGAGCAACTAGGGTTAAGTGCTTTGCTCAAGGGCACATCAACAGATTTTTTTTTACCCTAGATGGCTCAGGGATTAGAACCAGCGACCTTTCGGTTACTGGCCCAACTCTCTTAACCGCTAGGCTTCCTGCCACACTCTTTCATCTCCTATACCTCTCAAATTCAAATCTGGACCTCGAAGTCAGTTTTTTCATTCTTCCCCTCTAATCAGAGACTAATTTAGACCTGTGACACCTGGTGGGTGCAGTTAATTATCAGGTAGAACAAAAAAACAGCTGGTACTCCGGACCTCCAGGGTAGGATTTTAATACCCCTGTCCTGTACTGTATATATTCCCTTTCTGGGAATGTTATGGAAAGACTGTTCCACCTTTTTACCACATGGTGGCAACATATCCACATAATTCCTCCGTCAATGAGTATGACATTCAACTGTTGACATCAGCTGAAACTCAGCCTGAGGATTTGACCCACATATCATCCTTCTAATTTGTAACACTCATTTGCCTCCCAAATAAAACGCTACTGATTATATCAACTCTAAAGAGCTCTTTTTTAATTTCTTGCCAAAACCCATGAAGGCCAAAATCCTACTGAATTATCCCAATCCCCCTAATTTAAATTATAACCCTAAATAATAAGCAGTCTTTAGGCAACGCTCAATCTTGATTGTGCAACAACATTCACCACATTTTAACTATCTTAAATTTGGATAAAAGATACCAGTACCCACATCCCCAAGAGTATGAACTATAGAAAGTGAGACACAAAAGAAAAGCCTCCAACTCCTGTATAGCATAATGATTGTGAGAACTGGAGGAGGGGTGAGCGACGGAGAGAAGGGGGGGGGATAGAGAAAGAGAGGGAGGGAGCATGTTTATTTAAGCTTTTCGTCTCCCGTCTCAGACAGAGTGCAGACAGACTACAGAGGATAATCAGAAACAGATCTCGCAAGGCAAGGCGAGGAAGGGAGGAAGGGAGGAAGGGAGGAAGAGAGGGAGGGGGTGAGCCTGGGAGAGCTGGAGGAGGGAAAAGAGAAAGGGGGAGAGGGGTAATGGGAGGAGAAAGGGAAGAAAACAGAAGAGGGGTGGGTGCTGTCATGTAAAACACCACAGGAAACTGCCTGGCCTCTTCATGCTCTCTGAGTGACAGCGGAGCATCATTGTCCTTCTTGTGACAGAGAGCACTGGGACATTCAGTGAGGCCACAGCAGGGAGGAAAAGCCCACCAGCCAAACATCTGGCTCAAGAGGGCCAGTTCATTACTTGTATTACACTCGAGTTGATGCCATTTAAAACGTTTGGTGATGGGGGAAGGAGGGAAGGCAGAAAACGCCTGGAAATACAAGGATGTGATGTCAAACTGTCAGAGGAAATGTATGCAATAATCTACAGTATATGCCACATAACTGATTCATTATTTATAAGAACTTGGCAAAAAATCTCAAAGCAAGCAAACCTCCTCAGCTCATGGACATAGGCAGGGGGAGAGGGGAGGGGGTCTCCTTGACTGACAACCCAAATGTCCTATGGAATTCCAGTAACGGTCCAACTGTGCTGAGAAACCCACCCAAAGGCAATTAAGGGTAAAGTACTACAAAAATGTTTGATACACTTTTTTTCTGGTCGAATAGAAGAAAGGATGGCGAGAGAGCAATAGAATGAAACACTGATAGCCTGTGATGGAATAGATAGATAACGGTCCGATCGTTTACGAATTTCAAAGAACTCAACGATATAGGCTAGCCTACGCATAACATTTGTCTTCTCCAAAACTTCGAATGAAATAGATGAAGCGGTGGTCCAAAAATATGTCTTATCGGCGGAAGACATTGTAAAAAGTTACAGAGAGAGTTTCTGAGCAAGAACGACCACAAGAACGAATGTTGGACCTATCCTTGAACGTATACATTTCGCGAAAACGTCGATGTTTTTTTTTTTAAAGGACCAAAGAAAGTATTATTATTATTGGATCACACTTAGGTAGATCTCAATCTTTTCAGCCAGGGTGCTCTCTTCATCAGTCTCTCTGATTTATTCCGCGTGCTGAGGGGATGGGGGCCGCTCCGGGTTCGGGCTGGGAGGAGGGGGAGTTCGAGTTCAAGTTGGTTTTTGAGGAGGACCCGCCGCGCCAACTCCGGGGCCCATCCCCGCTGCGCAACGCGGACCAGGAGCACACCGTCGCAGGGGAGAGGACAGAGAGCTCCCTGTCGCTCCCAACGTCGAGCAATACTGGTTAGAACACTTTCTTGGATAGTGTGTGTGAATGTGTGTGACAGTGAGAGAGAGATTGACAGAGAGAGAGTGACAGAAAGGGGAAAAGAAGATGGTCAATGGTTCCCAATGTTGATGTCTAATCCACACTGTAGTGATTTGTCTCTGTGTGGTGAATGTCATGAGCATTATTTAGTTTGACTTGATCTGAGTATGTTCATCATTGGTAAAAGTATGAGGCCTCCTGTTCTCTCTGCCCCCCACCCTCTCTCTCTCTCTCTCTCTCTCTCTCTCTCTCTCTCTCTCTCTCTCTACCTGGATATAGATAAGTTATGTGTCTGGATGTAGGCCTAGTGTGTGCTTGTCTGCGTGTGGGGGATGTGTGTGTGTATGGAGTTTGCGTGCTGTGTATTGCATGCTTGTGCTTGCCTGTATGTTGTGTGATTGTGTGTGTGTGTGTGTAAGGGCAGCATTCAATGTGGTTCTAATCAGCTGTGCGTGTGAGTGAAGTTAACAGCTGCCATCTGGATTGAAACCTCAATCTCTGTTTACCGAGCATGCACTACACCTCCCTCCCTCCGTTCTCCCTCCTTTTACTTTCTCCCTCCCTCTCCTTCACCCCTTTTCTTCCAACCCCCACCTTTCAGCTTTCATACACACCCCTCTCACCCACCCACGCATCTCTTTGCCGCCCACACTGGGCATAAAATAGTCATACCACACCCTAGCCTTAAATGTACTACAAGAGAAGTTACCATGGTGCGTACTGTTCCTCTTCACTGCTGCACTAGGCTGACCAGTGATCCATAATGGACACTGGACAGTGGACAGGGTGCTTTACAGTGACCCTAACTCCCTGGTACTGTCTACTGCACCACCACACCACAGCAGGGTAATGTGCAGTGTAATGTGCAGTTAAAACACCAGTAAGGGACATTTCCTTACTTATTTTATTACCATTCTTGAGAGTTAGGGGATACTTTTTCTAGTAGTAGTTTCACTCTTCAACGTGAATGTATTTTGTCTCTACTCTCTTAACAGTGAACTCAGTAGGATACAGCTTTTACCATGTCAACTGTAACTGAGAGACTCCTGACACTTGTTCCACCTTTTGTGTTTGGTCACAGACAGCCACCTGGCTGCCACTCATGTAGGCCAGCCAATCGGCATCCCTACCCCACCGTCTTCTTCAGCCAGTCAAAGGGCTGGGATGCATTCCCCGCCCCCCAGGCGTGCCTTGGTGAGGGAGTTCAGCGGGACTTATGAGAGTCTTCCAGCGCGATCTGTACAAGTGAGTGGTCAGAGATGGGCCAGTTTACTCTCCTGGTCAGTGAGAGTGGGAAAGAGATGATGGAAACCATACCCGTCCTTACAGTATGGTCCCTACTGTACATGTCTCTATTGTTAACCCTATCAGTCCCGAGACCCCGGCAAAAATCAGCTTTTCATTTTACATGACTTTCATTTATCTGGATGTTTAGACGTTATATTTAGCCTCACAATGAGGCGTTTTACCATTTCATTCCAAGGACAACAAGGGCTACAAGTACAACACAAAAAACATTTGACATAAACTGTCGCCTTCAAATGTCAACACAAAAAAGGTTCTAAGCAAAGCAACAATTATTTTTTAAATCAAAATAATGCTGTAAGTACAGAAATGATTTTCTCAGTGGGAAATGAATATCCCCCTAGTCAGTGACAACCGTGTGGAGTATGTGACAGCAACGATGTGAGCTTTTTACGATATTATAGACGCTATGTCCTTCAGATGTGCTATGATCTTCTATGTAGAAATACTCCTTACCTTCCAACGACTCCTATGTAGCTTGTGAGAGTCATAGAGCAAAACATGTCCATGTTTCTGAGAGTCTCAGCTTTTCATAGATATGTTTAATAGTTTGTAGCTCTAACCATTCGGACTCTACAGACGTTTCTGTAAAAAGACCCGTCCCTGGACTGCTTCTGGGATCTGCCCTTGTCTCACAAACACCGCTCTAGCTTAGCCCCGGTTAATCACACAGACTAATGGTTGTTACTAACAGATGCAGAAGAAATAGACACATTCATTGGTACAATAGGTCTGTAGCTCAAATGCACAATGTTAAAGGGGTTAGAAGTCCAAATCGCACCGGCGTTGCAGTGGGACTCACTGGGTCAATGTTCTGACATATGTCTGTCTGTATGTCTGGTTTTCTCCATCTCTCTCTCTCTCCCAGGTCTCAGAGTCCCGTGTGTTGGAGTGCCCTAGCATCCAGATCACTACTATCTCTCCAGAGGATGACACTGCCCCAGCAGGAAGTAACTACTGGGACACAGGAGGTGGCTGGGAGAGGGAGCGCCTCTACCTCCCCCTACTGGACCCATTCTGCTACCGCGACGGCGGCACCGGCACTGGGTCCCTGAGCCCAAGCCCTGCCTCCAGCCCCTCTTCTCGCGGCTGGCTCAGTCCTGCGTCCAGCTGTGATTCGCTGCTAGTAGAGGAGGAGGATCTCAATGAGGTCACTTCCCATTTCTGCCTGTCGCCCTCCTCCCGGCCAACCTCCCCGGGGGGTAAGAAGCGCAGGAACTCCCCCCTGGCCTCCCCCTGCACCTCCCGCAGGAGCAGCTACTCTGAGGACCACTCCTGTAACCAGGAGGAAGGAGACCCCACCTTTCAGTCACAGGGTCCCAACAGCAGCTTTGAGCTGAGCATCCCACAGAAGACCAGGAAGACGTCACTGGAGCAGGTCAGCTGGTGGTTTGTAGATCTTAAGTTCCATAGTTTGTTTTCATGCTCAACCAGAAGTCCCTGGCTTGTGTCCTCCAGGTTTGCCCCAGGGAGGTGGAGCAAGTGCAGGCTCCAGCCCATAGCTCCCACTGCCCACTCCCAGAGCCGCTGCAGCAGAGGAGAGAGGCCCCTTCCATGGGCATGGACTACCTGTCTGTGCCCCCTGCTCTGGGCTGGGGGAGGACCAGAGCCAGCGCCCACAGCCCTCTGTTCAGGTTACACAATGTGTTTATACAGTATCCCTCAATAGTGTGTTGCCATTATTATTCTTTGGGTGGCCAGGATGTTCCCCTCAGCCCCCCCCCCCCCCCCACACACATCTGACTGGTCCATTGTTCTTACAGATCCAATGCTCTGCCACCACTTGATTGGCCTCTGCCAACTCAGTTTGACCAATATGAACTGCGTATCGAGGTGCAGCCCCGCCCACACCACCGGGCCCACTACGAGACGGAGGGAAGCAGAGGAGCCGTCAAGGCATCACCAGGGGGACATCCGGTTGTTAAGGTATACTGTAGGAACTGAGTGTATGAACTGAGTGTACAAAACATTAAGGACACCTGCTCTTTCCATGACATTGACTGACCAGGTGAATCCAGGTGAAAGCTATGATCCCTTATTGATGTCACTTGTTAAATCCACTTCAATCAGTGTAGACGAAGGGGAGGAGACAGGTCAAGGAAGGATTTTTAAGCCTTGAGAAGTCGAGACATGGATTGTGTATGTGTGCCATTCAGAGGGTGAATGGGCAAGACAAAAGATTTAAGTGCCTTTGAACGGGGTATGGTAGTAGCTGCCAGGCGCACCGGTTTGGGGTTTTCCATGCTCAACAGTTTCCCGTGTGTATCAAGAATGGTCCACCACCCAAAGGACATCCAGACAACTTAACACAACTATGGGAAGCATTGGAGTCAACATGGGCCAGCACCTCTTTCGCCATCTGACCCGGTCCCTTCGTCGACACGGCACCCCGCCGTACCACCACGACTGGTCCGCAGACGTAATTCCATCAGCTGTGCCTTTAACCGGCCTTTGCTGGACGTCAGAGCAGACGCTTCTACTTACCCCGGCCTGCTAACTTTAAACGCCATGTCTCCCGCGTGCTAGCGTAGCAACGACTGCCCCGCGGCTTCCCTGTTCCATCTATTGCTGTACACTGGACCCTATGATCACTTGGCTACATAGCTGATGCCTGCTGGACTGTTCATTTAACACGGTACCCCACTTTGTTTACCTTTGTTTATCTGTTGGCCCTAGCCCCGAACTCAGGCCCTGTGTGTAGTTAACCGACCCTCTCAGCCCATTCATCACCATTTTACCTGTTGTTGTTGTCTTAGCTGATTAGCTGTTGTTGTCTTACCCGTTGTTGTCTTAGCTAGCTCTCCCAATCAACACCCGTGATTGCTTTATGCCTCGCTTTATGTCTCTCTCAAATGTCAATATGCCTTGTATACTGTTGTTTAGGATAGTTATCATTGTTTTAGTTTAATGTGGAGCCCCTAGCCACAATCAACATGCCTTAGATACCTCCTTTGTCCCATCTCCCACACATGCGGTGACCTCACCCAGTATAACCAGCATGTCCAGAGATGCAACCTCTCTTATCATCACTCAGTGCCTGGGCTTACCTCCACTGTACCCGCACCCCACCATACCCCTGTCTGCACATTATGCCCTGAATCTTTTCTACCATGCCCAGAAATCTGCTCCTTTTATTCTCTGTCCCCAACGCACTAGACAACCAGTTTTGCTAGCCTTTAGCCGTACCCTCATCCTACTCCTCCTTTGTTCCTCGGGGATGTGGAGGTTAACCCAGGCCCTGCGTGTCCCAAGGCACTCTCATTTGTTGACTTCTGTAATCGAAAAAGCCTTGGTTTCATGCATGTTAACATCAGAAGCCTCCTCCCTAAGTTTGTTTTACTCACTACTTTAGCACACTCCGCCAACCCTGATGTCCTTGCCGTGTCTGAATCCTGGCTTAGGAAGGCCACCAAAAATTCTGAGATTTCCATACCCAACTACAACATTTTCCGTCAAGATAGAACTGCCAAAGGGGGAGGAGTTGCAATCTACTGCAGAGACAGCCTGCAAAGTTCTGTCATACTTCCCAGGTCTCTGCACAAAATGTTCAAGCATCTAATTTTAAAAATGAATCTCTCCAGAAATAAGTCTCTCACTGTTGCCGCCTGCTACCGACCCCCCTCAGCTCCCAGCTGTGCCCTGGACACCATATGTGAATTGATTGCCCACCATCTATCTTCAGAGTTCGTTCTGTTAGGTAACCTATACTGGGATATGCTTAACACCCCAGAAGTACTACAATCTAAGATAGATGCCCTCAATGTCACACAAATCATCAAGGAAACCACCAGGTACAACCCTAAATCCGTAAACATGGGCACCCTCATAGATATTAGCCTGACCAACTTGTCCTCCAAATACACCTCTGCTGTTTTCAATCAGGATCTCAGCGATCACTGCCTCATTGCCTGCATCCGCTACGGGTCCGCAGTCAAACGAGCACCACTCATCACTGTTAAATGCTCCCTAAATCACTTCTGCGAGCAGGCCTTTCTAATCAACCTGGCCCGGGTATCCTGGAAGGATATTGACCTCATCCCATCAGTCGAGGATGCCTGGTCGTTCTTTAAAAGTCATTTTCTCACCAGCTTAAATAAGCATGCCCCTTTCAAAAAATGTAGAACTAAGAACAGATATATATGTGTATATATAGCCCTTGGTTCACTCCAGACCTGACTGCACTTGACCAGCAAAAAAACACCCTGTGGCGGACTGCAATAGCATCGAATAGTCTCCGCGATATGCAACTGTTCAGGGAAGTCAGGAACCAATACACACAGTCATTCAGGAAAGCAAAGGCTAGCTTTTTCAAACAGAAATTTGCAACCTGTAGCTCTAACTCCAAAAAATTGGGGACACTGTAAAGTCCATGGAGAACAAGAGCACCTCCTCCCAGCTGCCCACTGCACTGAGGCTAGGTAACACTGTCACCACCGATAAATCCATGATAATCTAAAATTTCAATAAGCATTTCTCTACGGCTGGCCATGCTTTCTTCCTAGCTACCCCAACCCCTGCCAACGCCCCACAGCCCCACAGCTACTTGCCCGAGGCTCCCCAGATTCTCCTTCACCCAAATCCAAATCGCAGATGTTCTGAAAGAGCTGCAAAACCTACAAATTAGCTGGGCTAGACAATCTGGACCCTCTCCTTCTAAAATTATCCGCCGCCATTGTTGCAACCCCTATTACCAGTTTGTTCAACCTCTCTTTCGTATCGTCCAAGATCCCTAAAGAATGGGAAGCTGCCGCGGTCATTCCCCTCTTTAAAGGGGGTGATACTCTAGACCCAAACTGTTATAGACCTATATCCATCCTGCCCTGCCTTTCTAAAGTCTTTTAAAGCCAAGTTAATAAACAGATCACTGACCATTTCGAATGCCATCGTACCTTCTCCGCTGTGCAATCCGGTTTCCGAGCTGGTCATGGGTTCACCTCAGCCACGCTCAAGGTACTAAACGATATCATAACCGCCATCGATAAAAAACCTTACTGTGCAGCCGTCTTCATCGACCTGGCTAAGGCTTTCGACTCTGTCAATCAACGTATTCTTATCGGCAGACTCAATAGCCTTGGTTTCTCAAATTACTGCCTCGCCTGGTTCACCTACTTCGCAGACAGAGTTCAGTGTGTCAAATCGGGGGGCCTGGCCTCTGGCAGTCTCTATGGGGGTACCACAGGGTTCAATTCTCGGGCCAACTCTTTCCTTTGTATATATCAACAATGTCGCTCTTGCTGTGGGTGATTCCCTGATCCACCTCTACGCAGACGACACCATTCTGTATACATCTGGCCCTTCTTTGGACACTTTGTTAACTAACCTCCAAACAAGCTTCAATGCCATACAACACTCCTTCCGTGGCCTCCAACTGCTATTAAACGCTAGTAAAACTAAATGCATGCTTTTCAACCGTTCGCTGCCCGCACCAGCCTGCCCGACTAGCATCACTACTCTGGACGGTTCTGACCGAGAATACGTGGACAACTACATACAGTGGGGCAAAAAAGTATTTAGTCAGCCACCAATTGTACAAGTTCTCCCACTTAAAAATATGAGAGAGGCCTGTAATTTTCATCATAGGTACACTTCAACTATGACAGACAAAATTAGAAGAAAAAAATCCAGAAAATCACATTGTAGGATTTTTAATTAATTTATTTGCAAATTATGGTGGAAAATAAGAATTTGGTCAATAACAAATGTTTATCTCATTACTTTGTTATATACCCTTTGTTGGCAATGACAGAGGTCAAACGTTTTCTGTAAGTCTTCACAAGGTTTTCACACACTGTTGCTGGTATTTTGGCCAATTCCTCCATGCAGATCTCCTCTAGAGCAGTGATGTTTTGGGGCTGTTGCTGGGCAACACAGACTTTCAACTCCCTCCAAAGATCTTCTATGGGGTTGAGATCTGGAGACTGGCTAGGCCACTCCAGGACATTGAAATGCTTCTTACAAAGCCACTCCTTCGTTGCCCGGGCGGTGTGTTTGGGATCAGTGTCATGCTGAAAGACCCAGCCACGTTTCATCTTCAATGCCCTTGCTGATGGAATGAGTTTTTCACTAAAAATCTCACGATACATGGCCTCATTCATTCTTTCCTTTACACGGATCAGTCGTCCTGGTCCCATTGCAGAAAAACAGACCCAAAGCATGATGTTTCCACCCCCATGCACAGTAGGTATGGTGTTCTTTGGATGCAACTCAGCATTCTTTGTCCTCCAAACACGACGAGTTGAGTTTTTACCAAAAAGTTCTATTTTGCTTTCATCTGACCATATGACATTCTCCCAATCTTCTTCTGGATCATCCAAATGCTCTCTAGCAAACTTCAGACGGGCCTGGACATGTACTGGCTTAAGCTGGGGGACACATCTGGCACTGCAGGATTTGAGTCCCTGGCGGCGTAGTGTGTTACTGATGGTAGGCTTTGTTACTTCCATTTCCTAATAATTGCTCCCACAGTTGATTTCTTCAAACCAAGCTGCTTACCTATTGCAGATTCAGTCTTCCCAGCCTGGTGCAGGTCTACAATTTTGTTTCTGGTGTCCTTTGACAGCTCTTTGGTCTTGGCCATAGTGGAGTTTGGAGTGTGACTGTTTGAGGTTGTGGACAAGTGTCTTTTATACTGATAACAAGTTCAAACAGGTGCCATTAATACAGGTAACGAGTGAAGGACAGAGGGGCCTCTTAAAGAAGAAGTTACAGGTCTGTGAGAGCCAGAAATCTTGCTTGTTTGTAGGTGACCAAATACTTATTTTCCACCATAATTTGCAAATATTTATTTTTATTTTTAAATCCTACAATGTGATTTTCTGGATTTTTTTTCCTAATTTTGTCTGTCATAGTTGAAGTGTACCTATGATGAAAATTACAGGCCTCTCTCATTTTTTTAAGTGGGAGAACTTGCACAATTGGTGGCTGACTAAATACTATTTTGCCCCACTGTATACCTAGGTGTCTGGCTCGACTGTAAACTCTCCTTCCAGACTCATATCAAACATCTCCAATCCAAAATCAAATCTAGAATCGGCTTTCTATTTCGCAACAAAGCCTCCTTCACTCACGCCGCCAAACTTACCCTAGTAAAACTGACTATCCTACCGATCCTCGACTTCGACGATGTCATCTACAAAATAGCTTCCAATACTCTACTCAGCAAATTGGATGCAGTCTATCACAGTGTCGTCCGTTTTGTTACCAAAGCGCCTTATACCACCCACCACTGCGACCTGTATGCTCTAGTCGGCTGGCCCTCGCTACATATTCGTTGCCAGACCCACTGGCCCCAGGTCATCTATAAGTCTATGCTAGGTAAAAGCTTTGCCTTATCTCAGCTCACTGGTCACGATAGCAACACCCACCCGTAGCCCCTGCTCCAGCAGGTATATCTCACTGGTCATCCCCAAAGCCAACACCTCCTTTGGTCGCCTTTGCTTCCAGTTCTCTGCTGCCAGTGACTGGAACAAATTGCAAAAATCGCTGAATCTGTAGACTTACATTTCCCTCACTAACTTTAAGCATCAGCTATCTGAGCAGCTAACCGATCGCTGCAGCTGCACATAGTCCATCTGTAAATAACCCACCCAGTCTATCTACCTCATCCCCATATTGTTTTTATTTACTTTGCTGCTCTTTTGCACACCAGTATCTGCTCATCATCATCTGCTCATCTATCACTCCAGTGTTAGTCTGCTAAATTGTAATTACTTTGCTACTATGGCCTATTTATTGCCTTACATCCTCATGCCATTTGCACAAACTGTATATAGACTTTCTTTTTTTCTATTGTGTTATTGACTGTACGCTTGTTTATTCCATGTGTAACTCTGTGTTGTTGTTTGTGTCGCACTGCTTTGCTTTATCTTGGCCAGGTCGCAGTTGTAAATGAGAACTTGTTCTCAACTAGCTTCCCTGGTTAAATAAAGGTGAAATAAAAATCAAATCAAAAAATCAAATCCCTGTAGAACGCTTTCGACACCTTGTAGTCCATTCCCCGACGAACTGAGGCTGTTCTGAGGGCAAAAGGGGGGTTGCAACTCAATATTAGGATGGTGTTCTTAATGTTTCGTACCCTCAGTATATATCTAAACAATAACTCTCTTTTCTGTCTCTCCCAGCTGACTGGGTACACAGAGAGACAGCCACTCTCTTTGCAGGTGTTTGTAGGAACAGCTGATGACAGGTCCATCCGGCCTCATCCTTTCTATCAGATTCACAGGTAGGCAACTGTGCGACAATACTTCAGTGAATCTGTGATTGTATGTGCCTCCTAGGTGTTTTGGTGTGTTTTTGTATTTATTGTAAAAGCGTTTCTTCTGATCCTCAGGGTGACAGGGAAGATGGTGGGCACTGCCAGTCAGGAGAGCGTCCAAGCTGGCACCAAAATACTGGACATCCCCCTCAACCCAGATACCAACATGACTGCGCTGTGAGTAACAGAGAAACAAAGAGAATGGACACAAAAGGTTTGTATGGAGTAACAGAGTAGGCAGAAAGAGTAGCTTTCCTGTGTATGTATATGTGTGTGTACTAAGTAAGTGTGTAGATGGTATTTTGTACGGTGTGAGTGTGTGTCTATGTGGCGAATAAGACAGCCCTTCTGTCTCTCAGCATTGACTGTGCTGGCATTCTGAAGCTGAGGAACTCGGACATCGAGCTGAGGAAAGGAGAGACGGACGTAGGGAGGAAGAACACGCGTGTGCGCCTCGTGTTCCGTACCCACCTCCCCCTGGCCCCTCACGTGGCCCCGCCTGGACGGGTGCTGGCCCTGCAGGTCGCCTCCCTTCCTATAGAGTGCTGTGAGTAGCCAGCCAACAATCACAGTCAACTCTCCTTGTCCTGACACTTTCTTTGAGGTTGTATTTTGATAAGGTATCATATTTAGCAATATCCTAGCGAATCATCTGTCTTCTCTTTCTCTCTCTGTCTCTCTCTCTCTCTCTCTCTCTCTCCTCTCAATCTCTCTCCTCAGCCCAGCGCTCTGCTCAGGAGCTGCCAGTGGTGGAGTCGGTCAGTCTTACATCCTGCTCTGTGGAAGGAGGGGAGGAGCTACTGTTGGGTGGGTCTAACTTCCTGCCCATGTCCAGAGTGCTTTTTATGGAAAGAGGGACAGGTAATGATGTGTGTGTGTGTGTGTGTGTGTGTGTGTGTGTGTGTGTGTGTGTGTGTGTGTGTGTGTGTGTGTGTGTGTGTGTGTGTGTGTGTGTGTGTGTGTGTGTGTGTGTGTGTGTGTGTGTGTAAGCATGATTGTGTACAATTGTTCAATGTTCAATGTGCACCATCCATTAAATAAGGTATAATTGATATCCTTATTTACCAGATGGAAAGCTACAGTGGGAAGAGGAGGCACATGTTGACCGTGACAACAGTAGTGAGGTAAATAATATGTTTCTGGATGTATGTGTGTTTGAGTGTGCGAGCATAAGTGTTCATGTACGAGAATTGTAATGTACATTGTTCATGTTGTCCTCCCCCAGTGCTTGCTGTGTGTGCGAGTTCCAGCCTATAGTGACCTCTCGGTGAGCCGCCCAGTATCTGTGTGCCTTTATGTCTCCAACGGGAAGAGAAAAAGGAGCAGCACTCACTGTTTCAAGTACCTGCCCGGTGAGTCTCGCCTCACTTCATCCATCAGCCTCTCAGCTGAGACTGGAACTATCTTTGTTGTTTTTGGTTCATTTTGAACAATTCATCCCCATGGTATTTATCTACGTGGTCAGGGACCAGACTACATATTACCACTTATTTTTCACCCTCAGTCATGTTTAAAGAGGAGGACCCGCTGCTGTCGCATCCCTCTGCCTTGCCCCTGGAGGGGGTGACACTCTGCTCCATGAGGGGGCCCAGCAGGGTGGACAGCGGTGTGCACCGGGGGAATGATCCCATGCTCGAGGAGGGAGGACTGGCCTTCCACCTTCCCCCTACCCTTCAGCCTGCTCTCCCCCCTACCCCGGCCAGAGCTACCAGGAGTACTGCCACAAGCCGGAAGCTGTGGAGGAGAGCAGAGGTTCTCTGTCGGAGAGACACCCCAGCTTTGAGAACTTGGAGCTGGGCTTCACTGAGCTACTGCCTCCCTTTTACCCCAGAGTCCCCCAGCCTCCCTCCCCCTCCCCTTGGCTGGACTCCCCATACCTGTCCTCTTCCCCCTCCCCCTCCCACTCCTCCTCTCTGAGTCCCTTCCCCTCCAGCAGCCCCATCTCCTCCTCCCCTCGTCCCCCCATGACTACCTCTCCCTTCCCCCACTACCCGTACCCTCATGAGGTCTGCCCCTCGCCACCTTCCAACCCTAGCCCTTATCAGGACTTCTACCCACCACCGTACTCCCACTATGAGGTATGGGACCACCAGGGCAGGGGACTTGGGGAAAGGGAAGCTCAGGCTGGACCTAAAATGCAGGAGAGCCCCCTGGAATTTGCCAGCTCATCATCCTTTCACCACATTACATTAGAGGAAGGTGAGACGTTTGTGGGAGGTTCTCATTGGTGTTGGTCTGCATCGTTACAACAGTAACAATACATTTGTACCATGTTTGTTTGTATAGATTTATTGATACAGTATACAGCAAGAATTCATATATAAATGTCTGACTGGTTGCTGTGTCTTTTTGCCTGCAGTGAATGAGTTCATAGGAGAAGATATCAGATCCTTCCATTCGGGCTCACAGATGGACAGCCAACCGGGATGACAAGCTCCGTACTTCCTGTCTTGTTCTGTTTTTATAGTATGAAGTGCGTTATTGATATCATATCACACCTTTTCCTATGCACTTGGTTTCTGATGTATTGCTCAAGTATGGCAATACTGAATGGGGTTAAATAAAAGGGCACGGTTGTAAGTATGATCGAAGGTCACTGTTACAGTTTATATAAGGGAGACTAATGTTTTTAACCTGTTTTCAATATAAATTATACAAGTAAATGTCTGTTATGGGTCTGTTTGTGTATATCACTTTAGTGTGCTTGTGTGTGCTTGAATAGATTGCCTTTCTCTCCACCTGGGAGTCTAATATCTGTTATCACTGGAGCAAAATAAATTTAGCTCTGCCCAAAGCCCCTTGGTTGAGTGGCCCGAGTGAATACAGTCTGGACAGTATGGAGGAGGGTAATTGTTTCAGAGATGCTGTAGAAGGACAGATCTCCAGCCCTGTGATCCAGGTACACCCCTACCCTACTACAGGACTCAGGGCCAGGGGCAGGTAGTTTAGTCTCAATGATGTTATGTAGGAAACTACAGGCTTCTTTGGTGCAAAGTAAACTCCAGTACTTATCATTGAGGCCAAACTGGGCTTCTGGACCAAAGCCCATCCTGCTGACGTTGTTGTAAGACTGCTATGTAGGCCTTCTTCCCTCTCCACTCTACCTTCCAGTTAAAGTGGGCCCCAGACAGACCATTCTTACACAGCACCTGGAGAATGTGGAACCTCTCTGGATGGTTGAGGCACAGTTTGGGTCCCTTCATTGTCACTTCCTGGTCTCCCTCAGTCAGGTGGATGTTGTAGAAGCCTGTGTTTGGGTTTAGTGTGAGCTGACAGGAATCTGTGGAGAGAGGGGAGAGGGAGAAAACAGCAGATATGATTAGGATGTGTGATTGATGTAGAATAGACCTTACCTTGTGCGATAACATAAATGTACAGTCGTGGCCAAAAGTTTTGAGAATGACACAAATTTTCACATAGTCTGCTGCCTCAGTTTGTATGATGGAAATTTGCATATACCCCAGAATGTTATGAAGAGTGATCAGATGAATTGCAATTAATTGCAAAGTCCCTCTTTGCCATCCAAATGAACTGAATCTCCCAAAAATATTTCCACTGCATTTCAGCCCTGCCACAAAAGGACCAGCTGACATCATGTCAGTGATTCTCTCGTTAACACAGGTGTGAGTGTTGACGAGGACAAGGCTGGAGATCACTCTGTCATGCTGATTGAGTTCGAATAACAGACTGGAAGCTTCAAAGGGAAGGTGGTGCTTGGAATCGTTGTTCTTCCTCTGTCAGCCATGGTTACCTGCAAGGAAACACGTGCCTTCATCATTGCTTTGCACAAAAAGGGCTTCACAGGCAAGGATATTGCTGCCAGTAAGACTGCACCTAAATCAACCATTTATCGGATCACCAAGAACTTCAAGGAGAGCAGTTCAATTGTTGTGAAGAAGGCTTCAGGGTGCCCAAGAAAGTCCAGCAAGCGCCAGGACCGTCTCCTAAAGTTGATTCAGCTGCAGGATCGGGGCACCACCAGTACAGAGCTTGCTCAGGAATGGCAGCAGGCAGGTGTGAGTGCATCTGCACGCACAGTGAGGTGAAGACTTTTGGAGGATGGCCTGGTGTCAAGAAGGGCAGCAAAAAGCCACTTCTCTCCAGGAAAAACATCAGGGACGAATTGATATTCTGCAACGGGTACAGGGATTGGGACTGCTGAGGACTGGGGTAAAGTCATTTTCCCTGATGAATCCCCTTTCCGGAAAAAAGCTTGTCCCGGAGAAGATGAGGTGAGCACTACCAACAGTCATTCTTCTACTTCCGGCGCCGACAGAGATGGCCGCCTCGCTTCGCGTTCCTAGGAAACTATGCAGTTTTTAGTTTTTTTACGTGTTATTTCTTACATTAGTACCCCAGGTCATCTTAGGTTTCATTACATACAGTCGAGAAGAACTACTGAATATAAGATCAGCGTCAACTCACCATCAGTACGACCAAGAATATGACTTTTGCGAAGCGGATCCTGTGTTCTGCCTTTCAACCAGAACAACGGAATGGATCCCAGCCGGCGACCCAAAAAAACGACTTCGTAAAAGAGGGAAACGAGGCGGTCTTCTGGTGAGACTACGGAGACGGGCACATCGTGCCCCACTTCCTAGCATTCTTCTCGCCAATGTCCAGTCTCTTGACAACAAGGTTGATGAAATCCGAGCAAGGGTAGCATTCCAGAGGGACATCAGAGACTGTAACGTTCTTTGCTTCACGGAAACATGGCTCACTGGAGAGACGCTCTCGGATGCGGTGCAGCCAGCGGGTTTCTCCACACATCGCGCCGACAGAAACAAACACCTTTCTGGTAAGAAGAGTGGTGGGGGCGTATGCCTTATGGCTAACGAGACGTGGTGTGATCACAGAAACATACAGGAACTCAAATCCTTCTGTTCACCTGATTTAGAATTCCTCACCATCAAATGTAGACCGCATTATCTACCAAGAGAATTCTCTTTGATTATAATCACAGCCGTATATATTCCCCCCCAAGCAGACACATCGATGGCTCTGAACAAACTTTATTTGACTCTTTGCAAACTGGAATCCATACATCCTGAGGCTGCATTCATTGTTGCTGGGGATTTTAACAAAGCTAATCTGAAAACAAGACTCCCTAAAATGTATCAGCATATCGATTGCGCCACCAGGGCTGACAAAACCTTGGATCACTGTTATTCTAACTTCCGCGACGCATATAAGGCCCTGCCCCGCCCCCCTTTCGGAAAAGCTTACCACGACTCCATTTTGCTGATCCCTGCCTACAGACAGAAACTAAAACAAGAAGCTCCCACGCTGAGGTCTGTCCAACGCTGGTCCGACCAAGCTGATTCCACACTCCAAGAATGCTTCCATCACGTGGACTGGGACATGTTTCGTATTGCGTCAGGCAACAACATTGACGAATACGCTGATTCGGTGTGCGAGTTCATTAGATCGTGCGTTGAAGATGTCGTTCCCATAGCAACGATTAAAACATTCCCTAACCAGAAACCGTGGATTGATGGCAGCATTCGCATGAAACTAAAAGCGCGAACCACTACTTTTAATCAGAGCAAGGTGACTGGTAACATGACCGAATACAAACAGTGCAGCTATTCCCTCCGTAAGGCTATCAAACAAGCTAAGCGTCAGTATAGAGACAAAGTAGAATCTCAATTCAACGGCTCAGACACAAGAGGTATGTGGCAGGGTCTACAGTCAATCACGGACTACAAGATGAAATCCAGCTCAGTCACGGACCAGGATGTCTTGCTCCCAGGCAGACTAAATAACTTTTTTGCCCGCTTTGAGGACAATACAGTGCCACTGACACGGCCTGCAACGGAAACATGCGGTCTCTCCTTAACTGCAGCCGAGGTGAGTAAAACATTTAAACGTGTTAACCCTCGCAAGGCTGCAGGCCCAGACGCCATCCTCAGCCGCGCCCTCAGAGCATGCGCAGACCAGCTGGCTGGTGTGTTTACGGACATATTCAATCAATCCCTATACCAGTCTGCTGTTCCCACATGCTTCAAGAGGGCCACCATTGTTCCTGTTCCCAAGAAAGCTAAGGTAACTGAGCTAAACGACTTCCGCCCCGTAGCACTCACTTCCGTCATCATGAAGTGCTTTGAGAGACTAGTCAAGGACCATATCACCTCCACCCTACCTGACACCCTAGACCCACTCCAATTTGCTTACCGCCCAAATAGGTCCACAGACGACGCAATCTCAACCACACTGCACACTGCCCTAACCCATCTGGACAAGAGGAATACCTATGTGAGAATGCTGTTCATCGACTACAGCTCGGCATTTAACACCATAGTACCCTCCAAGCTCGTCATCAAGCTCGAGACCCTGGGTCTCGACCCCGCCCTGTGCAACTGGGTACTGGACTTCCTGACGGGCCGCCCCCAGGTGGTGAGGGTAGGCAACAACATCTCCACCCCGCTGATCCTCAACACTGGGGCCCCACAAGGGTGCGTTCTGAGCCCTCTCCTGTACTCCCTGTTCACCCACGACTGCGCGGCAACGCACGCCTCCAACACAATCATCAAGTTTGCGGACGACACAACAGTGGTAGGCTTGATTACCAACAACGACGAGACGGCCTACAGGGAGGAGGTGAGGGCCCTCGGAGTGTGGTGTCAGGACAATAACCTCACACTCAACATCAACAAAACTAAGGAGATGATTGTGGACTTCAGGAAACAGCAGAGGGAACACCCCCCTATCCACATCGATGGAACAGTAGTGGAGAGGGTAGTAAGTTTTAAGTTCCTCGGCATACACATCACAGACAAACTAAATTGGTCCACTCACACAGACAGCATCGTGAAGAAGGCGCAGCAGCGCCTCTTCAACCTCAGGAGGCTGAAGAAATTCGGCTTGTCACCAAAAACACTCACAAACTTCTACAGATGCACAATCGAGAGCATCCTGGCGGGCTGTATCACCGCCTGGTACAGCAACTGCTCCGCCCACAACCGTAAGGCTCTCCAGAGGGTAGTGAGGTCTGCACAACGTATCACCGGGGGCAAACTACCTGCCCTCCAGGACACCTACACCACCCGATGTTACAGGAAGGCCATAAAGATCATCAAGGACAACACCCACCCGAGCCACTGCCTGTTCACCCCGCTATCATCCAGAAGGCGAGGTCAGTACAGGTGCATCAAAGCTGGGACCGAGAGACTGAAAAACAGCTTCTATCTCAAGGCCATCAGACTGTTAAACAGCAACCACTAACATTGAGTGGCTGCTGCCAACACACTGACTCAACTCCAGCCACTTCAATAATGGGAATTGATGGGAAAGGATGTAAAATATATCACTAGCCACTTTAAACAATGCTACCTAATATAATGTTTACATACACAACATTATTCATCTCATATGTATACGTATATACTGTACTTTATCATCTACTGCATCCTTATGTAATACATGTATCACTAGCCACTTTAACTATGCCACTTTGTTTACATACTCATCTCATATGTATATACTGTACTCGATACCATCTACTGTATCTTGCCTATGCTGCTCTGCACCATCACTCATTCATATCTTTATGTACATATTCTTTATCCCCTTACACTGTGTATAAGATATTAGTTTTGGAATTGTTAGTTAGATTACTTGTTGGTTATTACTGCATTGTCGGAACTGGAAGCACAAGCATTTCGCTACACTCGCATTAACATCTGCTAACCATGTGTATGTGACAAATAAAATTTGATTTGATTTGAATTTGATTTGTGTCATTCCAACAGTAAAGCATCCTGAGACCATTCATGTGTGGGGTTGCTTCTCAGCCAAGGGAGTGGGCTCACTCACAATTTTGCCTAAGAACACAGCCATGAATAAAGAATGTTACCAAGACATCCTCCTAGAGCAACTTCTCCCAACCACCCAGAAACAGTTTGGTGACGAACAATGCCTTTTCCAGCATGATGGAGCACCTTGCCATAAGGCAAAAGTGATAACTAATTGACTCGGGGAACAAAACATTGATATTTTGGGTCCATGGCCAGGAAACTCCCCAGAACTTAATCCCATTGAGAACTTGTGGTCAATCCTCAAGAGTCGGGTGGACAAACAAAAACCCACTAATTCTGACAAACTCAAAGCATTGATTATGCAAGAATGGGCTGCCATCAGTCAGGATGTGGCCCAGAAGTTAATTGACAACATGGCAGGGCAGATTGCAGAGGTCTTGAAAAAGAAGGGTCAGCACTGCAAATGTTGACTATGCATCAACTTCATGTAATTGTGAATAAAAGCATTTGATACTTATGAAATGCTTGGAATTATACTCCAGTATTCCATAGTAACATCTGACAAAAAATATCTAAATACACTAAAGCAGCAAACTTTGTGAAAATTAATATTTGTGTCATTTTCAAACTTTTGGCCACAACTGTATACTTTAGCAACAATGGATGCCCAATTGAGTGAGAGATTTTTGATATTAGATAGATTTTTGAAGTATTGCTCTGAGAGGACAGATACAGTGCCTTGCGAAAGTATTCGGCCCCCTTGAACTTTGCGACCTTTTGCCACATTTCAGGCTTCAAACATAAAGATATAAAACTGTATTTTTTTGTGAAGAATCAACAACAAGTGGGACACAATCATGAAGTGGAACGACATTTATTGGATATTTCAAACTTTTTCAACAAATCAAAAACTGAAAAATTGGGCGTGCAAAATTATTCAGCCCCGTTAAGTTAATACTTTGTAGCACCACCTTTTGCTGTGATTACAGCTGTAAGTCGCTTGGGGTATGTCTCTATCAGTTTTGCACATCGAGAGACGAAATTTTTTCCCATTCCTCCTTGCAAAACAGCTCGAGCTCAGAGAGGTTGGATGGAGAGCATTTGTGAACAGCAGTTTTCATTTCTTTCCACAGATTCTCAATTGGATTCAGGTCTCGACTTTGACTTGGCCATTCTAACACCTGGATATGTTTATTTTTGAACCATTCCATTGTAGATTTTGCTTTATGTTTTGGATCATTGTCTTGTTGGAAGACAAATCTCCGTCCCAGTCTCAGGTCTTTTGCAGACTCCATCAGGTTTTCTTCCAGAATGGTCCTGTATTTGGTTCTATCCATCTTCCCATCAATTGTAACCATATTCCCTGTCCCTGCTGCAGAAAAGCAGGCCCAAACCATGATGCTGCCACCACCATGTTTGACAGTGGGAATGGTGTTCAGGGTGATGAGCTGTATTGCTTTTACGCCAAACATAACGTTTTGCATTGTTGCCAAAAAGTTCAATTTTGGTTTCATCTGACCAGAGCACCTTCTCCCACATGTTTGGTGTGTCTCCCAGGTGGCTTGTGGCAAACTTTAAACAACACTTTTTATGGATATCTTTAAGAAATGGCTTTCTTCTTGCCACTCTTCCATAAAGGCCAGATTTCTGCAATATACGACTGATTGTTGTCCTATGGACAGAGTCTCCCACCTCAGCTGTAGATCTCTGCAGTTCATCCAGAGTGATCATGGGCCTCTTGGCTGCATCTCTGATCAGTCTTCTCCTTGTATGAGCTGAAAGTTTAGAGGGACGGCCAGGTCTTGGTAGATTTGCAGTGGTCTGATACTCCTTCCATTTCAATATTATCGCTTGCACAGTGCTCCTTGGGATGTTTAAAGCTTGGGAAATCTTTTTGTATCCAAATCCGGCTTTAAACTTCTTCACAACAGTATCTCGGACCTGCCTGGTGTGTTCCTTGTTCTTCATGATGCTCTCTGCGCTTTTAACGGACCTCTGAGACTATCACAGTGCAGGTGCATTTATACGGAGACTTGATTACGCACAGGTGGATTGTATTTATCATCATTAGTCATTTAGGTCAACATTGGATCATTCAGAGATCCTCACTGAACTTCTGGAGAGAGTTTGCTGCACTGAAAGTAAAGGGGCTGAATAATTATGCACGCACAATTTTTCAGTTTTTGATTTGTTAAAAAATTTGAAATATCCAATAAATGTCGTTCCACTTCATGATTGTGTCCCACTTGTTGTTGATTCTTCACAAAAAAATACAGTTTTATATCTTCATGTTTGAAGCCTGAAATGTGGCAAAAGGTCGCAAAGTTCAAGGGGGCCGAATACTTTCGCAAGGCACTGTACATTGTAAGAATTCTGTTCTTGTCTGGGGCTCTGGTGTGTGGACAATCTCCACTGTATTGACTGCATATGGGAAATGTTCAATGAATAACAACAAATGGCTATCAACAATTATGCACTAATCCATTTCATAAAACGATTGAAGAGCAATACACATTTTTGTCAGTTTGATGAAATAGGTCATATACCACCGCCATGTGGCAGGTAGTGAAGCTCTAAGTGAAGCTCACTCTAAGTGCTGGTGTTGAATATATTACACATCAGTGTCGGACCTGCTCTTAGAATCTGTAACCAATTCTCTTTCCAGTCGTCTTCCAGTCTCTCTGTTAGTTCAGAGGTGGCTTTTGACACCGCTCCAAAAGAACAGGTCTGACCCATCGGGATGCTGGATATATCTGTAGTCCCAGGACTGGGGAGTAGGAATGGGCATATCTGGAGAGGGAACAGTGAGCAAAGGATACAAAATGATAGAAATATACTTGAGGAAGCTGAGGAAGAAAGACTGAGCTGGAGAAGCTTTTACACACACAGGATCACATCAGATTCCTCCAAAAGCTTCTCCAGCTCAGTCTTTCTTCCTCAGCTAAGCTACCTCTTGCTCCAGTCTCCTCCTGGACTCTGATCGGCTCTCTCACCTCACTGCACCTCTAAGGAGTGAATCAGATCCCCCTCACTTTAAAGATCCTCTCAACGTCCTCCATTGCTGTCTGTGCAGAGTGCTGGTGGGAGACACAGAGAGGAGTCACGGCGATGATTAAGCCTTTGCTTTTGCCAAGAACGTTCTGTGATGAACAGAGTTTCCTCCCTACATTGTGGCTCAGTGAACAGAGATTCCAAAGCCTCCCTCAGCTCCTGAACCTTCTTCTCTCTACCTGGGATTTTCTCCTGGGATTGGTCACAAATTCTCTCCAACTGTCTCTATTGAAAATAAAAATAGAGATCAGGACAGGCAAGCTGTGACTATCATGTTAAAAGATTACTACTGTAGATTTTAGACAGAAATGTACTTTGAAATTCCACAAGGGTTGTAAACGATGTTCTTCAACTCATATGCTTCTTTCTCAAGTCTATTGGTAACCATATGAAACTCCCTGAGGGTGGATGTCTGCGCGCCTGCGGAAATCTAATTAGCATAATAAAAACATCACCATGAAAATATGTCCGTTTAAGATGAAGATGTCAGTTTTCTTTGTTTGTCAGACCATGAGACATCCCATCTGTGGTGAAAGGTGAAAGAGCTAGAGCGGTGTTTGTCAGACCATGAGACATCCCATCTGTGGTGAAAGGTGAAAGAGCTAGAGCGGTGTTTGTCAGACCATGAGACATCCCATCTGTGGTGAAAGGTGAAAGAGCTAGAGCGGTGTTTGTCAGACCATGAGACATCCCATCTGTGTTGAAAGGTGAAAGACCTAGAGCGGTGTTTGTCAGACCATGAGACATCCCATCTGTGGTGAAAGTTGAAAGAGCTAGAGCGGTGTTTGTCAGACCATGAGACATCCCATCTGTGGTGAAAGTTGAAAGAGCTAGAGCGGTGTTTGTCAGACCATGAGACATCCCATCTGTGGTGAAAGTTGAAAGAGCTAGAGCGGTGTTTGTCAGACCATGAGACATCCCATCTGTGGTGAAAGGTGAAAGAGCTAGAGCGGTGTTTGTCAGACCATGAGACATCCCATCTGTGGTGAAAGTTGAAAGAGCTAGAGCGGTGTTTGTCAGACCATGAGACATCCCATCTGTGGTGAAAGTTGAAAGAGCTAGAGCGGTGTTTGTCAGACCATGAGACATCCCGAAAATCAGTCTTCTCACAAAATCGTCAGTAGCGTCCGAACGGTTTGGCCTACAAACAATTATGGGAAGATGAGAACACCATGGTGTTCTCCGTTTTGCCCTACAACCCCCCACAAGCGTCTTTGGACTCATCTGAAGTTGGTCCAGCTGATCTGCCAACTTCTGTCCGTAGCGTCCAAACAGTTTTGGCTACACACTAATATGACCCCTCTATGCAAAGGTGTGGCTCTCACGAACATGTACATGTCGGTTTTGTTCTAGGACAGGGCTCTCAAGACTCGTCTGAAGGTCTCCCAGTACCAGTCAAAAGAATTCATGGAAGTATACAGTATATGGAGACTGTTCACTGAGAGAAATAAAGGGTTAAATACATGTATTTAACAAAATATGTTTCCTGATCTTTCTTCTATCTCTCAGATATAGGACACACACTTCAGATCAAACTTCATTTTGATCATTTTTTGGGGGGGTGGGGGGACTATCTGTTGTTCCATGTAGGCAATCTGTTATTCAATGCATTTGTATGGGCTAATAGCAGTAAGGCCAAAAACATTTAATCAAATATTTTTTTAAATATATTTTTGGGATACTTCAAGGGGTCTTAAAATTCTAAATCAAATAGCAAAATCCTTGGTATGGTAAAACAATACCAAATAGCTTAGTAGAACCCCTCCCCCAGCTTAGACATGGCTTAGACTATTTTAGTGTAAGAAATAAGGGGTTAAATACATGTAAAATGCAAAATGATCATTGGCATGATTTTCTGAAAACAATTCCATATAGCTTAAACTCTTATGGGTTAAGACCATGCATTTGATAACAGTTCTCTGACATTACATCTGTATGGAAATGCTTCTCTGTGTCTCTTTCTCCAGTCTGATGAAGAAATAAAGGATGCATGTTGAATCATAATCGGAGAGTGATGACAAATATTTACTTTCGCACACTTAGAGAACACACACCCTTTATAAAGTTGCGCAACTAAGAAGAATAATACAGCACTCATATCCTCTGGTGAATGCTATGACAAGCCCCACCTGTCGGTCTGTCCTCCCTGCTGTAGCTGAGACTGTATCGTGGCCCCTGTGTTTATCCATCACACACAGCATACAGACACCCTCCTGATCAATATGGCAGTAGATCTCCAGTAATCTGTCATGCTGTGCTGTTGCCACTGAGGTTACCTGTGACACTTTTGATAAAAACATACCACAGTGCATGTGTTATATAAAACACAAATCATCAGTGTCATTGATATTGCCATTGATATGAACAGTCATTTCCAACCAAACATCATTCAACTACAACCACCACCACAAGGGGGTAGCAGCATACTCTGCAAATGATAACAGATGTGTTTCTAACCCCATTTGTTAGGTGGCAACAGCTGATATCAGGCTTATGATAAAGAGCCGTTGGGCTAACAGTGAGGCCATTAACCCAGAGCCTGAGTGAGGTTGATATAAAACAATACCCTCATAGGACACTAGCTATAGCAAATCTGTTTCTGGCCTTTGGGGATAGAGAGTCGGATAGGGTCGGATAGGGTCAAGAAGACCTAAACGTGATAATGTGTAATGGGGATGTGATGACGACAAATGAAGAGTAGAGAATGGGGAAACAGGATCCACTTTTCTTTTCGCTTCACAAAGTAGCAAGAAGGTATTAGTATTTCAATGATTGTACTTGACTTGTTTAAAGGTCTTTCTCCCGTCGGCTGCGGAGAACGTGATCACACAGTCTTCCGGAACAGCTGGTGCTCTCATGCATGTTTCAGTGTTATTTGCCTCGAAGCGAGCATAGAAGTAGTTTAGCTCTTCTGGCAGGCTCGTGTCTCTGGTTGTGCTTCACTTTGTAGTCTGTAATGTTTTGCAAGCCCTGCCACATCCGATGAGCATCAGAGCCGGTATAGTACGTTTCGGTCTTAGTCCTATATTGACGCTTAGCCTGTTTGATGGTTCGTCGGAGGGCATAGCGGGATTTCTTATAAGCTTCCAGGTTAGAGTCCCGCTCCTTGAAAGCGGCAGCTCTAACCTTTAGCTCAGTGTGGATGTTTACTGTAATCCATGGCTTCTGATTAGGGTATGTACGTACGGTCACTGTGGGGATGACGTTATCGATGCCCTTATTGATGAAGCCAATGACTGATGTGGTGTACTCCTCAATGCCATCGGAGGAATCCCGGAACATATTCCAGTCTGTGCTAGCAAAACAGTCCTGTAGCTTAGCATCTGCTTCATCTGACCACTTTTTTATAGATCTAGTCACTGGTGCCTCCTGCTTTAATTTTAGCTTGTAAGCAGGAATCAGGAGGATAGAATTATGGTCAGATTTGCCAAATGGAGGGCGAGGGAGAGCTTTGTATGCGTCTCTGTGTGTGGAGTAAAGGTGGTCCAGAGATGTTTTCCCTCTGATTGCAAATTTAACATGCTGATAGAAATTCAGTAAAACTGATTTAAGTTTCCCTGCATTAAAGTCACCGGCTACTAGGAGCGCCGCCTCTGGGTGAGCGTTTTCTTGTTTGGTTATGGCCTTATACAGCTCATTCAAAGCTATCTTAGTGCCAGCCTCAGTCTGTGGTGGTATGTAAACATCTACGAAAAATACAGATGAAAACTCTCTAGGTAGTCAGTGTGGTTTACAGCTTATCATGAGATACTCTACCTTACCTAGCTCTACCTAGCTTGAGACTTCATTAGATATTGTGCACCAGCTGTTATTTACAAAAAATACATAGTCCGCCGCCCCTTGTCTTACCAGACGCTGCTGTTCTATCCTGCCGGTACCGTGTATAACCAGCCAGCTATATGTTGATAGTGTCGTCGTTTAGCAATGACTCTGTGAAGCATAAGATATTACAGTTTCGAATGTCCTGTTGGTAGTTTAATCTTCTGCATAGGTCATCGATTTTATTCTTCAAAGTTTACATGTTTGCTTGCAGAATGGAAGGAAGTGGGGGTTTATTTGTTCACCTGCGAATTGTCAGAAGGCAGCCCACCCTCTGGCCCCTTTTTCTCTGCCTCCTCTTCACACAAATCATGGGGATCTGGGCCTGTTCCCGAGAAAGCAGTATATCATTCGCATCGGGCTTGTCAGACTCGTTAAAGTAGAAAAAGGATTCTGCCAGTCTGTGGTGAGTAAGAGTCATAAGAGACGATAGCGGCAACATTATGTAGAAAATACGTAGAAAATATGTTTAAAAAACAAGTTACAAGCAACGCAAATAAACTAACAAAAAAAACAGTCGATTGGGGACACACAATGTCAGCCTTCTTCTCCGGCGCCTAGAGGTTGGAGTGGGTATTCTAGTGGCCACATTATTGTGCCAGATATTTTCTGGAACAGAACAAACTCATTACGTCCAAAGTGGGAGTTGTTGCCCTCTCCTCTCCTGGTCATCTCTTTGTACGCCACAGCCATGTTAATGCCACTACCCCTCTACTCGGCCTCCCAGTAGTAGTGCCTTGACAGAGCCTCAGTGCACAGCACTCCAGTGATCAAACCTCTCTGGGTAGTCAGGACAGGAGTGGTCCCTGGCCCTCACTGGCACCACCCTGTTCTCCTCAGACATAAGCTGAGCTGACAGGAATCTACGAGCTGACAAGAATCAACGAGGGAAGAGGATGGAGGGAAGGAAAGGAAAGGAGGAGTCAGTTTAGTAAAGTACAACACTAATGTGAAAGGAATGGTAACAAGAGGATGAATAGAATCAACAGAACACTGCCACGATGAAGATTTAGCCCTGAGCTAAGACCAGATGCAGCACTCTTGTCATTAATGGAGTTGAAACTGACTTAAAGTATAATAAGATCTCTGGTCTGATCTGGGGCTCTACAGGAGATTCACTGTGCCTGCTATGAAGGAATAAGAATTGGACTTTTACAGTGAGGAGTAGTAATGTTCTATAGAAAATGTTAGAATGACAGTGAAGTGTCCATTCTCACCTGCCCTAGATTTGTTGGGCCATTCCCCTTTGAACATGTCCTTCAATCTCTACCGACGTCACACTTTACCAAAATCCCCCAGAGGAACCAATGTGATTCTAGGTGTTTCTTTGAGTTCAGTCAATGTAGAGATTGACGGGCAATTCTAGAAACCAGGAGAGAGGAAGGAGAAAACAAATACATAAAACAGTACCAGTCAAAAGTTTGGGGACACACCTACTCATTCAAGGTTTGTCTAACAGTTTTTGCTTTGTCATTGTAGGGTATTGTTTGTAGATTTATTGGGGGGGGGCTACAATTTAATAAATTTTAGGATAAGGCTTTAACGTAACAAAATGTGGAAAAAGTCAAGGGGTCTAAATACTTTTCGAATGCACTGTATATACAGAACCAGTCACCTACTCATTCAAGGGTTTTTCTTTATTTGTACTATTTTCTACATTCAAAACTATGAAATAACACATATGGAATCATGTAGTAACCAAAAAAGTGTTAAACAAATCAAAATATGTTTTTATTTTTTGATTCTTCAAAGTAGCCACCCGTTGCCTTGATGACAGCTTTGAACACTCTTGGCATTCTCTCAACCAGCTTCATCAGGTAGTCACCTGGAATGCATTTCAATTTAACAGGTGTGCCTTGTTAAAAGTTCATTTGTGGAATTTCTTTCCTTCTTAATGAGTTTGAGCCAATCAGTTGTGTTGTGACAAAGTAGGGGTGATACACAGAAGATACCCCTATTTGGTAAAAGACCAAGTCCATATTACGGCAAGAAAAGCTCAAATAAGCAAGAGAAATAACAATCCAGCATTACTTTAAGACATGAAGGTCAGTCAATCCAGAAAATGTCAATAACTTTGAATGTTTCTACAAGTGCAGTCGCAAAAACCATCAAGCGCTATGATGAAATTGGCCTTCATGAGGACCTCCACAAGAAAGGATGACGCAGAGTTACCTCTGCTGTAGAGGATAGGTTCATGAGAGTTACCATCCTCAGAAATTTCAGCCCAAATAAATGCTTTACATTTTTTTCACTAGGCAAGTCAATTTAGAACATATTCTTATTTACGATGACAGCCTACCCTTGGGAAACCCAGAAGACGCTGGGCCAATTGTGCACTGCTCTACGGGACTCCCAATCTCAGCCGGTTATGTTGCAGCCTGGATTCGAACCAGGGTGTCTGTAGTGACACCTCTAGCACTGAGATGCAGTGTCTTAGACCGCTGCACCACTCAGGAGCTCTGCTTCACAGAATTCAAGTACCAGACACATCTCAACGTCAACTGTTCAGAGGAGACTACATGAATCAGCCCTTCATGGTCGAATTGCTGCAAAGAAACCACTATTAAAGGACACCAATAAGAAGAAGAGACTTGCTTGGGCCAAGAAACACGAGCAATGGACATTAGACCGATGGAAATCTGTCCTTTGGTCTGCACAGAGTAGGTGAATGGATGATCTCTGCATGTGTTTCTCACCTTGAAGTGTGGAGGAGGAGGTGTGATGGTGTGGGGGTTCTTTGCTGGTGACATTGTCAGTGATTTATTTAGAATTCAAGGCACACTTAACCGGCATGGCTACCACAGCATTCTGCAACGATACGCCATCCCATCTGGTTTGCGCTTAGTGGGACTATAATTTGTTTTTCAACAGGACAATGACCCAACACACCTCCAGGCTGTGAAAGTACCAAGAAGGATTGCTGTCCCTGGCTCCACACCCACTCACGCCTGGCCAAAATACAGAACTGCAGACCTGAATGTGCCTCAGAAAAAGCACAGCGTTGTTGTATTCTCTGCCACAAGAAATCTTCCATCACCTACACTACTTGTGCTGTTACCCTCTGCTTCACATCAGAAAGAGACTGCTATTGGACTTGGCCGCAGCAGCACAATCTGGTGTGGAGGACTGTGGGTGTTATAAATACTCTAATTGTAAATAGTGTGTAAATCATTTTTTTCCCCACTTTGTGTTTGGTTTGTGGTGTGTGCACTTATGACATTAGATCAGTGTTGGCTGCTAACTTGGCCCTTATCTTAAATAGTTCACTTCTATGTTGGGAGGCATTGGATCAGCGTTCTGATCCAATGCAGGGAAGATAATGATCCATCATGTATGACATTCCTGGGAGTTTGGAAACTTAAATGTTTTATTACCATAGCATTTTTGCATGTTCTCTATAGTTATGTAGTTGAAAATGTATCAATTGACCAATTTGGCCACCTGGGTACATTTGGGCAAACCCGTGAGGGACACCTGGGAGACTTCATACTTAATATTATGTTGCTCTCTCATTCTTGAATGTATCAGTCTGAAACTTTGCACACACACTGTTTCCCTGTTGTGGACACGATCCCCAGCTTCCTACCTCAAAGTATTGCCTTTCTTTTGCATTTCAAAGATGTCAAAATAAAAATAAAACTCACGTTTTTTAGTTTAAAAAACATATTTGACCAGATCTATTGTGTTATATTCTCCTACATTAATTTCACATTTCCACAAACTTCAATGTGTTTCCTTTCAAGTAGTATCAAGAATATGAATACTGTATCCTTGCTTCAGGTCCTGACACAACAGTAGTAGGCCTGATTACCAACAATGACAAGGCAACCTACAGGAAAGAGGTGAGGGCCCTATCAGAGTGGCGCCAGGAAAGTAAACTCTCCCTCAACGTCAAACTAAATGAAGGAGCTAGCAGAGGGAGCATTAAAGACACTCAGAGCCTGCAATGGCATTACCATAATCTCTAGGCTGTGCCAAGTTCAACGAGATGCCCGCTAGACCGTAGCTTGCTTGGCCTGAGCTCATAATGAAGTCTGGCCCTAAATTGCAGGTGCTTTTGGGTGACAGAGGGAGAACAGTTAGGGTTAGAAGCACAATTCGACCTCAGGAACATTCCTGAGGTCCTCCCCATCAGTGCAAGCCTAACCTTGACCGTGTGGCATTAATCCTTAACAGTTAACTACTCCTGTATTTTTTTGCCAAAGATATTGATTATCAATGACCAATGGGACGCCAGAAATAACTCCTGTTCACTTCATGCATCAATATTTTTTGCGAGCCACAATGCACGCTCCTTTGCTCTTTAGATACACACGATATCAACACCATACCACTCCTGGTTACTTTGATTGCATCCACTTTTCCCAACGCCTTCTTCACCATCCTCGTGACTTCCAAAGGGTTTCCCAAAATACACATCTTTATCCCCCCAAAATTGCTACAACAAGGAATGATTCATTTTTCCAAAACACTTTTTGCCTTTTTTGTTCCATTCTTGGACTTTTTTCGCTAACTGTACTCTACCGCTTCCAGCTTCAAATTACACTTCTGCTTCCGCCATCTCACAGTCCTCCTCCAATGCCAGTCGTGGCCCAGCACACAACTGATTTCTGATCCCTTCTTCTTCTTCTTCTTCTTCATCTTCTTTGGACTTTATATGGCGATTGGCAACCAACTAAGAATCTGAACCTATTTTTAAATTTTCGCCTAAAATGACATACCCAAATCTAACTGCATGTAGCTCAGGACCTGCAGTAAGGATCTGCATATTCTTGATAACATTAGAAAGGAAACACTTTCAAGTTTGTGTAAATGTCTAATTAATGTAGGAGAATATAATACATGAGATCTGGTAAAAGATAATACAAAGAAAAAAAACACGATTTTGTTTTGTTTGTACCATCATCTTTGAAATGCAAGAGAAAGGCCATAATGTATTATTCCAGCCCAGGAGCAATTTAGATTTTGGCCAATAGATGGCAGCAGTGTGTAGGCAAAGTTTTGGACTGATCCAATGAACCATTGCATATCTGTTCAAAATGTTATATCAAGACTGCCCAAATTTACCTAATTGGTTTATCAATACATTTTCAAGTTCATAATTGTGCACTCTCCTCAAACAATAGCATGGTATTCTTTAACTGTAATAGCTACTGTAAATTGGACAGTGCAGTTAGAGTAACAAGAATTTAAGCTTTCTGCCAATATCAGATATGTCTATGTCCTGGGAAATTTTCTTGTTCCTTACAACCTCATGCTAATCGCATTAGCCCACATTAGCTCAACCGCCCCGTGGACGCGACACTGATCCCGAAGCTGACTTGCCACATTAAATAAAGGTTAAATAAAAAATAAAATAAAAATATGACTGAGCTTATGTGTGACACGGGTGCAACTTTTACTAGGGACAGAGGGTGGCATGTCCCCCCCACATTCTGAAAATGCATTTAGTATCACATTGGAATATGATACAAAACGAGGCAAGGGTGTGCTTTAGGACCATGTGGACGCCTCCGAGTGGTCGGGTAGACTGTTTGGAGTGTTTATTCGACTGGATAAAAATAATATAACAAGAAGAAGAATCATGTCCCCCCCACTTCTAAATCCAAAGTTGTCCCCCTGGTGTGACATACTGTATACTCATGCTGGCCACACCTCTCGCATTCAAAATACATTTATACATACATGTTATTCAATAATTTCATTCAAACTGCTAGCGCTTATCAACGAGCGTCTGCATAGCCAGGTGCTAAAACAGAACATAGTTCTATTTTTGACACTTGTCGCACTGCAAGTCCCTCCTCTCCCATCTCCTCATTGGTTTTTGGGAGCAAATACCCACGTGGGTGATTGGAAGATGAACTGAGTTCCACACTCCAGTCCAGTTGGTGGTGGTGGTATTGCACCTTAAGAACAAATTATTATTTACAATGACGGCCGGAAGGCGGCCAAACTCTAAACCAGACGACGCCAATTGTGTGCCACCCAATCATGGCCGGATGTGATACATAGTCAGATAGTCTGAAGTCATGGAGATGCTTTGCACGTGGAAACATAGTGCCACATTCAAAGCAACTGCCTGAACCGATGGCAGACACCTGACAGTCCTTAACCCAGAATGGACAATTCACTCAGATCCCTGATACAGAGTTCACATTTTAATATGGGAAACAAAGTTCTATAGATTTATACAGTGCCTTGCGAAAGTATTCGGCCCCCTTGAACTTTGCGACCTTTTGCCACATTTCAGGCTTCAAACATAAAGATATAAAACTGTATTTTTTTGTGAAGAATCAACAACAAGTGGGACACAATCATGAAGTGGAACGACATTTATTGGATATTTCATACTTTTTTAACAAATCAAAAACTGAAAAATTGGGCGTGCAACATTATTCAGCCCCTTTACTTTCAGTGCAGCAAACTCTCTCCAGAAGTTCAGTGAGGATCTCTGAATGATCCAATGTTGACCTAAATGACTAATGATGATAAATACAATCCACCTGTGTGTAATCAAGTCTCCGTATAAATGCACCTGCACTGTGATAGTCTCAGATGTCCGTCAAAAGCGCAGAGAGCATCATGAAGAACAAGGAACACACCAGGCAGGTCCGAGATACTGTTGTGAAGAAGTTTAAAGCCGGATTTGGATACAAAAAGATTTCCCAAGCTTTAAACATCCCAAGGAGCACTGTGCAAGCGATAATATTGAAATGGAAGGAGTATCAGACCACTGCAAATCTACCAAGACCTGGCCATCCCTCTAAACTATCAGCTCATACAAGGAGAAGACTGATCAGAGATGCAGCCAAGAGGCCCATGATCACTCTGGATGAACTGCAGATGTCCATAGGACAACAATTAGTCGTATATTGCACAAATCTGTCCTTTATGGAAGAGTGGCAAGAAGAAAGCCATTTCTTAAAGATATCCATAAAAAGTGTCATTTAAAGTTTGCCACAAGCCACTTGGGAGACACACCAAACATGTGGAAGAAGGTGCTCTGGTCAGATGAAACAACAATGCAAAACGTTATGTTTGGCGTAAAAGCAACACAGCTCATCACCCTGAACACACCATCCCCACTGTCAAACATGGTGGTGGCAGCATCATGGTTTGGGCCTGCTTTTCTTCAGCAGGGACAGGGAAGATGGTTAAAATTGATGGAAAGATGGATGGAGCCAAATACAGGACCATTCTGGAAGAAAACCTGATGGAGTCTGCAAAAGACCTGAGACTGGGACGGAGATTTGTCTTCCAACAAGACAATGATCCAAAACATAAAGCAAAATCTACAATGGAATGGTTCAAAAATAAACATATCCAGGTGTTAGAATGGCCAAGTCAAAGTCCAGACCTGAATCCAATCGAGAATCTGTGGAAAGAACTGAAAACTGCTGTTCACAAATGCTCTCCATCCAACCTCACTGAGCTCGAGCTGTTTTGCAAGGAGGAATGGGAAAAAATGTCAGTCTCTCGATGTGCAAAACTGATAGAGACATACCCCAAGCGACTTACAGCTGTAATCGCAGCAAAAGGTGGCGCTACAAAGTAAGAACTTAAGGGGGCTGAATAATTTTGCACGCCCAATTTTTCAGTTTTTGATTTGTTGAAAAAGTTTGAAATATCCAATAAATGTCGTTCCACTTCATGATTGTGTCCCACTTGTTGTTGATTCTTCACAAAAAAATACAGTTTTATATCTTTATGTTTGAAGCCTGAAATGTGGCAAAAGGTCGCAAAGTTCAAGGGGGCCGAATACTTTCGCAAGGCACTGTATCTTTTTAGAATTGTACCCCACTTTTTCTCCCCAATTGTTAGTAGTTACTATCTTTTCTCATCTCTACAACTCCTGTACAGGCTCGGGAGAGACGAAGGTCGAGAGCCAACCAAGCCACAATGCTTCTTAACACAGTGCGCATCCAACCTGGAAGCACCAATGTATTGGAGGTAACACCATGCACCTAGAGACCTGGTCAGCGTACAATGTGCCCAGCCCGCCACAGGAGTCACTAGTGTGCGATGAGACAAGGATATCCCTACCGGCCAAACCCTCCCTAACCTGAATGACACTAGGCCAATTGTGCGTTGTCCCACGGACCTCCCAGTCATGGTCGGCTGCAACAGAGCCTGGGCTCGAACCCAGAGTCTCTGGTGGAACACTGTGATGCAATGCCTTAGACCACTGCACCACCCAGGAGGCCTTAGTTCTATAGATTTTGATAGAAACGTACCTTTAGATTTAGATTTAATTTTGTTGAAATTATATCCATCAATCCCAGTCTAGAAGGCGTCAAACATATTGCTTCCTTATAGTTTTCAGTCACAGGAATGGGCATAAATATTCTTTGTGCACAAAACATGCTTTCAGAAATGGCCATATTCTGTCATGGTTAAACAACTGAGGTTGAATGGCAAGAGATGATTGTTTTTCAGTCCTTACCTGTTTCTTGGTGTTTTGCGCTGTAGCTGAGTTTGTATCATGGCTTCTGTGTTCATGCATCACACACACAGACCCACTGATCAGTACAACAGTAGTTCTACAAAAGCCCGTCATGATGAGAGTAGATTCGCTCCTTCAGCTGCATGGTCACTTCAACCAGGTCTATCCTTCCTTGGGGTACGACATTCCTTGGGAAAGTGGAGGTGAGCTGCACAGTAAGAGGCCAGAGACACCAGACAGGATCTGATTGATTTGAGCTGACCAATGAGGCAAAGATCAGATGCCACATCTCCAGCTCCAGCATATGGGCAGCTTTGACCAGAGGGAGCAGCTTAAGTCCTCCTGTCTTCAGTTCCTCAACCAACTCAGCTAAAATGCCGTTTCTCTTCAGAATTGGTCTTGGAGTGAAGATCTGTCTGCACTGAGGACAGCTGAAGATCTTTGAGGAGTCATCTTCACCCCAGCACCCCCTGATACAGCCCGTACAGTAGCTGTGTCCACTGGGGATAGCTACTGGTTCCTTCAAATTGAGTAGCAGAATTGCTCTCTATCCGAGGACCTGTTTGTGCCATTCTCTATCAGAGGAAGAGGGAGATTGCATCAACTTCTCTGGAGCAGACTGTGGCATCTAATTTATAAACCAATATATATAAGGCAGCAACCCACAACCACACCTCCTACAGCAGTTTGGGATGTGGGTGGGATGCTACTGTGTGTGTGTGTGTGTGTGTGTGTGTGTGTGTGTGTGTGTGTGTGTGTGTGTGTGTGTGTGTGTGTGTGTGTGTGTGTGTGTGTGTGTGTGTGTGAGAGAGAGAGTGTGTTTTGAGAGAGATCAGGAGAGAGAGATTGAGAAATAATCTTGGTGTTAATGGTTTACTTTTATAATGAACAAGGACTGTTGCTTAAAATTATAATCAAGTGAGAGAGACTACCTTGTTTTCTTCTTGAGGCAATGAGTTGTGGGTCATTCCTCTTTTCAGTTTGCTGCAGCTAGCAACTGGAAGGAGTTCAACAAACACTTAAACTGGACAGTTTCATCTCAATTTCTTAATTCAGACTCAATCATGGACACTTATGGACAGTTGTGGCTGCTTTGTGTGATGTATTGTTGTCTCTACCTTCTTGCCCTTTGTGCTGTTGTCTGTGCCTAATAATGTTTATACCATGTTTTGTGCTGCTACCATGTTGTGTCGCTACCATGCTGTGTTGTCACGTGTTGCTTCCTTGCTATGTTAGGTCTCTTTGGTCTCTCTTTATGTAGTGTTGTGTTGTCTCTCTCGCTGTGATTTGTCCTATATGTATATTGTATTGTAGCTAGAGTGGAACCATTCCTTTAAAGAAACACAGCATTAGTAGATACAGAAATGTCTTAATATTGTTAAGCATTAACTATTAATATTAAACAACTCAAGTAAATATGTAATTTCTCCCTCACAGGATACAATCACAAGTAAATAGTTACAGACACAAGAAGTGACTGTCACACAGGCTTTAATCATATATCACATGGCTTTTATTGAACACTGGATTATATTCTCCCAAAACACTGATGTGGTAGGCACATTGTCAACAGGCACAGTGGAATAAAAAAAATGAAACAAAAGGACATGTCATGTATCAGTAACAGCAGTAAGTAGAGCTGAAGACAATGCCGCGAAAAGATCTCCCTCTCTATGACAAAGTGGACATTCTCATCCACGAGAGCAGACTGACACAGTAGTACAAACCAACGGGCCAGATTAAGGATAATACATGTAACTAACAACTGACTTTTTTATTCTAAGATGTTTGTTTTTTTAGAGCTTATCACCGACAGAGAATGAGTTATAGCAAACAAGTGTCAAACAGTAAATGCGCATTACCTTTTGAATATAGTCTTTCAACATACAATAAACTCTTGACCAAACAGCTTGGCAGAATATAATATATAATAATAATAATATATCCCATTTAGCAGACGCTTTTGTCCAAAGCGACTTACATGTCGGCTGGGGCCACTACTTTTACATATGGGTGGCCCCAGCGGGAATCGAACCCACGACGCTTGGCGTTGCAAGCGCCATGCTCTACCGACTGAGCCACACAGGACCCATATATGAAAATATATATTTTTAAATGCGAAAACAGGAATATAAAATCACCAAAAAGCAGGCTAACACACAACTTAACATGAATTCCTAAACTTTCATTTTTTTCAAACTTTGGAGAAGTGTACACATTTTCTAGGAATGACTTAAGGGTTTGATTGACATTTTTGTTGTTGTTACTTCTTAGCTCCAAACTAGGTAGGTGTGAGTTGTTCTGGAAACTAAATATTACATCTACTAACAGTATTGCATCATTTCTAAAATGCCATGCTTATAAAAAGACCATTCAAAGTTAAGATTGAACTATAGTAACATCAACATACTCAATAAATCCATCCTGTCTATGGAACACTGTGTGTGTTTGTGTGTCAGATAATCGGAGATAAAACTAAAAAAAAAAAAGATCTGGTCCATCTAATCTGAGTTCTTGGGTCCATAACACCATCATTGTATAAGGATGTTTTCCTTTGCATGAAATACCACAGCAATCCCCTCAATGTATAGTCGCTCTCTGGGTGAGTAGGTGACCTCTGTCTGAACATTGATATATAAATGACGCAAAATACAGTAAGCAGTTTATTTCGTTACCTCTTCATTTCTACTCCTCAACCTCTCTCTACATTGTAATCAAATCAACTACCTCCCTCTTCCTTCCTCTTACACAGTAACAAACACCAGTCGGGCAGAGTAGATCAGGTCTGCCAGGTAGAGCACAAGGTTGACTGCGGTGAGCACAGCCACAGCCATCTGCCTGTCCCAGTCGCACAGCCCTGCATATCTGCCACAGCCATAGGGCCTGGAGGATCCCCCGTGCTTCTTGTCAAACTTAAAAATGGGCCAGATGATGGTGGCGGAGAGGTACATGGCGACAGCCAGAACGGCGTAGGCAGACAGGAAACGGGCAAAGGGGAAGGGCAGGCAGCCGGTGCACTCACAGATGCACAGCACTATAATGGCCGCCGACAGGATGAAACAGATGCAGAAGACGGCCAGGCACCACCTCAGTGCATTGTGTGAGTCGTAGGACACTGGGTCGCTGATGAAGACGAAGATGACGCAGGCTACAAAAGTCTCACACACCTTCAGCAGACCCGGGGCGGTGGCCATGTAACCTGCTACCTCTCCTGGCCTGGCTTTGCTGATGCTCACCTCACAAATGTAAGCGATGGTTGCCAGGCAGGAGAAGACGGTGGCCACAATGCGGTAGTTTTGAGTCTCGCTGCGGTAGGTCTGGCCCTTGAGGAAGTAGAGGGGGAAGATGATGGAGGCAGAGAGGCAGAGCAGGGAGGCGTAGCAGGCGAAGGTGATGGGGAAGTTCTTCCAGGAGACAGGGGCACGGGTCTGCAGGCCAAACAGCTCCACCAGCAGCACCAGCAGGGTCCCAGCGAAGCTGAAGGCCCAGCAGAACACACACCAGTCCCCTGTGCCATGGGAGAGGTTGGCCCCATGGACGGTCACAGCAAAGGCCACACAGGAGAACACCAGAGCACACAAACGCACCCAGAACAGGGGGTTGGAGTGCACCACTACTATCGGCATGATGGGATATGGATGATGCTTGACAACTAGAATGGGTTAGATTAAAGTGACAGGCTGAATAGGCTGGAGAAGAGATATTTATGTGGAATACTGTAGGACTACTGTTCTTGGTGCATCGGGTGCAGAGGGATCTTCTAAGGAGACACAGAATTGAGAGCAGCTTCAGTAACAAAGAACAAATTAACAGAATGCATTCATACAAAAACAATAAAGTTCTAATGGCAAGTCTTGATTCCATTATGGTTTTCATAAAACATTCGTAATGGTGTATCATATTTGACGACATGAGGGCAACAGTTATATTTTCTTTCCAATATCTCCTTGTAAATGTAACATAATAATGGGTGACAATACACAAAAGTTTATCAATTCAATCATGGAATTCGCATTTTAAAAATCATGTACAGTTGAAGTCAGAAGTTGATACACTTAGGTTGGTGTCATTAAAACTTCAACCACTCCACAATTTTCTTGTTAACAAACTATAGTTTTGGAAAGTCGGTTAGGACATCTACTTTGTGCATGACACAAGTCATTTTCCAATAATTGTTTACAGACATATTATTTAACTTATAATTCACTGTATCACAATTCCAGTGGGTCAGAAGATTACATACACTAAGTTGACTCTGCCTTTAAACAGCTTGGAAAATTCCAGAAAATTGTGTCATGGCTTTAGAAGCTTCTGATAAGCTAATTGACATCATTTGAGTCAATTTGAGGTGTACCTGTGGATGTATTTCAGGGCCTACTTTCAAACTCAGTGCCTCTTTGCTTGACATCATGGGAAAATCAGTTTTAATAACTCCAACCTAAGTGTATGTAACCTTCTGACTTCAACTGTATAAGAGGATGTGAAAGTATAGGTTCCTTCTTTTCATTGTCATTCTCTGAGAAGGTTTTATCCGCTGAGGGATTCCTGTTCTAAAAGTCAGTGAGTCAGTGTCACTGGACATGCTTTTACCCCCCACCCCCGCTTTTCAGACAGGCGTGGTGCTGAGAGACCCCCACCCGAACTCACAGCCAATCTGTCATCGGTCACTAACAGTCTCGTTATCCAGAGACACTCAGGCCTGAGTAACTATTGCTCCCTCCCACTCCCCCAAGCCACTCTCTCCTCCAGTCCCCTCCACAAATGGTAAAGAGTCTATGCTCCCAGATTACATAATGTAGGAGGGACTAAAAGAGACACACCTGTTTACATTAACAAAATGTCTTGTTCAAACAGCAGGGGACAGAGAGTGGGAGCAAGAGGGAAGGGATATGGATAGAGAGAAATAGAGGAAACAGACAGATGAATAAAGATGTTAAACTATGGACAAACTCAAAGTGACAGTGACCAAAGCAGTCAGGCAGAACAGGCTAGTTGAAGTAAGTAAAATGGGGAAATCCCTGTGCCTTAATCTCAGAAAGGCACACTTTAAACACAACGATGAAGAGGAATAGCAGAACAGTGAGTCACCTCCCTCTCTCACTCTCTCTCTCTCTCTCTCATGCACCCTCCCTCTTGTAAGATTTTCCAACTCGTTTATTTATCCCAGCTATGCAGACTACTGCCGAACTGCTAACTGAGTCAAAAGGTGCCAAGTCCCCTCTCCCGATCTGTTTTTTTAAATATTTGACTCTTTTACCTTCATAAATCTCTCTCTCTCTTTCTGTATCCCTCTCTTTTTCTGTCTCTCTATCAAAGAGAAACACTAATCACGTAAACCACTTCAAATAAACCTATGGGAGGAAGTAGTGGAAAAATCCATCCACTCCCAGCCATTACTTGGTACTTATGAAATCATGTTAGGAAAATGGGTAAGCCACCTTTTAGGGGGTGGCATGGAAAAGACAGCCTTTCCTTTAGAGAGGTGCTTAAAATAGGCGCATAGGCTCACACATAGCCTGGACAGGAGGGGAAACAGGATATACAATAGCATACTTTTGCACAGTCACACACACACAAGCTTGAGGGTGAAGAGGGCAGGCTCAGTGTTTGTTTGAGGCAGGGGTCAAGAGCGTTGTCATGACACAACATGGTTAACTCGATTTCACCCTTAATCCAGATAAAGAACCATAGGCTCCCAGACTGCTGGGCATAGACACAAGGGACTCTAGTCTGTCAGCTAATGATCCCACAATGGAGGGAGGGAGAAAAGGTGAAATAGAGGCACAATACAGTGATGTAAACTGGAGACACTGAATACCATAATATTGAGATATTTTAGTCACTGAGGATGTCACATAAATACCCTTGGCCATGATGTACTGTATTGTTAAAACCAACGTGTCCAAAATGTTCACGTTGTTTCACCATGCTCCATAGGTGAGCTGGTCAGATGCAACAATATAGGGGGAATATTTGTGTTATAACAAGTGTTCTGATCAATAGTAGGGACTATAGGAACGTCTGCACCCACATTCCCACAAACTACCAGAGCCCTCATAATCAAAATATTCATCTGAAATCGTTTCACTACTTTCCTGTTATTCTGACAGCCGTAGCCTACTGTTATCCTTCCGTTATTCTGGTTGCTCATTGACAACCACAGTCTGGGGTGGGTGTGACGCTCAATTGTGCCGCGCCCTGGAGTTTCTCAGTGTTAGAACAAAACGAGTGTATCCCCCCATCAAGTCATTCATATGAGGCAAAAGACATTTAAATGGCAAAACAGTTTTTTACAACACTGCAGAAGTTATTTTCGTGACTATCCCTGTGTCCAAAATACTTCTAGGCTATTTGATGTGCAAAAGGGATGATTCAATTGCATAGTGTAGAAAGCTGACTGAAAGATAAACAACAAAAACTGTAAAAGGCATGCAGTTAGGACGTGTTTAAAACTATAAAAGGCATGCAGTTAGGACGTGTTTAAAACTATAAAAGGAATGCAGTTAGGACGTGTTTAAAACTATAAAAGGCATGCAGTTAGGACACGTTTCAACTGGTTGTACAATTTGTAGTCATCGTGTTGAAAAAAAAAAACTCTCGAATAGACCTCTATATTTCACAATCTCAAATATAACACTGTAAACAAAATGTATTACCTTTGTTACGTTGTGGCTGCAATATCCTCAGTTCTCTCTCGGGATCTCCAATCGAATGGGAGTTTGGAAGCGTAGCCCTCCTCGTCCGTTCTTCCTAGTCATAGTAAGAAAAGCACATCCACCCAGCTCCCCGCCCAGTGCAAACCAAATTAGGTATCAAATGTCGCCATCATCTTTCTACTGCGCGCCATCCCATCCCTCCTCCACGCAAAATTGCACTCGACTAAGTAGGCTAGTTTCTAAGATGAATTGATTGTACGTTTTCTGTAGGCTACAAGTGTGTTGCCAAATTCTAGAAGTCTTGATCTGTGACTCCTCCATCAATAGGTCAGTATCTGAATAATCACTATATTAACAACCTGATATGCACAGTGCCTTCAGCAAGTATTCACACCCCTTTAGATTTTCCACATTTTGTTGTGTTACAGCAGGCCTGGGCATTTTCCATGGAGGGCCACATTAGAATATACTTTTGGCATTGCGGGCCAGAATCATATTACAGGATTATACATCTTGACAGATATATCTACTATAAATGACATCCAGATATGCTACTTATTTGACTTTTTTAACATGCAGAAATAAACCACATCCATGTTCTCCTTTTGGTAGATGGGTAACAAATAAAAAGCAGCCATTGAATATCCCTTTGAGCATGGTGAAGTTATTAATTACACTTTGGATGGTATATAAATACAACCAATCACTAGAAAGATACAGGCGTCCTACCTAACTCAGTTGCTGGAGAGGAAGGAAACCGCTCAGGGATTTTACCAAGAGGCCCACAGCCATTACACAGTTAAGAGTGTAATGGCTGTGATAGAAAACTGAGGATGGATCAACAACATTGTAGTTACTCCACAATACTAACCTAAACTACAGAGTGAAAAGAAGGAAGTCTGTACAGAAAACAAACTATTACAAAACATGCATCCTGTTTGTAATAAGGCACTAAAGTAAAACTGTTAAAAATGTGGCAAAGGAATCAACTTTATGTCCTTATGTTTGGGGCAAATCCAACACAACCCATCACTGAGTGTGATGAGTGTCAATCTTCATATTTACAACCATGGTGGATGCTGCATCATGTTGTGGGTATGCTTGTCATCAGCAGGCACTGGGGATTTTTTTTAGGATGACAATAAACAGAATAGAGCTAAGCATAGACAAAATTCATGGAAGAAAACCTTTCCAAGGCCAAATATACACTGGATTTGCTTACCGAGATGACATTGATTGTTCATGAGTGGCCTAAAATCACCTTCAAAATTTAGACTTAAATCACCTTCAAAATTTATGGCAAGGCTTGAAAATGGCTGTCTACAAATGAACAACTAACTTGATAGAGCTAGAACAATTTTTAAAAGAATAATGTGCAAATATTATACAATCCAGGTTCTTAGAGACTTAACCAGAAAGACTCACAGCTGTAATCGCTGCCAAAGGTGATTCTAACATGTATTGACTCAGGGGTGTGAATACTTAGGCTGAATTAGATATTTCTGTATTTCATCGTCAATAAATTTGCAAACACTTCAAAATACATGTTTTCACTTTGTCATTATGGGGTATTGTGTGTAGATGGGTGAAACAAAATCTATTTAATCCATTTTGAATTCAGGCTGTACCAACAAAATGTGGAATAAGTCAAGGGGTATGAATACTTTCTGAAGGCTCTGTAAATGAATGAAAATAATTACAGGTTTATTAATTCAATTGATTGTCATTTAGTTATTACAGTTTCATTTGGCATAATGGTTCATATTTATAGCAGGCAATGTCCTTCAAATGGTATAATATTACATCTGTAACCTATAACAATATGTTATCAGTCAATGGCTACCAAAAAATTATTTTGCAGGTACTTCTTTGTTGTCGTTGACATTATTTGTATATGTTGCTAAGAAACAGAGACAGTTCCCATGGAAACCACTATTTATTTACTCCCCTAATGACTAGTTTCTCAGAAACAGACTGAAGGCATCTGAAGTTTTACAATGCTGCACCACAAGTATGCAAGCACGCACACAACACACTGTCTCTCACACACACACTGGTGCCTGTTTGCAACTAAGGACTATGTCCACGAGCCCACAAGAACACCTGAGCCCTATACTACTAATGTAGTTTAAAGTTGTATTGTCACGTGGCACACAAGTGCAGTGAAATGCCTCTGGCAAGTTCAACTTTGGATTTCAAATATATATTTAATTTAACTAGGCAAGTCAGGTAAGAACAAATTCTTATTTACAATGACGGCCTACCAGAAGGCAAAAGGCCTCCTGTGGGGACGGGGGCTGGGATGAAAAAGAAGAAGATATAGGACAAAACACACATCACAACAAGAGAGACACCACAACATTACATAAAGAGAGACCTAGAACAACAACATAGCATGGTAGCAACACCACATGACAACAACATGGTAGCAAGACAACATGACAGCAGCACAACATGGTAGCTGCACCAAACATGATACAAACATTACTGGGCAGTGACAACAGCACAAAGGCAAGAAGGTAGAGACAACATTACATCAGGCGAAGCAGCCACAACTGTCAGTAAGAGTGTCCATGATTGAGTCTTTGAATGAAGAGATGGAGATAAAACGGTCCAGTTTGAGTGTTTTGTTGCAGCTCGTTCCAGTCGCTAACTGCAGTGAACTGAAAAGAGGAGCGACCCAGGGATGTGTGTGCTTTGGGGATGCTTAACAGAATGAGACTGGCAGAACGGGTGTTGTATATGGGCTCCCGAGTGGCGCAGCAGTCTAAGGCACTGCATCTCAGTGCTAGAGGTGTCACTACAGACCCTGGTACGATTCCAGGCTGTATCACAACCGTCCGTGATGGGGAATTCCATAGGATGAGTGCCGCAGTAGGTACCCCAGATAGGGGGGAGTGAGGCCTAAGAGTGTTTTATAAAAAAGCATCAACCAGTCAATCAATCAAATTTATTCATAAAGCCCTTTTTACATCAGCCAATGTCACAAAGTGCTGTACAGAAACCCAGCCTAAAACCCCAAACAGCAAGCAATGCAGGGATAGAGGCACAGAAAAACTCCCTAGAAAGGCAGGAACCTAGGAAGAAACCAGGCTATGAGGGGTGACCAGTTCTCTTCTGGCTGTGCCAGGTGGAGATTATAACAGTACATGGCCAAGATGTTCAAACACTCATAGATGACAAGCAGGGTCAAATAATAATAATCACTGTGGTTGTAGAGGGTGCAACAGGTCAGCACCTCAGGAGTAAATGTCAGTTGGCTTTTCATAGCCAATCATTCAGAGTAAGAGACAGCAGGTGCGGTAGAGAGAAAGAGTAGAAAACAGCAGGTCTGGGACAGGTAGCACGTCCGGTGAACAGGTCAGGGTTACATAGCCGCAGGCAGAACAGTTGAAACTGGAGCAGCAGCGCGACCAGGTGGACTGGGGACAGCAAGGAGTTATCAGGCCAGATAGCCCTGAGGCATGGTCCTAGGGCTCAGTTCCTCCAAGAGAAGAGAAAGAAAGAGAGAATTAGAGGGAGCATACTTAAATTCACACAGGACACCGGATAAGACAGAATAAATACTTCAGATATAACAGACTGACAGCATAATTACTGGAGGCTGAGACAGGATGAGAGGGGGGGGGGGGGTGAGACACTGTGGCCCCGTCCGGCCATAACCCCGAACAGGGCCAACCAGGCAGGATATATCCCCACCCACTTTGCCAAAGCACAGCCCCCACACCACTAGAGGGATATCTTCAACCACCAACTTCAACCAGCCGAATATAGCCTACAAAGATCTCCCCCACGGCACAAACCAGAGGGGGGTGCCAAGCCGAACAGGAAGATTGCGTCAGTGACTCAACCCACTCAAGTGACGCACCCCTCCTAGGGACGGCATGGAAGAGCACCAGTAAGCCAGTGAGTCAGCCCCTGTAATAGGGTTAGAAGCAGAGAATCCCATTCGAGAGAGGGGAACCAGCCAGGCAGAGACAGCAAGGGCAGTTAGTCGCTCCAGTGCCTTACCATTCACCTTCACACCCCTGGGCCAGACTACACTCAATCATAGGACCTACTGAAGAGATGAGTCTTCAATAAAGACTTAAAGGTTGAGACCGAGTCTGCGTCTCTCACATGGATAGGCAAACCATTCCATAAAAATGGAGCTCTATAGGAGAAAGCCCTGCCTCCAGCTGTTTACTTAGAAATTCTAGGGACAATAAAGAGGCCTGCATCTTGTGACCGTAGGACAACGACCCCAAGCAATAGGACAACGACCCTAAGCACACGGCCAAGACAACGCAGGAGGGGCTTCGGAACAGGACTCTGAATGTCCTTGAGTGGCCAAGCCAGAGCCCGGACTTGAACCTGATTGAACATCTCTGGAGAGAACTGAAAATAGCTCTGCATCAACGCTCCCCATCCAACCTGATAGAGCTTGAGAGGTTCTGCAGAGAAGAATGGGAGAGACTCTCCAAATACAGGTGTGCCAAGCTTGTAGCGTCATACCCAAGAAGACTCGAGGCTGAAATCGCTGCCAAATGTGCTTCAACAAAGTACTAAGTAAAGGTGTCTGAATACTTATGTAAATGTGATATTTTTGCTCATTTATAAAAAATATTAAAAAAATGTCTAAAAACCTGTTTTTGCTTTGTTCTTATAGGGAATTATGTGTAGATTGATGAGGGAAAAATGATTTAATCAATTTTAGAATAAGGCTGTAACCTAACAAAATGTGGAAAAGGTCTGAATACTTTCCGAACCGTAAATGGATGGGAGAGCTTCCTACTGCTTGAGTTATGTTGTTGATGTAAATTGAGAAGAGCCTGGGGCATAGGATCGAGCTTTGGGGTACTCCCTTGGTGACAGGCAATGGCTGAGACAGCAGATGTTCTGACTTTATACACTGCACTCTTTGAGAGAGGTAGTTAGCATGCCAAAGATCCTCAGAGACACCAATAGTCCTTAGCCGGCCCACAAGAATGGAATGGTCTACCGTATGAAAAGCTTTGGCCAAGTCAATAAAAATAGTAGCACAACATTGCTTAGAATCTAGGGCAATGGTGACATAATTGTGGACCTTTAAGGTTGCAGTGACACATCAATAACCTGAGCGGAAACCAGATTGCATAACAGAAAGAATACAATAGACTTCAAGAAAGCCAGTCAGTTGATTATTGACACGTTTTTCCAACACTTTTGATAAACATGGCAAAATAGAAATTGGCCTTTAAATAAAGGACAAACTGTGGCTGCCTTCCAAGCAATGGGAACCTCCCCAGATAGGAGAGACAGGTTTAAAAGGTCAGAGATAGGCTTGGTGATGATAGGGGCTGCAACCTTAAAAAAGAAAGGATCTAAACCATCTGACCCAGATGGTTTTTGGGGGTCTAGTCTAAGGAGTTCCTTTAGCACCTCGGACTCAGTGACTGCCTGTAGGGAGAAACTTTGTAGCGGGGCAGGGGAAAAAAAGAGGGAGGAGCATCAGGGCTAGTCACATTAGAAGGGGTAGGAGATGAGGAAATGTTGGACGGGAAATGAGGCATGGCTGAGTCAAATAGGAATCCTGACTTAATGAAGTGGTGATTAAAGAGCTCAGCCATGTGCTCCTTGTTAGGAACAACCACATCATTAACATTAAGGGACATGGACAGCTGTGAGGAGGAGGGTTTATTCTCCAGGTCTTTAACCGTTTTCCAGAACTTCTTGGGGTTAGACCCACAGAGAGAGAACTGGTATCACGAAAACGGCTCACCTTTTCTGAGGACCAATTCAAATCAGATTCCGTCCCTCTTGCAAAAACTGCATCCTCATCCACTTCATTTGCGGAATACAACTGATTCAATATTTTGAATCTGTTTTTGTGTGCTAAAAAATAGTAATGTTAAAATCACATTACACATTTTGTAATGACAAATGCATTTGAAACTTCATGCACAGTAAAACTTTTGTATGACTTATTATTTTATTTATAGGAGTGGGGAAAAGGGTGCTTGTGCATTGATAATGTCATGACTTTCCAGTCCTGAGATGGAGATCGGGCGTGCCGGCTAGGCTAAGGTCTTAAGACCCCCCAGTTTTATGATGGTCATAAATACCTTCCCTTGCCAAGCAGTATGGAGGGAGAGACCTATGTAGAACAAAGGATCATCTCCTGCCAAAACTCCTGCATCCCCAAAATTTGAGAATTAAACAATATTTCTATTTGTTAGAAATGGTCAGCGGAGACTAAAATAAACCTCAAGTTAAATTTGTTTTTATGTTGCGACATCATGAAAGACAGTATAACCACATAACTGTATCTCTGTCTACACTTCTCAATTATGAGGTTTGCATCTGAATGAACATTGTATAAAATTAATGATTAAGTATCAGAATACTTTTGAAAATATAGAAATGTAACTAAAGTCTTCTAAATTAGAAAATGTTTTTTTTTTTACGTAAAGTTTATCCAGTCAGTAACCAAGCCCACGTGAGCACAGACATTATGCCAAACATAATGGAACACCCTTTTCCCCCAAGTGTTTAAAAGGACTTGCTGAAGAATTTACAATTTAGACCAGTTACGTGCAGCGCCAACTGAATACGTTACAAATGGTTAAGAAATCTACCACTCTATAGACCAAGCAGACTAAGGTGTGAGCCAGATGTTGCAAAATGGTTTAAAACTACAACTCCACCAAAGGACAAGACCAGAGAATGTGAGAACGCTAATCCCCACGTTGAAATGGTTACATCTACAGAACAAGCCGAATGTTGCAAAATGGTTATAAACTATTGATCACTACAGAAGCAAATCCTAGATGTCGCATTATCAGTCTGCAGCTGAAAACATACGTAGCCCAGGAAGAGAACACCGGCAACCTCTGAAGCATTCTAACGAGATCAACTCTAAGAACTACTGTACAGGGTATGTCGAAGTATCAACTCCAAGAACTACTGTACAGGGTATGTCAAAGTATCAACTCCAAGAACTACTGTACAGGGTATGTCGAAGTATCAACTCTAAGAACTACTGTACAGGGTATGTCGAAGTATCAACTCCAAGAACTACTGTACAGGGTATGTCGAAGTATCAACTCCAAGAACTACTGTACAGGGTATGTCGAAGTATCAATTCTTACCACAACCACGACTTCTACCTAAGGACATGGTGATCTCTGGTGACTGAACCAGAGTCATACACCCAACATCTCCGAGACCAAAGGATTTCGACGATCAAGGCCAGCTCAATTGTAAATATATAAATTGCATTCTCTTTTTCCAAATGAGCAGTTATTAGAGTGCTTAAGATTTTGTATTTTCGTGAGCGCAGCTTCCCAATGTCTGATAGAGTAAATCCTTTGTCTCCCTTTCTCCCCCCTCCACTCTCTGAATTCGCCACCGTGTTATAACCACTGTCCTGTTTTGTTAGTCTTCTAGAGACTGTTTACTGTATGTTGTTAGTGTGTATTCTGTAATTGTTTAATTAGTTAGTAAATACATAATTGACCTAATTTGTGTATCGCTGATTCATCCATAAAGTAGGGTTCGTGCAGACTACAAGAAAGTACGACGTTCAGAATGTCCGATGAGGTAATAATACATTAATAAGTGACTGTCGATAAGATATGAAAATATCGGAAGAGAGTTCAATTCGGGAAATAGTAACTCTAAACATCATTTTCCCGTGGTGCCCCGACTTCATAGTTAATTAATGTTTACATTAGTTTAATCATGTAATAATTACACAGAGAATGTATTTGATAATATAACAGTCTTCACTTTAATGATAGTCAAGACACGACAATAACCACACCAAAGCACAAGCTAATAAAATAAAGTCCATTTTACATGATAGCCTGCTGAATTTGCAAGACAATTTTTATTTCATTTCGATTTTGGCACAAATGAAAATGTGCTACCGACTTGCCCATGGATTGATGTTTCAAGTATAGAAATAAGAATAAATAGAAAGGACATCTCCACTCAAGTCAATGATGGCGTAATGGGTGGACTGGCTGCCATTTTGAGTGTACCCATGCCAGGAAGTTAAAGCAGGAAGTGTACCCTTCAATCTGTGCTGTGCTATCAGAGCATGCACAGACCAGCTGGATGGTGTGTTTACAGACATATTCAATCTCTCCCACCATTGTTCCTGTACCCAAGAAGGCAAAGGAAACTGAACTAAATGACTATTGCCCCGTAGCACTCACTTCTGTCATCATGAAGTGCTTTGAGAGGCTAGTTAAGGATCATATCACACCCACCTTACCTGCCACCCAAGACCCACTTCAGTTTGCATACCACTCCAATAGGTCCACAGGCAACACAATCACCATCACACTGCCCTATCCCATCTAGACAAGAGGAATACCCATGTAAGAATGCTGTTCATTGACTACAAGCTCATCATTAAGCTTGAGACCCTGGGTCTCAACCCTGCCCTGTGCAATTGGGTCCTGGACTTCCTGACGGGCAGCCCCACCAGGTGGTGAAGGACCCACAAGGGTCCGTGCTCAGCCCCCTCCTGTACTCCCTGTGTAACCGGTGTGAAATGGCTAGCTAGTAAGCGGGGTGCGCGCTGCTAGCGTTTCAATCGGTGACGTCACTTGCTCCGAGACCTTGAAGTAGTTGTTTCCCTTGCTCTGCAAGGGCCACAGCTTTTGTGGAGCGATAGGTAACGATGCTTTGAGGGTGTCAGTTGTTGATGAGTGTAGAGGGCCCCTGGTTCGAGCACAGGTAGGGGCGAGGAAAGGGACGGAAGCAAAACTGTTACCTGTTCACCCATGACTGCGTGGCCATGCACGCCTCCAACTCAATCATCAAGTTTGCAGACGACACAACAGTAGTAGGCTTGATTACCAACAACAACGAAACACCCTATAGGGACGAGGTGAGGGCACTCGGAGTGTGGTGTCAGGAAAACAACCTCTCACTCAACGTCAACAAAACAAAGGAGATAATCGTGGACTCGCAACAGCGCCTCTTCAACCCCAGGAGGCTGAAGAAATTGGCCTTGTCACCTAAAACCCTCAAACTTTTACAGATGCACAATTGAGAGTATCCTGTCAGGCTGCATCACAGCCTGGTACAGCAACTCCACACCCATAACCGCAAGGGCTCTCCAGAGTGTGGTGCGGTCTGCACAACGCATCACCGGTGGCAAACTACCTACCCTCCAGGACACCTACAGCACCCGATGTCACAGGAAGGCCAAAAAGATCAACGACAACCACCCGAGCCACTGTCTGTTCACCCTACTACCATACAGAAGGTGAGGTCAGTACAAATGCATCAAAGCTGGGACCGAGAGACTGAAAAACAGCTTCTATCTCAAGGCCATCAGACTGTTAAACAGCCATCACTAACACAGTGAGGCTGCTGCCTACAAACAGACTTGAAATCACTGGCCACTTTAATAAATGGATTACTAGTCACTTTAATAATGCCACTTTATTAATGTTTACATATCTCGCATTACTCATATGCATCTATTGCATCTTGCCTATACTGGTCGGTTATTGCTCATCGATATATTTATATGCATATATTCTTATTTAATTCCTTTACGTAGGAATGAAATACTACTATTAGGTAGTTGCTGTGGAATTGTCAGATTACTTGTTAGACATTGCTGCATTGTTGGAACTAGAAACACAAGCATTTTGCTACACTCACAATAACATCTGCTAACCATGTGTATGTGACCAATAAAATTTGATTTGATTTGAGTCAACTCAACTGACATTACAAAAAATACATTCCATTGCATGAGCCACATCAGTTCGCATCATTTGAATTAACATTCTACATTACCATGGCAATCCAGCATCAGCTGCTAAAACTGATGCTGGATCGCTACCAGCACCTGCCCTCACTACTCTGGACGGTTCGGACTTAGAATATGTGGACATCTACAAATACCTAGGTGTCTGGTTAGACTGGAAACTCTCCTTTCAGATTCATATTAAACATCTCCAATCCAAAGTTAAATCTAGAATCGGCTTCCTATTTCGCAACAAAGCATCCTTCACTCATGCTGCCAAACATACCCTCGTAAAACTGACTAACCTACCGATCCTTGACTTCGGCGATGTCATTTACAAAATAGCCTTCAACACTCTACTCAGCAAATTGAATACAGTCTATCACAGTGCCATCCGTTTTGTCACCAAAGCCCCATATATACTACCCACCACTGCGACCTGTATGCTCTCGTTGGCTGGCCCTTGCTTCATATTCATTGCCAAACCCACTGGCTCCAGGTCATATATAAGTCTTTGCTAGGTAAAGCCCCGCCTTATCTCAGCTCACTGGTCACCATAGCAGCACTCACACGTAGCACGTGCTCCAGCAGGTATATTTCACTGGTCTCTCCCAAAGCCAATTCCTCCTTTGGCCGCCTTTCCTTCCAGTTCTCTGCTGCCAATAACTGGAACGAATTGCAAAAATCACTGAAGATAGATGGATAGATATGAGTCATATCTCCCTCACTAACTTTAAGCACCAGTTGTCAGAGCAGCTCACAGATCACTGCACCTGTACATAGCCCATCTTGTCAATAGCCCATCCCAATACTGTTATTTTTTTGTGCTTCTTCGCGACCCAGTATCTCAACTTGTACATTCATCTTTTGCACATCTATCACTCCAGTGTTTAATTGCTGAATTGTAATTATTTTGCACTATGGCTTATTTATTGCCTTACCTCCCTTAACTTACCTAATTTGCACACACTGTATATAGACTTTTTCCCATTGTGTTTATTGACTATATGTTTGTTTATTCCATGTGTTGTTGTTGTTGTTTGTGTAGCACTGCTTTGCTTTATCTTGGCCAGGTTGCAGTTGTAAATGAGAACTTGTTCTCAACTAGCATACCTGGTTAAATAATATATAAATAAAGAATAATTCCAAAATACCATGGACATTATTGTATCACAATTCCAGGCAAGTGTACCAAGTGTACACATGAGTTTACCAGTCAATTGCCAGAGTTAGAAGCCCATTCTATTCATTCTTATTTCTATGGTTTCAGCATAGAGCCCCACAGTGGCGGTGTAGTACAACCCATAAAACCTAGCGGTTCAACAGGGAAATGGTTCCAATAGTTTTTACACCATTCATTTTCCCCATAGGGGATTTTTAGAAACACTTAAAATAAGGACTGTGTTATGTGTAGGCTAACCCTGGCGTAACGTTTTGATAACCATGTAAATCTTTTTCGAACAAGACTACTTTTATCAGTATATTCGACTCTATTTACTCTTGGATTCAGAAATGCTAAATAGCATCTAAGTAGACATCATGCAAGATTACAAATTCCTGCATGCTGCTGCACATCATCTCTAGATGACACCTACTAACAGGTATTGTGTCACTTAATTTGACCAAGACAGTTTACAGAATTGTCAATTTAAAGAAATGTAGACAATTTATTAATTGCTACATTTAAGCTAACATTAGATAGTTATTCCAGAGATTCATACATTTGCCTCGATTCAGCAGTCTCGTCCAGATCATCATGGCGCTTAATACTTCACGATAGCCACATTAGCAGCTAATTAGCGTTTAATTTGTGTGGGGGTAAATAGACTAATATATTTATACGTCAACCTTGTAAATGTCTCTCAGACAAGTTATCAAAACGCCACTCCTGAGTAAGCCTTCACGAAACACAGCCCTTTAAGTGTTTCTAAAATCCCCTATGGAAAAAAACGATTGGAACCATTTCCCGTTTGACCGCTAGGTTTTATGAGCATTATGACCCATACTGTGTGACACTATTGTCTCAATTAAGAGTTTGGGTTTCGACATGCAAACGCAGTACAAGCCTGCTAGGAGTTATGCTGCGTTCAAAACTGGGAACTCTGGAAAAATACGAGGTCAAGTCATGACGTCAGTGATCTTCAGGTCCGAAAGTTGGAGCTCAATAAAGAGGCCTCAGTTCCCGAGTTGGAATTCCGAGTTGGATGACCGTTCAAATCGATTTTTCCCAGTATTCCATTTTTTTCCGAGTTCCCAGTTGTTTCGAACACACTGAAGTCGGACATTTCCGAGTTCCCAGTTGTTTTGAACGCGATATACGGACGAGCAATATTCACGGGCAGAGCATGGTAGAAGAGGACTTTCTAAAAACACGCCACTTCGATACATCTACAACCAAAGTGACTTTATAGCAGGTTAGGAGAGCATTTTCGCCAACCCTTTTCCTAACCTACCGGTATGTGATATTCATCATTAGGGTGGATAATTGTTGTTTCACATTCAGGCATAGACTGCTTTTTACATTTCTTGAAGGTCATTTTCCATTCTCTCATGCCTCTTAGTGCTGAGCGATTCGTGCTTTTGAGGTCGGCTCGATTATTTAAAAAATAATGGTTTTTGATTTCGGTTTTGATTATTTGCATTGAATGCTGTATTCAACACAGAATAAATCCATTAATAAAAGTCCCATGATGGTAGTGACTGCCCATTTACTGCTTATCACTTATTAACCATCATGTATTCACATTACTTTAATAAAATATGTCAGATGTGTATATTAGGCTACATTTGTTTTATTTGATGACAATTATTTCATTCCAAGTCATCACCTCAGCTCTATAGAGCTGCCGCCTTTTGCTGTCGGACAAATTCACTATTTTGTAGTTCTTCAAAGTAAATAACGCATACTTTAATGATTTCTGAACTATGAATCACTTAGATCATATATTTTCAGATCTCTCCGTACGTAGCAGGTATAAAAGGAAAACAGCGGATAAGTAGATGTGGAATGGATTATGGTCATTGTATGCCATAGCAGGTGCTCCGAATGTTTTGTGTATAATTTGTCATCTGTTACCTCAAATAACATGACGTCTGAAAAGGTCCAGATGACACCAAAGAATGGACATATTCACTGATTTGGAAAATAACTGATATTCATTTAGGATTTACAGATTAACCTTAAATGGTATGAGCTCACTGGTAATACTAAACATTTACATTTGAATAAGATTAAACAGCTAAAATGAGGGGATGTATACATAGGCTATTGGTAAACTTGTTTGCTGTTTTAAATGTATTGAACAATTCTACAACGCTGCTATTGATATTCAATTTTTGACTATCTATGATTTGACATTCATCATTTTGGAACGAATGTGTTCTTCTTATTCGTCCCACCCACTGCAAACCTAGCTGTGCCGCGTTCAGAACAAATAGGAACTGTGAACTCTGACAAAACATGTAATACTCACGTCATTTTACTGCGTCTACTGCACAGTTGTTTGGATAGAGAAGATGGCTTCAGGGTCAGCCGGACAAGACACAGAACTGGATGAGTTATTGGACAGTATGATTTTACATTACTCCCTGAGTGAAGTGTAAATGTTATCAATCCTGCCAAAAGATACATTCATTCAAGTATTGTGTAAAACGTGGATCAACGCGCCTTGTTAGCTAGCTAACTTTAGCTAGCTTAGATGGTGGAATTTGGTTGGACCTGCATGCCAAGTCCAAAACGAAAGCCAGGCATTATCTCACAAAATCTCATGCCTTTTGCTGTTTACAACGAGGTCATCATTAGCATTACAACGCCACCGCAGTATATATGATATCATAATTTGTCGTTCGCTTTGACAGAAATAGAACGGCATCAAATGTGGTTGCAAGTTAAACTCAAGCTGCCCTTGAATTATTATTATTTCTTTTTTTATGGTTTACAGCTAGTGTGATCTGGATTGTCAGACAGCTCTGTCATTGTTAATGTCAACTGGATAACCAGTTTGAATTCATAATATATTGCATACTAGTAACCAATACCACTTTGTATAGCCGGTTGCTAGACTAGAGACTACTGTTATCTTAATAGCAGGAATGCAATTACCATATCATAATCTGACGTTTTTAATAATTCCAGTAGGTTGGTGAAGTTGTACTCCTAACATCAGAGATGGTAATGGTGGTAATGTATAAAAACAATTGGGTATCTGAAGTAGAAGTAGTGACCTCATCATACTGAGTTTGATAATCAACTAATACATGACTGTATTGCACATTGACCTCGACGTTGAAGAGTTGACCTTTGTCCTCTAGCTACCTGCTCAATCTCTTCACCTTGTCTTGACCTGCTCCTGCTAAATGCTGATAACTGTGCCACAACATCTCCACTTCTACTGTCTTTCCTCTATTAAAGGTGCGCTCGATGACTTTGAGAAGACAAACTCGGCCACCTTGGGCCCAGCCCCTGCTGCTGCCATGGCTCCCCCACCAGCCAAGGGCAGCGATGAGAAAGTAAGTGAATCTTTTCCCTGGTTTCTAGAATGTCTCCTAGCTTCACCGATTGCCTGGTGCTTGCTTATAAGAAACTCTGGTTGTTGGTGTTCTGATTGTGGTACAGAAGGTATCTTTCAGTGTCTCCTCAAATGTCTGTCAACCCTTCCCTATACATTTCTATCTGTGAATGGGGGAAGATCAATTGACCAAGAGTTTGTTTACCTGTTGATGCAAATCTCTCTAGCTCCCTCTACTGGAGGACAGTCAGTTCTTCGAGGCACTGTTTGAAGGTGAGATGGCCTCTCAGGCAAAGGAAGAGTGGGAGAAAGCCATGACTGAACTCGCACAGGAAGAACCTGAGCTGCTGCAACACTTTCACAAATTGTCAGAGGCAGCAGGGAAAGTTGGTAAGCATCCACATATTTTCAGTTCTGTTTTTACGTGCCCGTCTGTTTTTATCCATGTCAGTTTTTTTCCCCCTGTGTTTTGCGGAGATGTGTGTATGTGTGTGTGAGATATATATATATATATATACACTGCTCAAAAAAATAAAGGGAACACTTAAACAACACAATGTAACACCAAGTCAATCACACTTCTGTGAAATCAAACTGTCCACCTAGGAAGCAACACTGATTGACAATACATTTCACATGCTGTTGTGCAAATGGAATAGGCAACAGGTGGAAATTATAGTCAATTAGCAAGACACCCCCAATAAAGGAGTGGTTCTGCAGGTGGTGACCACAGACCACTTCTCAGTTCCTATGCTTCCTGGCTGATGTTTTGGTCACTTTTGAATGCTGGCGGTGCTTTCACTCTAGTGGTAGCATGAGACGGAGTCTACAACCCACACAAGTGGCTCAGGTAGTGCAGCTCATCCAGGATGGCACATCAATGTGAGCTGTGGCAAGAAGGTTTGCTGTGTCTGTCAGCGTAGTGTCCAGAGCATGGAGGCGCTACCAGGAGACGTGGAGGAGGCCGTAGGAGGGCAACAACCCAGCAGCAGGACCGCTACCTTCGCCTTTGTGCAAGGAGGAGCAGGAGGAGCACTGCCAGAGACCTGCAAAATGACCTCCAGCAGGCCACAAATGTGCATGTGTCTACTCAAACGGTCAGAAACATGAGGGTGGTATGAGAGCCCGACGTCCACAGGTGATGGTTGTGCTTACAGCCCAACACCGTGCAGGACGTTTGGCATTTGCCAGACAACACCAAGATTGGCAAATTCGCCACTGGCGCCCTGTGCTCTTCACAGATGAAAGCAGGTTCACACTGAGCACATGTGACAGAGTCTGGAGACGCCATGGAGAACGTTCTGCTGCCTGCAACATCCTCCAGCATGACCGGTTTGGCGGTGGGTCAGTCATGGTGTGGGGTGGCATTTCTTTGGGGGGCCGCACAGTCCTCCATGTGCTCGCCAAGAGGTAGCCTGACTGCCATTAGGTACCGAGATGAGATTCTCAGACCCCTTGTGAGACCATATGCTGGTGCGGTTGGCCCTGGGTTCCTCCTAATGCAAGACAATGCTAGACCTCATGTGGCTGGAGTGTGTCAGCAGTTCCTGCAAGAGGAAGGCATTGATGCTATGGACTGGCCCGCCCGTTCCCCAGACCTGAATCCAATTGAGCACATATGGGACATCATGTCTCGCTCCATCCACCAACACCACGTTGCACCACAGACTGTCCAGGAGTTGGCGGATGCTTTAGTCCAGGTCTGGGAGGAGAACCCTCAGGAGACCATCCGCCACCTCATCAGGAGCATGCCCGGGCATTGTAGGGAGGTCATGCAGGCACGTGGAGGCCACACACACTACTGAGCCTCATTTTGACTTGATTTAAGGACATTACATGAAAGTTGGATCAGCCTGTAGTGTGGTTTTCCACTTTAATTTTATGTGACTCCAAATCCAGACCTCCATGGATAAATTTGATTTCCATTGATAATATTTGTGTGATTTTGTTGTCAGCACATTCAACTATGTAAACAAAAAAGTATTTAATAAGAATATTTCATTCATTCAGATCTAGGATGTGTTATTTTAGTGTTCCCTTTATTTTTTCGAGCAGTGTATATTTTGTGTTACAGGTACTGATGTAGCCTCCCAACAAGAATTCACTTCCTGTCTCAAAGATACCCTCAGTGGATTGGCTAAAAATGCAGACAACTTACAGGTAGTTCAGATGATTTTCATTTGGATGTTTTTTAATAAGCAATGAAAGGTTTGGTCAATGTTCTGAAAATATTGACCATTGGTGGAATTTCCCTTTCTTTGTACTTCAATGCATTTCAGACTGTTCTCGTGTTTTTATTAATCAGAGTGCAGGATTGGCTGGAGAGGATCTGGCAAAGACTCTGGAAGGGCTGGATTTGGATGAGGATGGAGAGCGGGACGGGCAAGATGGAAACATCCTGCCGATCATGCAGTCCATCATGCAGAATCTTCTCTCCAAGGAAGTGCTCTACCCGTCTCTCAAAGAAATCACTGAGAAGGTTAGTGTGTGTTTTTTCTTGGCTTATGTTTGGGTTTTCCCTCAAATTATACTCATTTTTTATATACCTTGCCCTTTACCCAACTTTCTAACTGGATAACTGATTGTCATTCACTCCTCATGCAGTATCCTGAGTGGCTGAACAGCAATCGTCAGTCCCTCCCCCCAGATCAGTTCCAGCGCTACGAACAGCAGCACAGGGTCATGGGAGAGATCTGCAGCCTGTTTGAGAAGGAGGGAGATGGGGAGAATAGCTTTGAGAGCATTCTGGAAATCATGGAGCAGGTGAGACAAATGTGCATGAACTGTTGGTTGTCATCCATACTGATGGCTTCCTGTGTATGGATATTGATTGAATTATTATCTGAATTTTCAGCTACAAGACCTGGGCCAACCACCCAAAGAGCTGGCTGGTGAATCAGTATGTTTCTCCTCTCACTTGCTCTCTCTTTCTTTGTCTACCAACCTATCTTTATTAGTGCAGCTGTGGAGTAACGTTAAATTGATCGCCTTATCTGTTTTCCCCCATCAGCCACCTGGCCTAAACTTTGACCTGGAATCCTTGAATCTCTCAGGAGCCACTGGAGCTGCAGATCAGTGCTTGATCATGTGATCTCAGAGCAGCCAGTTCAATTGAGACACAGGCTAGGGTCGTGTGCTACCGGGCTGACGAGGGAGGACCATCAATCACTATTGCAGAAGGAGGAGAACGAGACTGTTTGCACTCCTCTCCTCCTAACATATGTTTCTGTGTCAAAATAGAAGAGCACTGTGAAGGGTGGCAAAACAAACCAATGTGACCACACCCTTCGGTAACTCACTGATCATTACATAACTGATTTTTAAGTCAATTGCTTTGGTTTGTCATAATAGGCTCTTCCAGGTCATTTATAGTACAGGTAGTACCATTCCCACGCACAGCTCAACTGACTAGCACTTGACTTATCTGGCAGTTTACACTCACCACTGTTTAGCCTAATGAGTACTGAAACTGGTTGCCCTGTTGGTTAAAACAGTGCCTTGCACATTTTTCTTCAGAATTTGAGAATGTTCATTACTGTTATGAGTCTTACAGCAGGGATATTAGGTTTCTCTGTTGTAAGAGTTGCTGGGTGAAGATTGAGTTGTATCATGGGGCTGCGTGCCTAACAAAGGTTGTTGAGTCAGTGTCACGGTTCCACTCATCAATAAAGTACCACTAACACCTCGGGTTGATTCAGGTTGTTTCTGACCACTGGTTTAGATTTACAAAATGTGTCTTTGAATTATTTAAGGAAAAGAAAATGGAAGAGTTAAACTTGCCTCCTTCTAATTTCATAACATAATCACAAGACGGCTAGCTAATTTTAGAGACTTTACCTGGGTTCTTGGTTAGTTATATCTTCCCAATAGCTGCCATGTTGTACCAGAGATGGTAAACTGGTCTGTGCACATGATTTGACCTCTAGTTTTCATGTTGGTTCAAAATTCATTGTTATATCGATAAGAGTCCACAGCCGCAGAGCCAGTCATGTAGCCAATTGGGGCTTCCGAGTGGCGCAGTGGTCTAAGTCACTGCATCTCAGTGCAAGAGGCCTCACTACAGTCCCTGGTTCGAATCCAGGCTGTATCACATCCGGCCGTGATTGGGAATCCCGCAGGGCGGCGCACAATTGGCCCAGCGTCGACGGGGTCGGCCGTCATTGTAAATAATAACTTGTTCTTAACTGACTTGCCTAGATCAATTTTTAAAAATGAGATGTTTATAAGGGACATTATTGAAGTGTTTAAACCGGTTAGTTTGTTTGGGGCTGCGGTTAGCTCATTGGCACTCTGACTAGATGGGTTCGAGTCGTGATGGGACTAAAGCCAAGGTCAGTCAGTGACCGTCGGGGTTACGACGGCCCCAGATTCCCGGGGTCATCTGTCCAGTAGTAGGACCACAGACACCACTAAGATTGTTAACTTTTTGAGTACTGAAACCACCTTTGCTTTTTATGTCGCTACAATTTATGCCGACGTTGTGAAAAAAGGGTGTGTGACATCAACGTGACCACAATCTTGAAATAGGACTTGTGCCTTCAGGAGAAAATACTGTGTTTTGCACGATTATATTGAAACCGGTACCACTACCGATATGTGACCTTGCTTTGATCTAAAGAAAAGTAATACAAATTATGATGATATATAGTATTTGTTTTTTAAAGCGACAGATACAAATACAAACATTTAAAACCTTTTCTGAGAACCTTTACAGGTGTGGATTTTAAGTGATGTGCAAAAAATGACTTTTCCCAGTGGCCTTTGCTGTGGGCACAGTGTTAGTAGTGTTAGAGATACTGTGGAAGTACCCCCCCCCCCCCTCGTGTTTGCCAGTATATTACTGTTTCTTTAGTTTAGACTGAGTGGAGTGACCATGACATTCCTTATATTTCATATGCCAACATATGCATTGACTGAATCTTAGGGAGTAGCTTTAGTTAGTAATGATTTTCATTAGTCAAATTGGGTGACTTCATTAGACTACCTGTATGTCCTCTTCCATGCCCTACATCCAGACATGTCCTGGTCATAGAATGTATTGACAACTGGCATCTAGAGCGGATCACCTCAAACAATGTGACTTAATTCATTTGCATCACTTGCGGTAAACATAAATCAGGTTGATAGACTCATGGAACAGCAAATAAGAAGAGGAGTGTGATAGAAATAACAGAATATATAGGCTTTCCATTTACATATGGCTGTGAGGGGAGATGAAGGTAGCCTATTATTGCCACATGTTACTGCAAGAGGAAAATTAAAAGACATGTCACACTGTCAGAGCTGATAGACTCTGTTCAGGACTGGTGTCGTTCATCCAATTATTTTTACCCGATTAGCTACATGTCTTTCCCCTGTCATCATTCAATCATCTTCCTGAATATATTGTATAAATAAACTAACTCTGTGTAATATCCACTATATATACAAAAATATGTGGACAACCCTTCAAATTAGTGGGTTCGGCTAATTCAGCCACACACGAGCACACAGCTATGCAATCTCCATAGACACACATTGGCAGTTGAATGGCCTTACTGAAGAGCTCAGTGACTTTCAACGTGGCACAATCATCGAAGGCCACCTTTGCAACAAGTCAGTTCGTCAAATTTCTGCCCTCCTGGAACTGCGCGGTCAACCCCATCAAACACCTTTGGGATGAATTGGAACGCCGACTGCGAACAAGGCCTAATCGCCCAACAGCAGTGGCCGACCTCACTAATGTTCTTGTGGCGAATGGAAGCAAGTCCCCGCAGCAATGTTCCAACATCTAGTGGGAAGCCTTCCCAGAGGAGTGGAGGCTGTTATAGCAGCAATGGTGGGACCAACTCAATATTAATGCCCATGATTTTGGAATGAGATGTTCGACGAGCATACTTCTGGTCATTATAGTGTATATTATGAAATAAACTAACAACGCTTATGAATAAACAAACCAACTCAGTTTGTTTTCCTTTTGTTTTATGCTCTGTTCAGATCTGAAGAAAGATCATTGCTGGTTGAAAACACTGTAAATAGTGAACATGGCTGACGTTTTACATTGTCCCAACCAACTGCTATTATGTTATTTTTTGAAAGTTTTGTGTAACTTATTTTTTTACTTATTGTGTACATAATGTTGCTGCTACCGTCTTTTGTGACCGAAGAATAACTTCTGGACATCAGAACAGTGATTACTCACTGCGGACTAGAATAAACTTTTTCCTTTAACGAGTCCGACGAGAAGGATATCCTGCTTTCAGTGGAACAGGCCCAGGTCCACGCCTTTTGCGTGAAGAAAAGGAGCCGGAAAAGGGGACACTGTTCTGGATGACTGTGTGATAACGCTCCCGGTAGCTGATGTGAACAAAACCTTTTAAACAGGTCAACATTCACAAAGCCGCTGGGCCAAACGGATTACCAGGATGTTTACTCAAAGCATGTGTGGACCAACTGTCAAGTGTCTTCACTGACATTTTCAACCTCTCCCTGACCCACAACTGCGTGGCCAGGATTTGCTGAGGACACAATCACCGACAACGAGCAGTTGCCATACTGCTCGTTGTGACCTCAGCAAACGTAATGATGGTGTTGGAGTCATGTTTGGCCACGTGGATGAACAGGGAATACAGGAGGGGGCTAAGTACACACCCCAGAGGGGCTCCAGTGTTAAGGATCAGCGTGGCAGACGTGTTGTTGCCTACTCTTACCACCTGGGGGCAGCCCGTCAGGAAGCCCAGGACCTCCTCCTATAGGGATGAGACGGCCTATATGCAGGAGTTCGGAGAACTGGCAGTGTGGTGCCAGGGCAACAACCTCTCCCTCAATGTGAGCAAGTCAAAAGAGCTGATCGTGGACTGCAGGAAAAGGCGGGCCAAACAGGCCCCCATTACCATCGACGGGGCTGTAGTGGAGCGGGTCGAGTGTTTAAAGTTCCTTGGTGTCCACATCACCAACGAACTATCATGGTCCAAACATACCAAGACAGTTGTGAAGAGGACATAACAAAACCTTTTCCCCCTCAGGAGACTGAAAAGATTTGGCAGAAGGTCCTCAAAAGGTTCTACAGCTGCACCAGAGTGTATCCTGACCGGTTGCATCATCGCCTGGTTATGGCAATTGCCCGGCATCTGGCCGTAAGGCGCTACAGGGGGTAGTTAAAACGGCCCAGTACCTCACTGGTGCCAAGCTTCCTGCCACCCAGGACCTATATAGTAGGCAGTGTAAGAGGAAAGCACATAATATTGTCAGACTCCAGTCACCCAAGTTATAGACTGCTTTCTCTGCTACTGCACAGCAAGCGGTACCGGAGCGTCAAGTCTAGGACCAAAAGGCTCCTCAACAGCTTCTAACCCCAAGCCATTAGACTGCTGAACAATTAATACAAATCGCCACTGGACAATTTACATTGACCTCCCCCTCCCCTTTGTACATAGCTGCTACTCACTTCACCCCCACCTACATGTACATATTACCCTCCTGCACACTTACTTGGTACCAGTGCCCCCTGTATATAGCCTCCTTATTGTTGTTCTCATTGTTACTTTTTATTTTAGCCTACCTGGTAAATATGTTCATCTTCTTGAACTGCACTGTTGGTTAAGGGCTTGTTAGTAAGCATTTCACGGTAAATCCTTGGCTCAAATTGATTAATTCACATGATTGAGGTTTTATGTGAGCTATATAAACGATAATTGTGAGGAAAGGTTAATGCCACAGAATTAATACACTACAACTCATTGGGATACAAGCCCCACCCGTAGACTGTAGTAGTGACTTCATCACTGCGCCGTGGCGTGGAGCTTTTTGCATCAGCTGCAAAGACCTATGTGTATGAACTTTATTGTTCCCAAGCAAAAAAACATTGCACCAACAGGTCGACGTGTCAGGAAATAGTCGGCGCAAGTAAATGGGCTAAAGAAGGATTGGGTAACAGTCTGCGAAAAACAACAGTTTTAAAGACTTTAAAAAATAAATTTTCAGCGTGAAATAAATATAGCTAGCTAACGTTGGTTGTCACCGCTTTCTTACGATGTTGACCAAATTCGAGACGAAGTCGGCCCGTGTGAAAGGTAAGTTAATGCCGTTAAGTTAGCAACCTGTGTTAGCTAGTTAACGACGTTGCCCATGTTAATGTAAAATGTTGCTATCTTTAGTCCTTGTACATTTACAAGACATATTTATTGATTATATTAGCAATGCCATTGTCACGATCTCTAGATTGTTCATGACTTCGCTAGCTAGCTTCTTCCCTCTGATTGCAAGGAATCGTATGCTATCTTCGCTAATGCTAACGACACTACATGACCAAAACACATCTCGATTTGTTCAAACTTATGGGCGATTCACGATAAAACAGTACTAGTCAAATGTTTGGACCCCTACTCATTCAAGGGTTTTTCTTCTTATTTGTTTCCTAGTTTCTACATAGTTGATGTCTTCACTATTATTCAACAATGAAACAACATATGTACTCATGTAGTAACCAAAAAAAGTGTAAAATCAAAGTATATTTTATGAGATTCTTCAAAGTAGCCACCCTTTTCCCTGATGACAGCTTTGCACACTCTTGGCATTCTCTCAACCAGCTTCACCTGGAATGCTTTTCCAACAGTCTTGAAGGAGTTCTCACCTATGCTTTTCCTTTACTCTGCGGTCCAACTCCCATCTCAACTGGGATGAGGTCAGGTGATCTGATGCAGCACTTCATCACTCTCTTTCTTGGTCAAATAGCCCATAAACAGCCTGGAGGTGTGTTGGGTCATTGTCCTGTTGAAAACAAATGATAGTTCCACTAAGCGCAAACCAGATGGGATGGCATATTGCTGCAGAATGCTGTGGTAACCATGCTGGTTAAGCATGCCTAGAATTCTAAACAAATCGCACACAGTGTCACCAGCATTGCACCATCACACCAACTCCTCCATGCTACACGGTGGGAACCACACATGCGGAGATCAACCGTTCACCTACTCTGCAGCTCACAAAGACTTGGCAGTTGTGTCCAAATTTTAGATTTTTGGTTCCATCAGACCAAAGGAAAGATTTCCACCAGTCTAATGTCCATTGCTTGTGTTTCTTGGCCCAAGCAAGTTTCTTGTTCTTATTGGGAGTTTTTTAGTAGTGATTTATTTGCAGCAATTTGACCATGAAGGACTGATTCACGCAGTCTCCCCTGAACAGTTAATTTTGAGATGTCTGTAACGCATTTATTTGGTCTGCAATCTGAGGTGCAGTTAACTCTAATTAACTTATCCTCTGCAGCAGAGGATACTCTGGGTCTTCCATTCCTGTGGCGGTCCTCATGAGAGCCAGTTTTATCATAGGGCTTGATTGTTTTTGCGACTGCACTTGAAGAAACTTTCAGTTATTCAAATTTTCAGGGTTGACTGACCTTCATTTCTTAAAGTAATGATGGACTGTAATTTCTCTTTGCTTATTAGAGCTGTTCTTGCCATAATATGTACTTGTTCTTTTACCAAATAGGGCTATCTTCTATATGCCGCCTCAACCTTATCACAACACAACTGATTGATTGGCTTAAATTCATGAAGAAGGAAATAAATTCCACAACACCTATTAATTGAAATGCATTATGAAACTGGTTGAGAGAATGCCAAGAGTGCAAAGCTGTCATCAAAGCAAAGGGTGGTTACTTTGAAGAATTTCAAATATAAAATAGAAACGGGACCCTGTCTTTCAAAGATAATTTGTAAAAATCCAAATATCTTAAAAAGATCTTCATTGTAAAGGGTTTAAACACTGTTTCCCAACAATTAATGAACATGCACCTGTGGAACGGTCATTGAGACACTAACAGCTTACAGACGGTAGGCAATTAAGGCCACAGTTATGAAAACTTAGGACACTAAAGAGGCCTTTCTACTGACTCTGAAAAACACCAAATGAAAGATGCCCAGGGTCCCTGCTCATCTGCGTGAACGTGCCTTAGGCATGCTGCAAGGAGGCACGAGGACTGCAGATGTGGCCTTCCAAACCATAAGATCCACTAATAATTTTGATTTTATAATTTATTTTTGCAATCACTGATCTGGCTCTTAGTTCTGTATATAAAAATCCCCTTTTACAAATGTAACTAGAACAATCCATAATGCACATACAGTTTTAATGACTCAGGCATTATAGAAAATGAACACCTGTCTCATATACAATCTCTCAAGCACAAGCCGAAGTGCTAGTGAGTCGCCAGCTTATATGTATGTGTGTATGTTTTGAACATGGCATCCGATCTCAGAAATCTGACTTCAGTGCGTTCAAGACAACTGATAACTTGGGGAAAAAACTAGCTCCGAATGGGGCTAATATTTTTTGAGCGGTCGTCCAACTCAGAATTTAAAATCTGAAACTAGGGTATCTTTCTAGAATTCCGACCTGAAGATCACTGACATCGTTCATCGAGTTCCCAGTTTCTTGAAAGCACCAATAATCATTGGTTGTGTACTTGATGACCATGTTGCCATTCATTGGTGTCATAGCTAGTAGACACAGGTTGTATAACTAGCTAGTCTCCCTAGGCAAACATGTTACCGCCTACAATGTGTCAAGCTTTGCCAAGGGGCGGGTTTACAAGACTAGTAAGTCAACTTTCTAAAACCATTTCTTTTCCATAGGGCTGAGTTTCCACCCTAAGCGGCCCTGGATCCTTGCTAGTCTTCACAATGGAGTCATCCAGCTGTGGGACTATCGAATGTGCACACTGATTGACAAGTTCGATGAACATGATGGTAAAATGAGTTTTGTAACAAATTTCAACAACAAAAAAATGTAAGAATTTGATCCAGTTTGATTGGTTATTGATTATGATGTTTGTGTTTTTATTGTAAAGGCCCTGTCAGAGGAATTGATTTCCACAAGCAGCAGCCTCTTTTTGTGTCTGGAGGTGATGACTACAAAATCAAGGTTAGACATTTATATTAGGGATGTGAAAAATGTACAATTTTGCTTAACTCTTAAACTGCCATTTGAAAAAAAATAGTTTTTCTGTTAAAATTATAAGGGAAAAAAATCATACAATTCCATGTCAATTCACGATGCAGAATAATGGTCCTATTACATATGTGTATATACCCTTGAAAGCGCTACAACGTTTGTTTGTCTGTAAGAGCATACAATGGCTTTTTAACATTAGAACCGCCTGACCTTTCAGCCTATTAGTACCCACTAGAGAACACACTGACACTGACTCAACTCCAGCCACTTTAATAATGGGAAATGATGTAAATATATTACTAGCCACTTTAAACAATGCTACCTTATATAATGTTACTTACCCTACATTATTCATCTCATATGCATACGCATATACTGTACTCTATATCATCGACTGCATCCTTATGTAATACATGTATCACTAGCCACTTTAACTATGCCACTTTGTTTACATACTCATCTCATATGTATATACTGTACTCGATACCATCTACTGTATCTTGCCTTTGCTGCTCTGTACCATCACTCATTCATATATCCTTATGTACATATTCTTTATCCCCTTACACTGTGTATAAGACAGTAGTTTAGGAATTGTTAGTTAGATTACTTGTTGGTTATTACTGCATTGTCGGAACTAGAAGCACAAGCATTTTGCTACACTCGCATTAACATCTGCTAACCATGTGTATGTGACAAATAAAATTTGATTTGATATGACATTGCTAACGTTGCCGGGCGTCCACTTTAGCATACGCATCAGATGCATATCAACCCGCAATGTTGCGAGGATATTCTTGGAGAAAGTGATATTTGGAAAAAGAGCTGCACCTCTTGAATTTAGTTATTTGACAGAAGTTAGTGTCACAGAAAGTACAGAATATGTTATTTTTGATACTATATATAAATCAAAAAGTTTCACATGCATGTGACTGAAGGAGGATTTGATAAAGTGATGCAGGTAGACTGGCTTCGTTTGCTTCCCCTTGCTCATCAACTCAGTCAAATATATGTTTTGCATTATTCCAAAGGCCTACTGCAACATAGGACATTTTTGTTTCCCTTACAGTAAATTTCATTCGTAATAATAGAATTATGGTGAATAAAACAGTCTCGTAAAGCTTATTTTAACAAAGTCAAATGTAAAATAAGATGATATCGACCTGCCAGGCACTTGGTCAAATTATTTGCCATAAACATGAGTGCCAATGCTGATTAAATAGGCATAACGCAAATTCATCGTTACACTATTGTTCTAAATTAAATCAACCTCTTGACCCTCCTTGTCTGTAGATGGTTTCAAAGCACCACTGAATGGGCATTTGACTTGTCTGTAAAGGAATGCCGCTTCTGAAGCAGGACTAACGTCCATTACTAGGCGACCAGAACTGTCAAACAAATCTCTCAATCTGCCTGCACACAGCCTGTCTACTTCTTACGGGCAGACCACTCTTTCCTAAATTCAATTCAATGTTATTGGTCGCATACACACGGTTAGCAGATGTTAATGCAAGTGTAACAAAATGCTTTAAAGTTACTTAAATACTGTGACTTACCAAGACGTTTAGTAGAAAGAGAACACCCCTTCCGCTAGGAATCGACTCCTAAGATTCAGTGCTTTTGAAACGGAGGAGACTGATTAGCTTCTGTAATTTCGAGAACACAAACACTTGCATCTTGGCTCATCTCCAAGATGGCATAGCAGTCAGACGTCTTTTGTCCTCATCTTGTCGTGTCCCATATATATATATATATATTTTACAGTTTTCTACGACGCGGCTCGGACCGGAACATACCGGGCCTATTTTTTTTCCTCTCCATGTCCCCGGATTTCAACCGCTAACTCTGGACATTTATACCTGGATCTCGCAGCTAGCTAGCGGCTTACGCCGATTCCGGAGCAAACATCAATTATTCCGGAGCTAGCCAGCTGAAGAGTTCCATCAGTCACTCCTGGACTACAATCACTTATCCGGACCCGTTTTACTGCCAACGCGGAGCCCCACCGGGCCTTCACAACTGAACTACCGATGTTACCTGCCCGAGGGAGTTATCCGGTTGGCTCCTCCGTCGCAACGTTACCTGAACGCCCATCTGGGGCCCGTTAATCGTTAGCTGTCTTATCGGCTGCTATCTGAATAGACCTATCGGACAATTTTTTTAAACATTTTTTTTTATTTTCTTGGGCCTCTATAACTATATCTATTGTTTTTTTTTTTTAATTGGATTGATCCCCTCTACCACACGGAACCCCACTAATCCTATCGACGGAAACGCAATGAGGTGGCTAAAAACAGACCTCCATCCTATGCTGGCTTGCTACCGATGGCCCGGCTAGCTGTCTGAATCGCCGTGACCCAAACCAACCTCACTACTCACTGGACCCTTTTGATCACTCGACTAAGCATGCCTCTCCTTAATGTCAATATGCCTTGTCCATTGCTTTTCTGGTTAGTGTTTATTGGCTTATTTCACTGTAGAGCCTCTAGTCCTGCTCACTATACCTTATCCAACCTATTAGTTCCACCACCCACACATGCGATGACATCTCCTGGTTTCAATAATGTTTCTAGAGACAATATCTCTCATCATCACTCAATACCTAGGTTTACCTCCACTGTATTCACATCCTACCATACCTTTGTCTGTACATTATACCTTGAAGCTATTTTATCGCCCCCATAAACCTCCTTTTACTCTCTGTTCTATACAACCAATTCTTATTGCTTTTAGCCGTACCCTTATCCTACTCCTCCTCTGTTCCTCTGGCGATGTAGAGGTGAATCCAGGCCCTGCAGTGCCTAGCTCCACTCCAGGCGCTCTCTTTTGACGACTTCTGTAACCGTAATAGCCTTGGTTTCATGCATGTTAACATTAGAAGCCTCCTCCCTAAGTTTGTTCTATTCACTGCTTTAGCACACTCTGCCAACCCGGATGTTCTAGCTGTGTCTGAATCCTGGCTTAGGAAGACCACCAAAAATTCTGACATTTTCATCCCAAACTACAATATTTTCAGACAAGATAGAACTGCCAAAGGGGGCGGTGTTGCAATCTACTGCAAGGATAGCCTGCAGAGTTCTGTCCTACTATCCAGGTCTGTACCCAAACAATTTGAACTTCTACTTTTAAAAATCCACCTCTCTAAAAACAAGTCTCTCACCGTTGCCGCCTGCTATAGACCACCCTCTGCCCCCAGCTGTGCCCTGGACACCGTATGTGAACTGATTGCCCCCCATCTATCTTCAGAGCTCGTGCTGCTAGGCGACCTAAACTGGAACATGCTTAACACCCCAGCCATCCTACAATCTAAGCTTTATGTCCTCAATCTCACACAAATTATCAATGAACCTACCAGGTACCTCCCCAAAGCCTTAAACACGGGCACCCTCATAGATATCATCCTAACCAACTTGCCCTCTAAATACACCTCTGCTGTCTTCAACCAAGATCTCAGCGATCACTGCCTCATTGCCTGCATCCGTAATGGGTCAGCGGTCAAACGACCTCCACTCATCACTGTCAAACGCTCCCTGAAACACTTCAGCGAGCAGGCCTTTCTAATCGACCTGGCCGGGGTATCCTTGAAGGATATTGATCTCATCCCGTCAGTAGAGGATGCCTGTTTTTTTTTTTTAAATGCCTTTCTAACCATCTTAAATAAGCATGCCCATTCAAGAAATTTTGAACTCGGAACAGATGTAGCCCTTGGTTCTCCCCAGACCTGACTGCCCTTAACCAACACAAAAACATCCTATGGCGTTCTGCATTAGCATTGAACAGCCCCCGTGATATGCAGCTGTTCAGGGAAGCTAGAAACCATTATACACAGGCAGTTAGAAAAGCCAAGGCTAGCTTTTTCAAGCAGAAATTTGCTTTCTGCAACACTAACGCAAAAAAGTTCTGGGACACTGTAAAGTCCATGGAGAATAAGAACACCTCCTCCCAGCTGCCCACTGCACTGAAGATAGGAAACACTGTCACCACTGATAAATCCACTATAATTGAGAATTTCAATAAGCATTTTTCTATGGCTGGCCATGCTTTCCACCTGGCTACCCCTACCCCGGTCAACAGCACTGCACCCCCCCACAGCAACTCGCCCAAGCCTTCCCCATTTCTCCTTCTCCCAAATCCAGTCAGCTGATGTTCTGAAAGAGCTGCAAAATCTGGACCCCTACAAATCAGCCGGGCTAGACAATCTGGATCCTTTCTAAAAATTATCTGCCAAAATTGCTACCCCTATTACTAGCCTGTTCAACCTCTCTTTCGTGTCGTCTGAGATTCCCAAAGATTGGAAAGCAGCTGCGGTCATCCCCCTCTTCAAAGGGGGGGGACACTCTTGACCCAAACTGCTACAGACCTATATCTATCCTACCCTGCCTTTCTAAGGTCTTCGAAAGCCAAGTCAACAGATTACCGACCATTTCGAATCTCACCATACCTTCTCTGCTATGCAATCTGGTTTCAGAGCTGGTCATGGGTGCACCTCAGCCACGCTCAAGGTCCTAAACGATATCTTAACTGCCATCAATAAGAAACATTACTGTGCAGCCGTATTCATTGTCAATCACCACATCCTCATCGGCAGACTCAACAGCCTTGGTTTCTCAAATGATTGCCTCGCCTGGTTCACCAACTACTTCTCTGATAGAGTTCAGTGTGTCAAATCGGACGGTCTGCTGTCCGGACCTCTGGCAGTCTCTATGGGGGTGCCATAGGGTTCAATTCTTGGACTGACTCTCTTCTCTGTATACATCAATGATGTCGCTCTTGCTGCTGGTGAGTCTCTGATCCACTTCTACGCAGACGACACCATTCTGTATACTTCTGGCCCTTCTTTGGACACTGTGTTAACAACCCTCCAGGCAAGCTTCAATGCCATACAACTCTCCTTCCGTGGCCTCCAATTGCTCTTAAATACAAGTAAAACTAAATGCGTGCTCTTCAACCGATCGCTGCCTGCACCTGCCCGCCTGTCCAACATCACTACTCTGGACGGTTCTGACTTAGAATACGTGGACAACTACAAATACCTAGGTGTCTGGTTAGACTGTAAACTCTCCTTCCAGACCCATATCAAATATCTCCAATCCAAAGTTAAATCTAGAATTGGCTTCCTATTTCGCAACAAAGCATCCTTCACTCATGCTGCCAAACATACCCTTGTAAAACTGACCATCCTACCAATCCTCGACTTCAGCGATGTCATTTACAAAATAGCCTCCAATACCCTACTCAACAAATTGGATGCAGTCTATCACAGTGCCATCCGTTTTGTCACCAAAGCCCCATATACTACCCACCATTGCGACCTGTACGCTCTCATTGGCTGGCCCTCGCTTCATACTCGTCGCCAAACCCACTGGCTCCATGTCATCTACAAGACCCTGCTAGGTAAAGTCCCCCCTTATCTCAGCTTGCTGGTGACCATAGCATCACCCACATGTAGCACGCACTCCAGCAGGTATATCTCTCTGGTCACCCCCAAAACCAATTCTTTCTTTGGCCGCCTCTCCTTCCAGTTCTCTGCTGCCAATGACTGGAACGAACTACAAAAATCTCTGAAACTGGAAACGCTTATCTCCCTCACTAGCTTTAAGCACCAACTGTCAGAGCAGCTCACAGATTACTGCACCTGTACATAGCCCACCTATAATTTAGCCCAAACAACTACCTCTTTCCCTACTGTATTTATTTATTTTATTTATTTATTTAGCTCCTTTGCACCCCATTATTTTTATTTCTACTTTGCACATTCTTCCACTGCAAATCTACCATTCCAGTGTTTTACTTGCTATATTGTATTTACTTTGCCACCATGGCCTTTTTTTTTGCCTTTACCTCCCTTATCTCACCTCATTTGCTCACATCGTATATAGACTTGTTTATACTGTATTATTGACTATATGTTTGTTTTACTCCATGTGTAACTCTGTGTCGTTGTATGTGTCGAACTGCTTTGCTTTATCTTGGCCAGGTCGCAATTGTAAATGAGAACTTGTTCTCAACTTGCTTACCTGGTTAAATAAAGGTGAAATAAAAAAATCTTTCCTAGCGAACTAGCAAGCGACAGAGAGCGAGAGGGGGGGGCACGATATAGGCAGATCGGCCACCAGGCAGATGGAGTCAGAACCATAAACTAGGCCTATCTATCGGCAATCAAAAGTTGTATCTCGCAATAAAATACTGTATTTAGCAATTTCTTGGTCTCCAATATCTCGTAACTTCAGTAAAGTAGGGCCTATCGTCAATGAACAGGCTAGGATATTCTACACACAACAGACTGAAGACGGAACACACACTCTCATCATTAGCGAAGAGAAAGAGCAAGCGAGCCAGCTGCACTGATTTACATTTTGTGAGGGGTGAAAAACATTAGGGATTCCATTAGGGATTTTTCTTAACGTTAAGGATCCCAATTTCTGTTGAACGTTTAAACATTTACACTCCTAATTCATACACCCTCACCTTCTCCCTCATATTTGTTTTAGCAGAGAATACATCCTAAAACATACTGGGAAACTGATGTCACTGCTCTATTAACTGTTTATCTCCCTTCACCAGGTGTGGAACTACAAGCTGCGGCGTTGCCTCTTCACTCTTCTTGGACACCTGGACTACATCCGCACCACCTTCTTCCATCATGTGAGTCCTTTCTCATTCATACATACAAAGTGGCTAGCCTACATCCATTTTGTTGTCACTTACGTTATGGCCCAACCTTTTGAATGTCATGTTTATCCCTTAGTTTCATGTTCTGGTATAGAATGACATATAGCCCTAATGCGTTCTGAAACCCTTTCCTTTCTCCAGGACTATCCCTGGATTCTGAGTGCCTCAGATGACCAGACCATCCGCATCTGGAACTGGCAGTCCAGGACATGCGTGTGGTAAGTCTGTGCCTGAGCTAAGAGTTGGCACCTCACTCAAACGCTTGCATGTGTCTGTTTTTCTAATTGTAAATGATGATATCATTTTTTTGTGTGTTTCTCTCCTGCAGTGTCCTGACAGGGCATAATCACTATGTGATGTGTGCTCAGTTCCACCCATCTGAGGACCTGGTGGTGTCGGCTAGCCTGGACCAGACTGTGCGCGTGTGGGATATCTCTGGTGAGGTTGTGGGGATGGGACTCAGGGTAGCGGGTGGGGGTGAGGTTTGGGGAGGGGACTGGGTGGTATGGAAAGGAAGCCAGGGACAGGACATGTCCTGAACCCCTTCCTCTCCTCTTTGTAGAGAATGAATCTCTATGGGCTGTTTGCAGAAACACCTCTCTCCTTAGTTGAGATGGACAGGTGAATAGAGAGATTGAAAAGGATATCGTTTTTAGAATAGGGGAAGAGGATGATGAGAGCATAGCTATGAACGGAACTTAATACCTTTCAGTGAAGAATGGTTGAGCAAGGTAGTAATCTAACACTTTGTTAGATGGTGAGAGAGAGAGAGAATATGGGAGAGGTGTTTCTGTGCTTCTGCATGTTTAAATATCTATTTGTCGTCTGATCGTGTTTGACTGTCCTTCCATCATTCTTTTACTCTTCTCATATACTAACCCATTTTAGGTATCTAAGTTTCCTACCTCATTCTCAACTCACACACACCACATAATTCTGCTCCTCCTTTGGTAGATCAGTGTTGGCATGCATGGCTTCAGTGACTTCTCATAACCAAATATAATTGTATTTGTCACATGCTTTGTGAACAAAAAGTGTAGACTAACAGTGAAATGCTTAGTTACGGATGCCTCCCAACAATAAAGAAAAATATAGAATAAATAATAACACAAGGAATAAATACACAATGAGCAACAATAACTTGGCTATATACACAGGGTACCAGTACTGAGTAAATGTGCAAGGTTATTGAGGTCGATATGTATTGTAGCTCACAATCCTGTGCAGCTGGGAGGTGTGGATTTCCCTTATTTATTCTCACTATTCTGTGTGCATGAATGTCCCAGATTACATGATAGCCAACCGCTGTCTCCAGGCTCAGTAGGCCGTTACCATTTCACCTCTCAAATACCCTAAGTGAACTAGGCATCAGTGCCGTGCTACTACTCACTATTAACTGCTCCCATTGATGATAACGCATCACCTCGCAAACTTACCAATTGTTATTACCCTTTACTAATAAGTCATATATATGCATGATATAATGCTCTACCTGTGCAGTGCACAATGTCTCCACGGCACAGTCAGTAATACTGTAAGTAGCCATAACATCCTCTTTCAGACTTTCTCAATATCATCTTTGCATTTCCTGATCAATGCTGTAGATTACATTAACTTGTAATTGATAGGTTTGTTGGTCAGTAAGCATGAACTCTTGGCATGACTCAAACCTCAAAGCAGCAGAAAGATGTTTAGTTTGTAGTATTGTCTAACCCAAGCATGGACTCTCCAAAATACTACTCACCCCTCCTGACATTCAACGCCCAATCAGAGCACCTCTTTACAACCCCAACCACCAGCCCATCAGCCAAGTCCATCCCTTCCCATTTACACCTGTGTCACCTGTCCCCATGCTCTCCCTGGAAACATCAACACCTGCACATGGGTTCCTAGTGCAGTTCTCCTTCATGAATCCTCTTCCTGATCCTGTTGGCTTATTTGTTCAACACATGATTTCCCTGGGCTAGCGACACTGACACAAACTGTTCCCTCTATATTATGTGTGTGTTCTGACTCGAGTCCTGGACATCGTCTTTTTTTGATTGTTTAATTGTGATCCAATGACGGGGAACTGGGATGCTCTTTGTGTGTTGGTGATTAATTAACCCCATCATGGCTGTTTTGAAGTGCCGTTAAAAAGAGATGGTAGTTCCTGGACTCGAGTTCGGACCACACTGAGAAAACAGGTTGTGTTGTTGCTTTTCAGTGCCTGTGTGTGTGTTCCAACAGCTACGTTTTTGTGTTAGAGCTCTCAAATCATGCACTGCCTTTCCTCTCACTGATGGTATCTCTGAGTGTATTAACGCGTGTCAATCCGTCTCTTTCTCCCTCCCCTGTATGTGGGTTCCCCTGTGTAACGTGTATATGGATTCCCCTTGTGCGTGGTGCTATGTTTGTTGGTTCCAGGTCTGAGGAAGAAGAACCTCTCTCCCAGTGCCGTGGAGACTGAGGTGCGAGGCATCTCTGGCGTCGATTTGTTCGGCGCCTCCGATGCCGTCGTCAAACACGTGCTCGAGGTGAGTCATTCATGTATGTTGAAAGTAAAGTCAGTGTTTCCCCTAGGATATTTTTCAACAGTGGTTGCAAAGTTAGCGTGGGGGCTGTGGTAGTTGTGATTTTAGAGGCCCTCTTGGCCACCGAGACATGTTGCCGTTTTAGAGCATCTCTCTTGCAATTCTACACATTTGCCATGTTTTATGGGGGTCCTGTGTGGCTCAGTCGGTAGAGCATGGCGCTTGCAACGCCAAGCGTCGTGGGTTCTATTCCCACTGGGGCCACCCATATGCAAAAGTAGTGGCCCCAGCCGACTTGTAAGTCGCTTTGGACAAAAGCGTCTGCTAAATGGGATATATTTATATATATATTTTATATATATTTTTATGCTTTGTTTCTTATGCAATCTAAGTGACTCAAACATAATCAAATCAATGGGAGCTCCATGCCATGACTTAAAAAAATTTTTTTTAGATGATCCCTTTCTGTAGTTTTTATTTTGATTGTTAGGTCTCAAAGATTGTCTTATTTAAAAAAAAAATATATATATATATATACATATATATATATGAGAGAGAGAGCGTCTGCCAAATGACTTAAATGTAAATGTGTGTGTATATATATATATATATATATATATATATATATAGCTCCATTATCTTTTCTACATCATTTGTGTCTGGTTTTACGTTTACACTGATTGGCTGAGTTGGCTCCACAGTGGGTGGGCCTGAAAACGTTTTACCATCCTTAAAAGTAAAGTATTCACACCCCTTTACTTTTTCCACATGTTCAGCCTGAATTTAAAATGGATTCCATTTTTATTTTTTTTGTCACTGGCCTACACACAATACCACCTAATGTCAAAGTAGAATAATGTTTGTAGATTAAAAAAAAATAATAATAAATTAATGAAAAGCTAAGTTGTCTTGAGTCAATAAGATTTCAACCCTTCAACTTTTATGAGAACAGTCAGCCCTCAAATGCTAGCTACCTAACGTTAGCTAGCAAATCGTAATTGTTAAGGACTGGGGAGTTTTTCAGGATAAAAAAAGAAACAGAATAGAGCTAAGCACAGGCTAAATCCTAGAGGAAAAACCTGGTTGTCTGCTTTCTACCAGACACCGAGAGATGAATTCACCTTTCATCAGGCCAATAACCTTAAACACAAGGCCAAAGCTACACACACACTGAATAAAAATATAAATCCACGTGAAGTGTTGGTCCCAGATTTCATGAACTGAAATAAAAGATCCCAGAAAATATGCACATGGAGGTTTTTATTTAATTTAAATGGTACATTTTTTTTAGGTCCTTGTTAACCACTTGGGAGCCAGGCCCACCCACTGTGGAGCCAACTCAGCCAATCAGAATCAGATTTTCCCCACAACAGGGCTACATTACAGACAGAAATACTCCTCAGTCTGCGGCTGTGAGGCCGTTTGGACGTCATGCCAAATTCTCTAAAATGACGGAGGCAGCTTTTGGTCGAGAAATTAAAATTAAATTATCTTGCAACAGCTCTGGTGGACATTTCTAAAGTCAGCATGACAATTGTACATTCCCTCAACTTGAGATATCTGTGGCATTGTGTTATGTGACAAAATTTCAAATTTTAGAGTGACCTTTTATTGTCCACAGCACAAGGTTCACTTGTGTAATGATCATGCTGATTAAACAGGCAAAGGAGAAAAGAACATTAAGTCTATGCCATCCCAGGCCCACCCATGTCTGTGCCCCTGCCCAGTCTTGTGGAATCCATAAATTAAGGGCCTAATGAATTTATTTCAATTGACTGATTTCCTTATATGGCGGCAGGGTAGTCTCGTGGTTAGAGCGTTGGACTAGTAACCGGAAGGTTGCAAGTTCAAACCCCCAAGCTGACAATGTACAAATCTGTCGTTCTGCCCTTGAACCGGCAGTTAACCCACTGTTCCTAGTCCGTCATTGAAAATAAGTATTTGTTCTTAACTGACTTGCCTAGTTAAATAAAATAAATATGAACTGTAAATCATTGAAATTGATGCATTTAGTGTTTTATTTTTGTTCAGTGTGTCTATCTAGATCTCTCTCTCTCTCATATATATATATATATACTGCTTAGAAAAATAAAGGGAACACTAAAATAACACATCCTAGATCTGAATGAAATATTCTTATTAAATACTTTTTTTCTTTACATAGTTGAATGTGCTGACAACAAAATCACACAAATTATCAATGGAAATCAAATTTAGCAACCCATGGCGGTCTGGATTTGGAGTCACACTCAAAATTAAAGTGGAAAACAACACTACAGGCTGATCCAACTTTGATGTAATGTCCTTAAAACAAGTCAAAATGAGGCTCAGTAGTGTGTGTGTGGCTTCCAAGTGCCTGTATGACCTCCCTGCAACGCCTGGGCATGCTCCTGATGAGGTGGAGGATGGTCTCCTGAGGGATCTCCTCCCAGACCTGGACTAAAGCATCCGCCAACTCCTGGACAGTCTGTGGTGCAACGTGGTGTTGGTGGATGGAGCTAGACATGATGTCCCAGATGTGCTCAATTGGATTCAGGTCTGGGGAACGGGCGTGCCAGTCCATAGCATCAATGCCTTCCTCTTGCAGGAACTGCTGACACACTCCAGCCACATGAGGTCTAGCATTGTCTTGCATTAGGAGGAACCCAGGGCCAACCGCACCAGCATATGGTCTCAAGGGGTCTGAGGATCTCATCTCGGTACCTAATGGCAGTCAGGCTACCTCTGGCAAGCACATGGCGGGCTATGCGGCCCCCCAAAGAAATTCCACCCCACACCATGACTGATCCACCGCCAAACCGGTCATGCTGGAGGATGTTGCAGGCAGCAGAACGTTCTCCACGGCGTCTCCAGACTCTGTCACATGTGCTCAGTGTAAACCTGCTTTCATCTGTGAAGAGCACAGGGCGCCAGTGGCGAATTTGCCAATCTTGGTGTTCTCTGGCAAATGCCAAACGTCCTGCACGGTGTTGGGCTGTAGGCACAACCCCCACCTGTGGACGTCGGGCCCTCATACCACCCTCATGGAGTCTGTTTCTGACCGTTTGAGCAGACACATGCACATTTGTGGCCTGCTGGAGGTCATTTTGCAGGGTTCTGGCAGTGCTCCTCCTGCTCCTCCTTGCACAAAGGCGAAGGTAGCGGTCCTGCTGCTGGGTTGTTGCCCACCTACGGCCTCCTTCACGTCTCCTGATGTACTGGCCTGTCTCCTGGTAGCGCCTCCATGCTCTGGACGCTACGCTGACAGACACAGCAAACCTTCTTGCCACAGCTCGCATTGATGTGTCATCCTGGATGAGCGGCACTACCTGAGCCACTTGTGTGGGTTGTAGACTCTGTCTCATGCTACCACTAGAGTGAAAGCACCGCCAGCATTCAAAAGTGACCAAAACATCAGTCAGGAAGCATAGGAACTGAGAAGTAGTCTGTGGTTACCACCTGCAGAACCACTCCTTTATTGGGGGTGTCTTGCTAATTGCCTATAATTTCCACCTGTTGTCTATTCCATTTGCACAACAGCATGTAAAATGTATTGTCAATCAGTGTTGCTTCCTAAGTGGACAGTTTGATTTCACAGAAGTGTGATTGACTTGGAGTTACATTGTGTTGTTTAAGTGTTCCCTTTATTTTTTTGAGCAGTGTATATATGGCATCCCAGGTCTATGCCCTATATATTTTTATATATATCCACATTTTCTATATAGTATCCTATATGCCCATCTTTGGAGAAACAAAGCTGTGTGAGCTGAGCAGATCACTGAAATTAATAAATATTTAATTTGTAGGCCCTGGGGTTTGTACTGCCCAAGATTAGCTATGAGCCATGTGAGTTTTCCTCTCTCTAAAGGGTCACGACCGTGGGGTCAACTGGGCCGCCTTCCATCCCAGCATGCCTCTCATCGTCTCAGGGGCTGACGACCGGCAGGTCAAGATCTGGAGGATGAACGGTGAGTGTGTTTAACTGGATGATGTATTGTCTTACTATGTACAGTGCTTTCAGAAAGTATTCACACCCCTTGACTTTTTTCACATTTTGTTGTTACAGCCTGAATTTAATGTATTAAATTTAGTTTTTGTGTCGCTGGCCTACACACATCACCCCACTCTGTGTGCAATAATAGTATTTTACATGATTTTTGAATGCTTACCTCATCTCTGTACCCCACACATACAATTATTTATAACTTGATTGTCTTACTTTCTCCTACCTCTCCAGAGTCCAAGGCATGGGAGCTGGACACCTGCAGGGGCCACTACAACAACGTGTCCTGTGCGGTCTTCCACCCCCGCCAGGAGCTCATCCTTTCCAACTCAGAGGACAAGAGCATCCGTGTGTGGGACATGTCCAAGAGGACTGGCGTCCAGACCTTCCGCAGGGACCATGACCGCTTCTGGGTGCTGGGCGCTCACCCCAACCTCAACCTATTTGCTGCCGGTAAGTGACTAACGTATAATGATAACAATGAATCAAATTGATATGTAGCTTTTTATTGTGCTCAAAGTAGATTATATTGTAAGGCAGATGGTGGTATTCTTGACTCACCTCCTATGCAGATGGGCACACATACTGAATATTGTTGCACTTAATTTCACTTTTGTCAGTGACAGTGTGTTGTTGAAGACATTTGTTAATTAGAGGTGGAGTGCGTAACCAGGCTGTTTGTCCTCCAGGTCATGACAGTGGTATGCTGGTCTTTAAGCTGGAGCGTGAGCGTCCGGCCTACGCTGTGTACGGAAACATGCTCTACTACGTCAAGGACCGCTTCCTGCGACAGCTCGACTTCAGCAGCAGCAAGGACACTGCCGTCATGCAGCTCCGCAGGTGTGTGTGTGTGTGTGTGTGCGCGTGTGCATGCTCATATAACACTGCGAAGTCTGTATTGTCCTTTAACTGAATTCTGAAGGATGAGACTGTCTGCTTGCGATTTTCTAAAAGAATGTGAGAGGTCAGCTGGTTTTCTCATGATGTGATTTCTAACCACTGTTCTGTTTTTCTACTAGTGGGTCAAAGTTCCCAGTGTTCAGCATGTCTTACAACCCCGCAGAGAATGCTGTTCTGCTCTGCACTGTGAGTCTCGCTCTTAAAACAAACTTGCGTGCACGTAATAGGTTATACAGTCATGTCCAAAATTATTGGCACCCTGAGCAGACTATACAATAACTAATACAAAATACTGAGCTATATTGTATTATTTCCTACTCTGCATTAGTATACGTAATTCCCAAACATTGTAAGAATTCATGACTTGAAAATGACCATATCTAAGTTTAATTCTTCCTGGGGGTGTATATGAACAGATGTGGCTAAAATGCTGTCAGTTTCACTTTAAATGTAACAATGTTTCACACACAAGCTATTTTCAAAGAGATGACTAACATCAAAGTGCGCTGCAATAAACCCAGTTCCACTCACCAGATGATCATTTGAAACTTAACTTCTTGTTTAAAGTTATTCTTGAAAAGGGAGAAGCTACCAAATTAGCAACAACATCCTCTTTGATAACACCTGCTGCAGCCGCTACAAACTAGCAGAAAACAAAAGCTAACTAGCTAGACCATGGGAAAACTACTCGCTATTGTGCAGTGACCTGTTGGCCTTCAGTTTTAAATATGTTTTTATAAAAATGGTCCCACTCAGACCACTGCTCCACTCAGGAGACCCTAAGGTACTGCATTGCAGCGCTAGAGGTGTCACCAGTGTACCTTATTTGCACATGCTGTTTATAGATTTCTACTGTATTATTGATTGTATGTTTGTTTATTCCATGTGTAACTGTTGTTGTATGTGTAGGAACTGCTTTGCTTTATCTTGGCCAGGTCGCAGTTGCAAATTAGAACTTATTCTCAACTAGCCTACCTGGTTAAATACAATAAATAAAACTATAGACCCGGGTTCGATCCCGGGCTGTATCACAACCTGCCATGATTGGGATTCCCATAGGCGGAGCATAATTGGCCCAGCGTGGTCCGGGTGAGGGTAGGGTTTGGCAGGGGGGGGCTTTACTTGGCTCATCGCGCTCTAGCGACTCATTGTGGCGGGCTGAGTGCCTGCAGGCAGACCTCTGTCGTCAGTTGAACGGTGTTTCCTCCGACACATTGGTGCGGTTGGCTTCCAGATTAAACGGGCTGGTGTTAAGAAGAGCTGTTTGGGCGGGTCTTGTTTCGGGGGAAGCATGACTCGACCTTCACCTCCCAAGCCCGTTGGGGAGTTGCAGCGAGTTGCAGCGATGAGACGATCAAAATTGGGGAGGGAAAAGGGGGTAAAATAGAACAACAAAAATAACTCCCACTCATTTAAGTCAAAATGTTATTGGTTGAGTTCACTGTCACTCTAAAATGTTGCCCTAATACAGTTGAATGGCAGATGCCTTTATCTAGCTTCTGATGGCCTAGCCAATGGCTGACTTAGCTAGCTAGATTTATCTCCCCAGAGACGGCAAAGAAAAATCCTGATTGGATCTTTTTCTCTCTTCAGTGTTAACCTTTCCAACACTAACTGAAGTGATTAAATCAGAACATAATTTAAAATAATATAATTAGCATTATTATTATATTCTAATTATTATTTTTATAAATCCTAAACTCTTTGAAGGCGTAGAAGGCCAATTGTTCCCCACTGTGTTTCGGTTAGTAATCATTTTTAGTGGCTCTATTTTCTCTCTGCATGCATTTTTTTCACTTCTGAATGTCTAAAGAAGCCATTTCTTAAATATGAACTCAAAAATACTGGACATTTTGAACTCCGTTCTTGACTCGGACTCGTTTTGCTCCGGTCTTGGTCTTGAATCGGTCTCGCTTTAGGTGGTCTCGATCACAACACCGGCATATGGACTGGTCTCTTCAGTTCAAACCACACGTTTTCAATGGGGTTCAAGTCTGGAGACTGAGATGTCCACTACAGAATTTTGATTTTGTGGTCAATTTAACAATTTCTTTGTTTATTTTGATGTGTTCTTGGGATTCTATTTCTAATACTCGTTTTGATGAGCTCAAAGTATCCAATCACACTGCGTCTGTTGAGACAGACAAGTCGAGTAACTATTCAGGTGAGCCCCTCTCCAAGGGAGTCACTTCCCGCCAGCTGGTCATTCTCGCCTCTTCCTTGCGGAAGTGACAGCATTCACAAGAACCTCTCCTCAGCACAACTAGATTCCTGTCTTCTTACTGAACTGGTTTCATACGAACCAAGATGTTAATTCCTAGGCCTGCAATCCCGTTAACGGGATCGATATGACAACAGCCAGTGAAAATGCAGGGTGCCAATTTCACAACAACAGAAATCTCATAATTAAAATTCCTCAAACATACATGTGTCTTATACCGTTTTAAATGTAATATTGTTGTTAATCCCACCACAGTGTCCGATTTCAAATAGGCTTTACAGCGAAAGCACCACAAACGATTGTTAGGTCACCACCAACTCACAGAAAAATTCAGCCATTTTTACAGCCAATGAGAGGATTCACAAAAAGCACAAATGGAGATAAAATGAATCACTAACCTTTTAATGATCTTCATCAGATGACACTCATAGGACTTCATGTTACACAATACATGTATGTTTTGTTACGTTCACTAGTTCCAAAAACATCCAGTGATATTGCAGAGAGCCATGTCATTTTACAGAAATACTCATTATAAATGTCGTTGAAGTCAATTGTTAGACATGGAAATATAGATATACCTCTCCTTAATCTAACCGCTGTCAGATTAAAAAAAAAAAAAAAAAAGCAAACCATGCAATCTGAGACGGCGCTCAGAAAATAAATAAATTGATCCGCCATGTTGGCGTCATCAGAAATCATTTTATAAATATTCCCTTTGAAGATCTTCATCAGAATGCACTCCCAGGAATCCTAGTTCCACAATAAATGCTTGATTTGTTCGATAATGTCCATTATTTATGTCCAAGTAGCTACTTTTGTTAGCTCGTTTAGTACACAAATCCAAATGCTCGTGCAGGTCCAGCCAGACATCGGACAAAAAAGTTATATTACAGGTTGAAGAAACTTGTCAAACTAAGTATAGAATCAATCTTTAGGATGTTAGCATAAATCTTCAATCAAGTTCCAACCGGAGAATTCCTATGTCTGTAGAGAAGCCATGGAACGCAGGTTGCTATCATATGAAATGCGCATGACCAGGACCTGGCTCTCTGCCAGACCACTGACTCAAATAGCTCCCATCCAGCTCCACCACACAGTGGAAGCCTCATTCAAGTTTCTAAAGACAGCTGACATCTAATGGAAGCCCTAGGAAGTGCAACTTTATCCATATCCCACTGTGTATTCAATAGGGGCTGGGTTGAAAATCGACCAACCTCAGATTTCCAACTTCCTGTTTGGATTTCTTCTCAGGTTTTTGCCTGCCATATGAGTTATGTTATACTCACAGACATCGTTCAAACAGTTTTAGAATCTTCAAAGTGTTTTCTATCCAATACTAATAATAATATGCATATATTAGCATCTGGGAGGAGTAGGAGGCAGTTCACTCTGGGCACTTCTGGGCTCCTTTCATCCAAGCTACTCAATACTGCCCCTGCAGCCAAAAGAAGTTAATGCTGCCGAACATAGGACCTCAGCTCCTGACGATAGTGTTGAGTACTGACCAACAGGAAAGTTTTGCTTCGAGTAGAGTTAATTTTCTACTTGTCAGTCTCCATTGTAGCTAGCATCACACAGCTAGCTATCTAGACTTGGTTAGCCCTTGCTTTGGCTAACCTGGCTAGCTAACAAAGGACTAGCTTTCACCACTAGGCTTAAAGCTAACCTAGCTTACTTGCTGTAAGGCAAGCTTACCATACCAGCACTACTAACTGCAACAACGTAATAGCTAGCTAACGACACTACAAAGGGATAGCTCTTGCCTTAAGACCTAGCTATCCCGGGTAACTCACTACAAGGCTAGCTACACCAAACTAGCTTTTCCACCTGCAAAGGTAGAATTGCTAGCGCGCCTCTTGCATTTAGCTCAACCCACGTTCACCCATGCTGTGTTGACCTGACTGACCACCCTAGCTTCACCGCTCAACAGTCGAGAGACATGGGAAGCACACACTTTTCTCCAGCTAGCGGAGCGAACTAGCTAGACTCTTAGCCACAAGGTCGATCACTAACTAGCTCACAACTTGCTTCAGAAATACTATTTTAGGGCCCAATGCATCCGTTTTTATATCAAATCATTTCTGGGTAACAATTAAGTACCTTACTGTAATAGACTGGTTAGCTGACAACGTCACGAAAACGATGGGCGCGCATCAAAGGGGTATAAGGCCATGTGTTATGGTTCTGGAGGCCAGATCGCTAGCAACTATTGAAAACTGCCATGTGGCGAATCATAAATGGCTCGTTTGATCTTGTTCTTGATACCATGGGTTGTTTTGGAGTGTTTTGACTGTCACGTCTATGATAATATGGCTAAAATTTATCTAGCTAACCAACAACTGTAATGATGCATTTGAGAGAATTGCTCGTTGTGCAACTTTGTTTTCAATAAACATTGGCGACTAAATATAGTCTACATGTTATCAACCATCTAAGCCAACCCCGTCTGTTTTGCCCCATGGTTGCCCATGAGTCCGTTTTGCTGCTAAACAACCAACCCGTCTATAGATTTCCAAGCTTCCGGGTCAGTAGCTTCAGCCCAACATCACATAAACACACATACTCCAACTGACACTCACAAGCTCCTGATTAACCGACTATTAGCTAAACAATGTTTTTAATGTACTTATTATTAATTTTATCCTTATTATGTCTACTGTATCTCCAATAAGCTACTCAGGAAATGGCTAAGAATAGCCCATATTAATATATGTAGCCTTAGAAGAAATAATTTATTAAATGTCTATAGCGATTTTCTGAACTATCAAGGTGCTTCCAAAGCAAGCAAACAAACAAGCAATACATCATGAGTAGCCTAACTATAGTTAGGTGAACCAATAGAGAGGCCAAGTCTTTGACTGTATGCATCCTCCAAGGATGGAGAGGGACAGTTCATGGCTTGATCACGGGAAGGTGGTCAGAGATGTTTGATGAAGAGTCTGGTGATGAACATGTAGAGGGATTCTCTGGGAATCAAACAGTGCCATTTTTTAGCATGTAAATCTTGGTGGGTTAAAAAAAATCTATATGCATGCTACAACGCAACAGTAAACAATACATTAATTGCACTATAACGGTAACAAACAGTGCCCACAAACTGTTGGGGCCTACTTAAAGCTGTCTCAACAGCAGAGTCCCAACACCTTTACACTGCTATACCAGGCTGTCAGCGGAACCTTGTCTGGCAGCCTTTAAAAATAAAAAATGCTGGTATGGCTGACACGTGTGTTCTACTGACAATTGAGATGTACAAACTTTGGCATAAGGGGACGACGAGCAGATAAGAGGCAATCCGCAATTTGAGCGAGCTAGGACGGACGTAGTCAGCAACTATTTGTTCAGCACTTTTGAAATGTACAGCGACAGAATTCAGAACATGGGCCCTTCTTACATTATTCTCCCTGTACACCCAAGTCAGAACCACATGATAAATAAAGGGGGCATATAAGCGGACAATGAAATCTCTTATAATATTCAATGATTACATTTCCCTAAAACAGGCTATAGGCTACATGTGCTCCACCAACAGTTAACGGCTTACTACACAAGATACATTTAGTATTACTTTCTTAGCTACTGTATACATATCTCCCTGGCATATTACATAATTTATGCAGCAGCATACAAGACATTTTTGCACTCCCCTTGTTGTGCTGTATTCACTTTAACAGGACGGTGACGTGGCGGTCCTTGTGGGCAAATTTTGTCATCAAAGTCTGGCATTCTCTGAATTTATGGTGCTTTCAAGACAACTGGGGACTCTGGAAAAAAACAATGTTGAATCATGATGACTTCAGTGATCTTCGGGTCGGAGCTCTAGAAAGCTCCGACATGCAATTCCGAGTTGGAGGACCGTTCAAAACGTATTTTCCCAGTCTGAGTTCCCAGTGGTCTTGAACGCACTGTAGTCAGATTTCCAGTTTGTCTGGAGTTTCCAGTTGTTTTGAGTAAGGCAGAAGTCATGCTGGATTGACAGCATGGCCAATGTTGAATGTTTATCCTTTTAAGCTTGAGAAAAGAGACATTTAAACCCAGACTTGGCACCACACACCCTCTCCACTGAACGGCAGGCTAGTGATTGCTTTACAGTGCTTTGTTAGCCACTGATTCCTTCCAAACCACTCATTGTTGATTTTGCGATTTCTAACTTGTTGTGTAACGTTTATGTCCTATGCCCAATGTGCACCGATGCGTTTTATCTTCATTATTTCTCTTGATATGACAAGGATTGAAAATGATTTACCAGTAGATTGTCGACTTGATTTATGATAATGACTGCTAGTTAAGATTTTGAAAGTATGGACTGATCATATCAACATCCTATCAACATGAATCAAAGCTACTGTAGATATGATTTCATATCATTTTGTCTGTGGCCAATGACCTTGAGCCTTCTTGGATGGGCACTTCTAATGTAACTATGGCAGAACACAAGGGCCTTGAGTTTTTGAGCTCTACTCTTAGATTTTGCAGTGACGTAGTGTCCCTATGGGTGACAGAACACTGAGCCAATCACGGCGCAACTAGAGAACATTACCAACCCCCACGCTCCGTATTTTCTGCTGGCTGCCCGACCACAGAAAGCACAGAGCTAGGCTGAAACACCTGCATTTTGGAGCTGCCTTACTGATGTGACCTGTAATAATGCCAAAATAACATGCAAACTGGTGCACCAAAAAAGGATTTATTTTGTATTATTTTAAATAAACAGGTGGGGTGCTGTCATGGTCAAGTCATATTGGCAAAGTTGTTGTGAAAATGGAGAGCAGTATGTCTGTTATTAAAAAAAAAAGATGTTCTGCGTTTTTGATTCAAATCAACTATACTAGATGTTCCAACGGTCTGCACCAATGACTTGTCGGCTATGCGTGGAAGCCAGGAGATGCTTCATGTCTTTGTTAGTTAATGGTCCATTTCCGTGAGACTGGCAGTTATTTGCTTGACAATCACTGGCTGACAAAATGTCATGGCTGCCACAGCCCGAGGCTTTACTATCATATAGCACAATGTTTTATGGGTAAATAATCATGATTGGACAAAAGTTGACCTCACCCAACCCTACATTCAACAAATGTAAACGCCACTTGGCTTGAAACCGGTGCTATTGTTTATTTGATAGTCATTTTTGCTCATCTTTATCGAGGTTGCCAATAATTTTGGACCTGACTGTACTTACACATACAGTGCCTTCAAGTATTCACACCCCTTGACCTTCTACACAATTTGTGTTACAGCCTGAATTTAAAGTGGATTAAATGTAGTTTAGTCACTGGCCTACACACAATGCCCCATAATGTCAATGAAATTATTTTTATTTTATTTAAAAAAATTACAAATGAAAAGCTGCGTTTCACCAGACACTGAGAGATGAATTCACCTTTCAGCAGGACAATAACCTAAAACATAAGGCCAAATCTACACTGGAGATGCTTACCAGTTGCCGAGTTACAGTTTTGACTTAAATCTGCTTAAAAATCTATGGGAAGACCTGTAAATGGCTGTCTAGCGATGATCAACAACCAATTTGACAGAGCTTGAAGAATTTTGTAAAGAATAAATGGCAAATGTTGCACAATCCAGGTATGGAAAGCTCTTAGAGACCTACCCAGAAAGACTCACCGCTGTAATCGCTGTATTGACTCAAGGGGTTGAATACTTAATCACAATATTTGTTTTTCATAAATTATAACATTTGTAACAAATGTTTCTTCCATTTTTCCATTATTTTGTGTAAATTGTTGACCAAAAAAATGACAATTAAATTCATTTAATCCCACTTTGTAACACAACAAAATGTGGAAAAAGTCAAGGGATGTGAATACTTTCTGAAGGTACTGTACATACTCATCATTTAGACACTTTCTTTAGTTGTTGAAAATGTATTGACGTGTCTCTTCTATTGCAGAGGGCAACTAACCTGGAGAACAGCACCTATGACTTGTACTCCATCCCCAAAGAGAGCGACTCTCAGAATCCAGATGGTAAAACTACTCTTATTCTCTCTTTTAACGAGACGACATCTGTGAAATGTGAATGCATTTACAATTTCATATCTTGCTTTTTAGATGATTTAATAACCCCACTAAACCCATGTTAATTCTTTCTCCCCCTCCTGCAGCTCCTGAGGGGAAAAGGTCCTCTGGTCTGACCGCAGTCTGGGTCGCCAGGAACCGGTTCGCTGTTCTGGACCGCATGCACTCGGTAAGTGTGTGTGTGCACATGATTAAATAGCATGTATTGTCTGGACCGATGGCTGTAGTTATTCTAAATATGGTTAGAGTACAGTTAGGAGGTCAGAGGATGACTAGTAATGATGGTGAACCCTGCTCTCCCTCCAGCTACTGATCAAGAACCTGAAGAATGAGATTGTGAAGAAGGTACAGGTACCTAGCTGCGAGGAGATCTTCTATGCCGGGACGGGCTCCCTGCTGCTGCGCGACGCAGACGGAGTCACCCTCTTTGACGTGCAGCAGAAACGCTCGCTGGCCACCGTGAAGATCGCCAAGGTCAAGTATGTGGTCTGGAGCGCCGACACCAGCCATGTTGCCCTGCTGGCTAAACACGGTATGTACTGAACACACATCTTATCAGTCTTTTCATCTCGGGTTTTGCTGCCAAGATTTTCTCCCTACTAGTTGTTTTTCCAACCTTTCCCAGATTCTCTCTCTCTCTACCTGTTGTCAACAACCTATCCTAAATGTACACCCTATCTAGCTGTTCACTCGCTTTCTAGTACCCCCAGATGTTAGCCTTCCTTTACCTGTTAATAAACCGGATTGTCTGCTTGCCCCGGCAGCCATTATGATCTGCAACAGGAAGCTGGAGAGTCTGTGCAGCATCCATGAGAACATCCGTGTGAAGAGTGGAGCCTGGGATGAGAGTGGAGTCTTCATCTACACCACCTCCAACCACATCAAATACGCCCTCACCTCAGGGTAAAGACACGCCACTACTGCACAAGACAACGCTCTAGTGACTAGTTTGAGAGAGGAGAGCCGTATCCAACTTTTCTAATCACACTCCACTCCTCTTTCTGTAGTGATCATGGTATCATCCGGACTCTGGATCTGCCCATCTACGTGACCCGGGTCAGAGGCAACAGTGTCTATTGTCTTGACCGTGAGTGCAGGCCCCGCGTGCTGAACATTGACCCCACGGAGTACCGCTTCAAACTGGCCCTGGTCAACCGCAAATATGAGGAGGTGAGGAGGTGGTCATTTGATGCTCCTTCTCTCTTTTCCCTTTCTGGAGTTACTTTTTGACTGACTCTGTTTGACCCCTGACCTCCTACAGGTGCTGCACATGGTGCGTAACGCCAAGCTGGTTGGCCAGTCCATCATCGCCTACCTGCAGAAGAAGGGCTATCCGGAGGTGGCCCTGCACTTCGTCAAGGATGAAAAGACCCGCTTCAGTCTGGCTTTGGAGTGTGGAAACATTGAGGTGAGTTTGAGACCCCAGGTTTCATTCAACATCTCTGAGAGACCGTCTGTGTGAAACACTGTGTGGTGTAATTTGCCCTCCGATCCTGTAGGTGGCGTTGGAGGCTGCCAAGGCTCTGGATGAGAGGGGCTGCTGGGAGCGGCTGGGCGAGGCGGCGCTGCTGCAGGGTCACCACCAGGTCGTGGAGATGTGCTACCAGAGGACCAAGAACTTCGACAAGCTCACCTTCCTCTACCTCATCACCGGCAACCTGGCCAAGCTACGCAAGATGATGAAGATAGGTTAGACAGATAGAGGAGTGTGTTTTGTTTGACCAATAGTGCCTGTGTTTGTCAGAGTTACTTGACTGACAAGTGTTTGATCACTGTGTTGCAGCTGAGATCAGAAAGGACATGAGTGGACACTACCAGGGTGCTCTATATCTGGGGGACGTCAGCGAGAGAGTCCGCATCCTGAAGAACTGTGGCCAGAGTGAGTCTTCTTAAATGAACACACACCTCTTACTCTCTCTTTCCAACTTCCTCAATGTTTCTGACATGGGACTCTTGTTTGTGGTGCTTTTGGTCTAAACTGCTTGTTAACTCTGTGGCTGTCTTCCATTTGTAGAGTCACTGGCATATCTGACCGCTGCCACCCACGGGATGGACGAAGAAGCGGAAGCCCTGAAAGAGACCTTTGACCCAGAAAAGGACACTGTCCCTGAGGTGGACCCCAATGCCCAGCTGCTGCAGCCGCCACCTCCCATCAACCCCCTGGATACCAACTGGCCCCTGCTCACTGTGTCCAAGGGCTTCTTCGAGGGAGCCATTGCAGCCAAGGGTGAGTCCCCTGCACGGACAGCACATTTTGTGTTAGCCATTTGAGACTAGCCTGGGGTAGTGTATTGTGTCGTGTCAGCATATTTGTTGTGCGGAGTTGTTTCATTTTGTTTTTTATTGTGGGTGTTGCAGGGAAGGCTGGTCAGATGGCTGCAGACATGGATGTTGATGCCCCAGGAGGAGAGGGCTGGGGAGAGGACGCAGAGCTTCAGCTGGATGAGGGTGAGTCCCTCTCAAAAAATCCTTAAATGAGGTGACAAGACTTCAGATTGCCACTATCTTACCCCATCTCTTTCTATGTTTCTCTCATTTATCTCCTCGCTCTCTATTTATTTGTATTTTTTTTTTAGGGGATAGGTCAGCTTTATAATTTCAGATTGTAGCTTCCGTCAATGTAATTTTCTGCATCACTTCCAATCCCCCACATATTTCTTTTGCAAATATACAGTACCAGTCAAAAGTTTGGACACACCTACTCATTCAAGGGTTTTTCTTTATTTTGACTATTTTCTACATTGTAGAATAATAAAAAGTGTGAAACAAATATTTTAGTTATATTTTAGATTCTTCAAAGAAGCCGCCCTTGCCTTGACACTTTTTTGGTTACTACATGATTCCATATGTGTTATTTCATAGTTTTGATGTCTTCACTATTAAGCTCCATTCAACCCCTCCCATCTATTAGCACCATCCATATTGGATTTCTATTTGACATCTCTTTCTTTCCATCAGATGGTTTCATGGATGCCCAAGATGGATTAGGGGAGGAAGGAGGTGCCACGAAGGAGGAGGGAGGAGGCTGGGAGGTAGAGGAGGATCTGGACCTGCCTCCAGAGCTGGTGAGATGATTCTCTTCCTTAACATGAAATCTCCACTCTTTGGTTTAGCAGGACTCATAGCATGACTGATGACTAGTCAGTCTGAGAATTTTGCCTCTTCTCTCTCCCACTAGGAGTTGCCAGCTGGTGCCGGAGTAGGGGCTGAAGATGGTTTCTTTGTCCCTCCTACCAAGGGCATGAGCCCCACCCAGTTGTGGTGCAACAACTCCCAGCTCCCTGTGGACCACGTCCTGGCTGGTTCCTTTGAGACCGCCATGAGGGTAGGCTCTCTCGCTCTCGCACACACACACACTGGCCTTTTATACAGGTTTATACTTTATACTAGTCTCTCCTTCTTTCTCTTTTTAGTTGCTCCATGACCAGGTTGGGGTGGTGCAGTTCGGGCCCTATAAGCAGCTGTTCATGCAGACTCTATCCCGCGGGAGGACATGCTACCTGGGCCTGCCGTCTCTGCCCTGCCTGCGTGGTAACCCGCAGAGGAACTGGAAAGACTGTGGGGCCAAGCAGGGGCTGCCCGCTGTGGGTCTTCGTCTCTCAGATCTCATTGCCCGCCTGCAGCAGTGCTACCAGCTCACCACTGCCGGCCGCTTCGAGGAGGCCGTTGAACGCTTCCGCACCATCCTGCTGTCTGTGCCACTGCTGGTGGTCGACAACAAGCAGGAGATTGCAGAGGTACGTAGACTTGTTTAGACTAAGGTTAATCAAGTGTGGGCCTGATGGTAGTGGTGATAACCTGATTGAGGTCACTGTCTCTCTTAGGCTCAGCAGCTGATCACAATCTGCAGAGAATACATTGTTGGCCTCACCATGGAAACGGAAAGGAAAAAGTTGCCTAAAGACACATTGGACCAGCAGAAGAGGCTGTGTGAGGTATTGTCATTGTGTTTCTTATCTACTTCCCAACTGAACAATTAGTCCGCAATCTCCCTATTCATTGAGGAGCTCACTACCCATTGATTTAAAAAAAAAAAAGATTGTATGTGTTGTTTTTCCCAGATGGCAGCTTACTTCACCCACTGCAGTCTCCAGCCAGTCCACATGGTCCTTGTCTTACGTACAGCACTAAATCTATTCTTTAAACTGAAGAACTTCAAGACAGCTGCCAGTTTTGCCCGTCGTCTGCTTGAACTAGGACCCAAACCAGAGGTGGCACAGCAGGTAACAAAGTGTGTGTGTGTGTGTGCTATGTCCCTTTATACACATTAAATTATTTCTATATATTCACTGTCTCTTACCTTCTCCATCTCTGTATTAAAGACACGCAAGATCTTGGCAGCATGCGAGAAGACGCTGACCGATGCCCACCAGCTGAACTACGACCCCCACAATCCATTTGACCTGTGCGCTGCCTCATACACGCCCCTGTACCGTGGACGCCCAGTGGAGAAGTGCCCCCTCTCTGGGGCCTGCTATTGTCCCCCCTACAAGGGCCAGGTCTGCAGGGTCACACAGGTCAGTCAAGAGAACTGCCCTAATGTGTTGTCATGTACAGAATGCCCCTCTATTTAGAAGTGTCCCGCTTTGATTTGAAGTTGTATTAATTGCTTTGTAACTGAGTGTTAAAACATATTTGAGATGTCCTCTCCCGTCAGTGGTATCGCTGACCGTTAACCTTCTTGTTTTCAAGGTGACTGAGATCGGAAAGGATGTGATTGGTCTGCGTGTCAGCCCTCTGCAGTTTCGTTAGAGGACGTGAAAAGGACCAGGAATGGGGAAGAACGACATTGATCCATTCAGCGAAACACATCCACACTTTATTCTATATACACACCGTTTCTTTCTTGGATTAGATAGAAGAAAACATCATTAATGAGAGAAAAGGGTTGGTACGGGTGACATACGATTTATTGGTGAGCAAATGTTATTTTGATGTTTAGCCTTTTTATGTTTCTGACTGTGACTGCCTGCTTTACCTTTCCTGTGATGCTGTACTTGTGAGTGTTATATCATCTCTGCTCCAACTTTTGAGAATTGTTGTTTTATTAGAACCCTACTAGACAAACCTGTCCATCTCTTTCTGACCTGTAAGCCCCATAAAATGAATAATACAAAATGAGCATCACTGCTTTGTGTAACTTGTTAAATAAAATAAAAGCTCTACTACTAATTTACTAATATGTGGCGTACACAATTCTGTAATTTCACAAGTGTCATTCTAGCTCGTGTCAAGTCCTGGTTTTCAAACATGGACACCCCAAACAATGCTTTGACAGCTCTGGATCAAAGTCATGTTCTGCTAATGTTGCAAGTACAACATGAAAGGGACAAAGTGGTGCAAATAAAAGTTGTCTTTAAGACCAAATGACCCAACATTTAAATATAATTTCTTCCTTTTCCCCAGAGGAACAGGTTGAATCATTCATATGTAGAAGCCATTGTATCATTTTGAGGAACCATCTTGGGAGTTTTCAATGTGTATTTCTGGTAATAGGAGAATGCATACCAGAGATTGGATATGCCTTAAAAACAATGGAGGACGGCTCATAATAATGGCTGGAACAGAGCGAATGGAATGCCATTGTCGTGTCTTTGGCTATGCCGGATTAAGTGATATGACATGCTATTCTATAAAATCATTTCTCCGTAATTAATATTACCTGATTAAGCTAATCAGGTAAATGTAATTAACTAGAAAGTCGGGGCACCACGAAAATAATGTTTATAGAGCTGTTATCTTGCGAATAAACTCTTAAAGACCTAGTCATCTTTTACATCAGTAGCAGTCAACATTTAATCGTCACTTTAATTCAGTCTCATCTGAAAGTTGTAAATTCTTGGTTATCTTCACGAACCCTGGCTAACAAGTTAAATCAGCAATGCAAAATTGGGTTTATTTATTTACTAAATACCTAACTAATCACACAGAATTACACATACACATAATTAATCATAACTTGATTACAAATTACGTCATAAAGGAAAACGTCCCTAGCGGGCGGAACAGATATGACAGCTTGTTACACAAAAGAAAAGGGGCTGGGTTTGAGTGAAGGAGCGGGAAGAATGAGGACCAAAGGAAGAAGCTGTGCTATCGTAAATACAGTATCTTATGCATTCTAAATTACCGCCCATTTGGAAAAGGAAAATGCAATAAATATCTACTCTGAGCTGCGCTTCAGTAGGTTGGTGGTAGATGGAAGGCCGTGTTGTCTCTGGTGGTCAATTGGGTATGTTGTAGTAATGTCGTTGTGTAATAGACGGGATACTCTGTCTGTTTCTTCCTAACCCTCATTTGCAGCTGCTGTTGCTAACTCAACGGCTAGGAGGTATCACTTCTGTAGTGAGTAAGAGTTCAAAGTTCATACCATTCGCAACCAAGGCTCACGCTGATGCTGGCTTTGTTCTGTAGTTATTATCTGAACCATTCTGACATCGGACAGTCATCCTCGGAACAGGAGGTTACATTGTCGTGTTATAGCCCATGTCCCTTCACAGGCGCGGGCCACTGATTGAGCAGAGCCCTGACCTTAGGAAAATCCAAATCTCACATTTTAGAAGCTAAAATCCGATAACATCCCATCACAAATAATTTCATATTCAAACATTTAAATTGAACAACAATTCCATGTGAATCCGATAACTCTGATGTGTAGACTTTCCACTGTAGAGTTTGTCATCTTATCATTGATGAGAATGTCTCAGATGACAACCGAACTGACATCATATTCATTAAGTACCACCGCATATGATCAATTGGTCGGATTACCAGAATATAGTTAATTTCCCCCCCACCTTCTGATGTTCCCAGAATCTCTATGTTAACCAAAGGGGTTTGCAAATGTAGCATCAGTAGGGTAGAGAGAGGAAAAAGGGGGGAAGAGGTATTTATGACTGTCATAAACCTACCCCCAGGCCAATGTCATGACAACGCCACAGGATGTTTTTGTGCTGGTCAAGGGCAGTCAGGTCTGGAGTGAACCAAGTGCTATATCTGTTCCTGGTTCTAAATTTTTTGAATGGGGCATGCTTATTTAAGATTGTGAGGAAGGCACTTTTAAAGATTAACCAGGCATCTTCTACGCAAGCAATGAGGCAGTGACCGCTGAGATCCTGGTTGAAGACAGCAGAGGTGTATTTGGAGGGCAGGTTGGTTCGGATGATGTCTATGAGGGTTTCTGTGTTTCCGGATTTGGGGTTGTACCTGGTGGGTTAACTGATCATTTGTGTGAGATTGAGGGCATCAAGCTTCGATTGTAGGATGGCTGTGGTGTTAAGCATGTCCCAGTTTAGGTCACCTCACAGTACAAGCTCTGAAGATAGATGGGGGCAATCAATTCACATATGGTGTCCAGGACACAGCTGGGCGCAGAAGGTGGTCTATAGCAAGCGGCAACGTTGACTGACTTGTTTCTGGAAAGGTGGATTTTTGAAAGTAGAAACTCAAATTGTTTCGGCACAGACCTGGATAGTAAGACAGAACTCTGCAGGTTATCTTTGCAGTAAATTGCAACTCCGCCCCCTTTGGCAGTTCTATCTGGTTGGAAAATGTTATAGTTAGGAATGGAAATTTCAAGGTTTTTGGTGGTCTTCCTCAGCCAGGATTCAGACACGGTTAGGACATCCGGATTGGTGGAGTTTGCTAGGGTAGTGAATAAAACAAACTTAGGGAGGAGGCTTCTAATGTTAACATGCATGAAACCAAGGCTTTTACGGGTAAACAGAAGTCAACAAATGAGAGAGCCTGGGGGATGGGAGTGGAGGTAGACACTGCAGGGCCTGGATTAACCTCCAAATCACCAGAGGAACAGAGGAGTAGGATAAGGGCTAAAGGCTAACAGAACTGGATGCCTAGTACGTTCAGAACAGAGAGTAAAAGGAGCAGATTTCTGGGCACGGTAGAATATATTCAAGGCATAATGTACAGACAAAGGTATAGTAGGATGTGAATACAGTGGGGGTAAACCTGTGCATATAGTGACAATGAAAGAGATATTTTCTCTAGAAATAGCATTTAAACCAGGTGATGTCACTGCGTGTGTGGGAGGTGGAACTAAATTGTTAGTCGAGGCGTGTTGAGTAGTGCTAGAGGCTCTACAGTGAAATAAAACAATAGTTACAAACCAGAACAGCAATTGACACGGCATGGTGATGTTAGGGAAAGGCATGCGTAGCCGGGTTATCATACAAGTCCAGTGCATGGCTTTAGGTCCAGTGCATATATATCACATATATATTTGAAAATCTTTTAAGAATTATTTGTATAAAATATATAGATATTTGTGCTCATTTTTGCTCTAATTATTCATTTACAAAGTGTAAAGGGCAGAACTCGTATTCTGAAGCGTTCCAAAAATCAGTGACCAGAGGGAACTTAGTTATTCTTGCCTGTTTCACACAGGTCCCCATTGTCTTGGAGCTTGAAGTCACGAGCTATACTTGTCCGCTACTGCGAACCAACCTGGCAGTGACAAAAGCGCTGGTGTGCAATAAGAAAGCTTAGGTTAATTACGATCGCAAAAACGGTCCCCCCCAAACAATTTGACGGCCGTTTGGGATCTAAAATTAGTTTTTATGATCACAACAGTGAATTATTTTAAAGTTCGTTACAAATTCATTGAATAGTGATCCATTCTGTCTATATAAAATACAGTTCAGAAACTTCTTCCCCAACAGACATCCCCAATCACACTTCTAGGCGACGTAGGCTAACAAAGTAGAAACGGTCTCTCTCGCCAAACTGCGCATGTCAAGTCGTCAAATAAAAGGCACCCCTTCAATATAAAGCTGTTTTTGACGGAAATGGAAACATGTCAGTTTGTAATTTTCTCGAGATTGGAGTAATAACATGTTTAACTACCTAAGACATTGGCTCGAATCTAGGTCGTGGCATTAGATTTCGAGAAAAATAACAACTAAGGAATTTTTTTTTTTACTTCTCTCCTTTACTTCCGAAACCCCCAAATTCCGGTGTGGTCGGCTTGGTCTGTTTCAGAAGCGTGCCCGGAAGTCTTGCGATGTTGCACCTCTGTTTAGAAATTCTGTGGCATGACCTTTACAACAACCATGTGATCAAAGGTCATAAACGTTTGACTGTTGTGACTGGAAATTTCTATCATTGGTTAATATCAATGCATGCTTACTGTTTTGGGTGAATGACTATTGAGAGCTTATATACATCTTTATCCTTATAATGTATTTACATAGGCCTACATGTGATCCAAATGTCTAACATAAATAAATGAAATATCCTACTTGTGACAATATACCTAAATGTATTTATCTAGATGTTACTTCAATGTTGTGTCCCATGTTAAAGCCTAAAGTTTGTCTTGCCAGTAATATTGTTGTTACAAAACAAATTCAAATGTGTTGATTGTCTATTAAGTGTGAATACATGTTGTAGGCTACACAAGGGTTATTGTGGCGGGTTTCTACACTCGTAATTTTAGAGGCTTAATCTGTGTCCGGGAAACCGTCCCTTAATGAGCAAGTACCATCCATTACAGTCTCCACTCCTGGAATGTGCTCGAAGATCATGTGGATTGTCTTGTGGTAGACATCTGGCGCTGAGAGAATCCCATGTGGTAGACAAAGAAATCTGTACCTGCCCTCGGGTGTGTTGAATGTGCATAGCCTTGAGCTTGCATTGTCTAGCTTCATTTGCCAGAATCCTGATGAGGCATCAAGCTTACTGAACTACTTTGCTCCAGCAAACTGCGACATGATCTCTTCTCTGGTTGGCAACTTCAAATGCTCTCTCTTGATTGCTTTGTTGAGATCTCTCGGGTCTAGACATCCTGAGATCTCCGTTCTTTTTCACCACAATAACCAGTGACCCAGTCTGTAGGTTCATCCATTTTTGTGATGATGCCCATCTTTCCCATTCGTCCGAGTTCCTCTTTGAGCTTTTTCCTCAGTGCAAATGGACCTTTTCTGCATGCAGGCACAACTGGAGTCATTTTGTCATCAGTACATATGTTGTGTTCTCCTGGTAAACATCCAAGACCCTCAAACACATCCTCATACTCAGCCAGTATTGATTCTTGGTCATTTTCAGTCTGTGATGTCACTACATACACTCTTTTCAACAAATTGAGCTTTTCACATGCAATGTTTCCTAGAATAGTCTGTACACTCTTTTCCACAATCAGCAGCTGTGCTCTGAACTGTTTTTCTTTATGCTGTAAAGTTACTATGCAGCTACCTTTGACTGGTATGTTCTCCCCAGTATAACCAGTAACCTTAATTTTTACAGGGTGTATTTTGCTCTTCACCTTCAGTGTTTTGTAGTCATCCAGCGATAACAGGTTTAACTGTGCTCCAGTATCAAGCTTGAATGGTATTAGTTTCATTCACAGTCAATGGCACACTCCATTCAGCATTTACTGCATTGCATATTTCCACAGAATCAACAAAGAATTCTTCCATCTCCTCGACTGTGTGAACCTTTTTCTTTGTAGCATTTTGATACATGATTATTGTCCCCACAGTTGTTACATGATTTGCCATATGCAGGGCATTTTTTTGGCTTGAGGATAAATCCACATTTTCCACATTTAGTGTTTTGATTTCTCTCTTTTGCTTGTTTTTGTTTTGTAAGGCATTGTGTGTGGTGTTCCTCTCTTTTTATTGCATACACTGACGTCTCATCCCTGCACAGCTCTTTAGCTTATGCTCTGGTGGTTTCAGCTGCTCGACACATATTCACTGCTTTATCCAAAGTTAAATCTTGCTCACGCAGCGATCTCTCCTTGAGTCCATTATCAAGTATGCCACAGACTATCCTGTCTTTCACTAGTGAGTCTTTCAGATTTTCAAATTCACACGTTTTGCTCAGTGTGATCAGCTCAGTCAAATACTGGTCAAAACTGACTCCTTGTTTCTGATTATGAGAGAAAAACTTGTATCTCTCAAACGTGACATTCTGGCTTGGTACAAAGTACTCCTCAAATTTTGCCATTAGCACAGTCAATGTCAAGTTTGCCTCGTCTTGCTGAAAGCTATTGTAAATGTCCAATGCATCCTCTCCAATAACATGCAGAAAAATTGAAGCTTTCAATTTGTCATCATCTCCCCCTGCACCACTGGCTGCTAGGTAGATATTGAATCTCTGCTTGAAACGTTTCCAATTGTCAGCTAAATTGCCCTACAAAATTCGAGAGGAACCACTACTTCAATGTCTCAGAGCAAGTGACGTTACCGATTGAAACACTATTAGAGCGCACCACCGCTAACTAGCTAGCCATTCCACATCGGTTACATAGGCACTAACTCCGACCGACATGGTGGAGTTAGTTAATTACGTGTTGGGATAAAGCCGAAAATAAGGTGTGTGGTTAACACAATTCATTTTTCTTTCGCCATTCATTTTTCCCATATGGCTGAGCGAACCAGGTCACAGATTTCTGGGTTTTAGGACTACACGCAAAGACAGAAACTCTCTGCTCACCCTTGCAATTCCCATTGATGCCACAAGGTGGTAGACTATACGGAGCGCTTCAAATTAAAATACTTCCGGATTCATGCGCCATTGGGAGTTACCCCATAGCGCTGACGTCATCCATGTATCCCATCTCTTGGTTTTAATATCTATGGCTTCACAGCGTTGTTTCTGAAATCAGGAAGATGGGTTTGGAATCGTCGAAATGGGCTATAATATTCTTAGTTTGTTGGCTTTACAAAAGTAAGTTTATCCTTTGTTTATAATACTAGCTACATGCGTTCAGTTACCTATAATTACCGTTTTAGTTTGGCTAAGCAAGTTATCTTCTTTGTTGGGGTATTGCATTGGCTATTTCCATTATAACTCGCAGCTAACGTTACTGTAAACGGTATAGTAGTTAGCTTATAGCCCAAGGATATATCTAGATTCTAGCCAGTTACAACGAGTATAGTTACCGTTTTAGTTTGGCTTAGCAAGTTGTCCTCTGTTAGGGTATTGCATTGACTATTTCCATTGTAACTCACAGCTAACGTTACTGTAAACGGTATAGTAGTTAGCTTATAGACCAAGGCTATATCTAGATTCTAGCCAGTTACAACGATGTTGCTGACAGTGAGGTCATATTTTTACCCCATTGCACTCTTCGGCAAACACAATTATGTAGCTAGTTTGTTGAAGTCCCGTATGAGGTGCACTTAGCTAGCTTAGCCAACTGGCTAGTTAACACCATTGTGAAACTGATATCTACTGATAGCTCGTGATCTTAAGTCAAGCAGTGAGTGGGCGGTATACAGGCATTACAGGCTTCAGGATGAATCTGGATGAAATCTCATTGGATGTGTAGCAATATGGTTAGGTGTCTTGGGGGTGGGAATACATCACTACAGAAACTGGCCACTTCAATTGTATTTTTCTTTTGTCTTTCAGATGTGAGCTGTAACTCTGTTGAGCAGAAGATTTATGTGGAGCTGAATAACACTGTACCATGCGTTCGACTGCTCAATGCTACACATCAGATTGGCTGCCAGTGTGAGTGACATAGCATGACACCCACTGGATTTCTTTGTAGAAGGAATGTGGGTGTCATTTCCAGTGACTTTTTAAATCGACATTCTAATCCAAAATGAATTCAAATCTAATGGTTGCCAAAACCATCTCTCTAACCCCCCCCCCCCTCCCAGAAATGAACCCAAGTACATATTGGTAAAAACATTTTTTTACGGTTGACTCTTTTACGATAGCATTTAAAAAATAAAAAACATTAAATATGCCTAATACTCCTACCGTGGGGCACTTTCAAGATCCTAGAGAGCTCAACCTGTGAGACTGTGTGTGTGCGCGTAAGATGGCGCTGCAGTGCATAGCAGCTGTTTTACGGGCTCCTGACCAATTCTGATAAGTTTATATACAGTCAAGTCAAGTTTGTACACACCTACTCATTCCAGGTTTTTTTTTTAAATGTAAAACTATTCTCTGTTGTAGAATAAAATGTTGTAGAATGAAATAACACACGTGGAATCATGTAGTAACCAGAAAAGTGTTAAACAAATCAAAATATATTTTATATGTGAGATTCTTCAAAGTAGCCACCCTTTGCCTTGATGACAGATTTGCCCCCTGTAAATATAAGCAAGGCCTTTTCTGTATCCAAAAGGGGCTACTTTCCTGTAATTCCATTTTTTTCTCTCGTTTTTATTTATTTTTTATTTCACATTTTATTTAACCAGGTAAGCCAGTTGAGAACAAGTTCTCATTTACAACTGCGACCTGGCCAAGATAAAGCAAAGCAGTGCAACACAAACAACAACAGAGTTACACATGGAATAAACAAACGTACAGTCAATAACACAATAGAAACATCTATATACAGTGTGTGAAAATTAAGTCAAATTAGCGAGGTAAGGCAATAAATAGGCCATAGTGGCGAAAAAATTACAATTTAGCAAATTAACACTGGAGTGATAGATGTGCAGAAGATGAATGTGCAAGTAGAGATACTGGTGTGCAAAGGAGCAAAAAAAAATATTATATATTATTTATTTATTTAACAATATGGGGATGGGGTAGTTGGATTGGCAATTTAAAGATGGGCTATGTACAGGTGCATTGATCTGTAAGCTGCTCTGATAGCTGATGCTTAAAGTTAGTGAGGGAGGTATGGGTCTCCAGCTTCAGTGATTTTTCCAATTCGTTCCAATCATTGGCATCAAAGAACTGTAAGGAAAGGAGGAATTGGCTTTGGGGGTGACCAGTGAAATATACCTGCTGGAGCACGTGCTGCAGGTGGGTGCTGCTTTGGTGACCAGTGAGCTGAGATCAGGCGGGGCTTTACCTAGCAAAGACTTTTAGATTACCTGTAGCCAGTGGGTTTGGTGACAAATATGAAGCGAGGTCCAGCCAACAAGATCATACAGGTTGCAGTGGTGGGTAGTATACAGTGGGGCAAAAAAGTATTGTGCAAGTTCTCCCACTTAAAAAGATGAGAGGCCTGTAATTTTCATCATAGGTACACTTACACTATGACAGACAAAATGAAGGGAAAAAAATCCAGAAAATCACATTGTAGGATTTTTAATGAATTTATTTGCAAATTATGGTGGAAAATAAGTATTTGGTCAATAACAAAAGTTTCTCAATACTTTGTTATATACCCTTTGTTGGCAATGACAGAGGTGAAGACTTACAGAAAACGTTTGACAAGGTTTTCACACACTGTTGCTGGTATTTTGGCCCATTCCTCCATGCAGATCTCCTCTAGAGCAGTGATGTTTTGGGGCTGTTGCTGGGCAACACTGACTTTCAACTCCCTCCAAAGATTTTCTATGGGGTTGAGATCTGGAGACTGGCTAGGTCACTCCAGGACATTGAAACGCTTCTTACGAAGCCACTCCTTCGTTGCCTGGGCGGTGTGTTTGGGATCATTGTCATGCTGAAAGACCCAGCCACGTTTCATCTTCAATGCCCTTGCTGATGGAAGGAGGTTTTCACTCAAAATCTCACGATACATGGCCCCATTCATTCTTTCCTTTACACGGATCAGTTGTCCTGGTCCCTTTGCAGAAAAACAGCCCCAAAGCATGATGTTTCCACCCCCATGCTTCACAGTAGGTATGGTGTTCTTTGGATGCAACTCAGCATTCTTTGTCCTCCAAACACGACGAGTTGAGTTTTTACCAAAAAGTTATATTTTGGTTTCATCTGACCATATAACATTCTCACAATCTTCTTCTGGATCATCCAAATGCTCTCTAGCAAACTTCAGACGGGCCTGGACATGTACTGGCTTAAGCAGGGGGACACGTCTGGTACTGCAGGATTTGAGTCCCTGACGGCGTAGTGTGTTACTGATGGTAGGCTTTGTTACTTTGGTCCCAGCTCTCTGCAGGTCATTCACTAGGTCCCCCCGTGTGGTTCTGGGATTTTTGCTCACCGTTCTTGTGATCATTTTGACCCCACGGGTTGAGATCTTGCGTGGAGCCCCAGATCGGGGGACATTATCAGTGGTCTTGTACGTCTTCCATTTCCTAATAATTGCTCCCACAGTTGATTTCTTCAAACCAAGCTGCTTACCTATTGCAGATTCAGTCTTCCCAGCCTGGTGCAGGTCTACAATTTTGTTTTTGGTGTCCTTTGACAGCTCTTTGGTCTTGGCCATGGTGGAGTTTGGAGTGTGACTGTTTGAGGTTGTGGACAGGTGTCTTTTTATACTGATAACAAGTTCAAACAGGTGCATTAACACAGGTAACAGGTGGAGGACAGAGGGGCCTCTTAAAGAAGAAGTTACAGGTCTGTGAGAGCCAGAAATCTTGCTTGTTTGTAGGTGACCAAATACTTATTTTCCACCATAATTTGCAAAGAAATTCATAAAAAATCCTACAATATGATTTTCTGGATTTTTTTTTCTCATTTTGTCTGTCATAGTTGAAGTGTACCTATGATGAAAATTACAGGCCTCATCTTTTTAAGTGGGAGAACTTGCACAATTGGTGGCTGACTAAATACTTTTTTGACCCACTCTATGGGGCTTTGGTGACAACGGATGGCACTGTGATAGACTGCATCCAATTTGCTGAGCAGAGTGTTGGAGGCTATTTTGTAAATGACATCGCCGAAGTCAAGGATCAGTAGGTTAGTCAGTTTTACGAGGGTATGTTTGGCAGCATGAGTGAAGGATGCTTTCTTGCGAAATAGGAAGCGGATTCTAGATTACATTTTTGGATTGGAGATGCTTAATAGGAGTCTGGAAGGAGAGTTTACAGTCTAACCAGACACCTAGGTATTTGTAGTTGTCCACATATTCTAAGTCAGAGCCATCCAGAGTAGTGATGCTAGGCGGGCAGGTGCGGGCAGCGATCAGTTGAAGATCATGCATTTAGTTTTACTTGCATTTAATTGAAGTTGGAGGCCGCGGAAGGAGAGTTGTATGGCATTGAAACTCGTCTGGAGGATAATTAACAGTGTCCCAAGAAGGGCCATGGTGTCGTCTGTGTAGAGGGAGATCAGAGAATCGCCAAGCGCAAGAGCGACATCATTGATGTGTACAGAGAAAAGAGTCGGCCCAAGACTTGAACCCTATGGCACCCCCATAGAGACTGCCAGAGTTCCCGGACAACAGGCCCTCCGATTTGACACACTGAACACTGTCTGAGAAGTATTTGGTGAACCAGGCAGTCATTTGAGAAACCGAGGCTATTGAGTGTGCCGATAAGAATGTGGTGATTGACAGAGTCGAAAGCCTTGGCCAGGTCGATGAATACGGCTGCACAGTATTGTCTTTTGTCGATAGGACATTGAGCGCGGCTGAGGTGCAACCTTGACCAGCTCAGAAACCAGATTGCATAGCGGCGAAGGTACGGTGGGATTCGAAATGGTCCGTGATCTGTTTGTTAACTTGGCTTTCGAAGACCTTAGAGAGAGGTTGAACAGGCTAGTAATAGGGGTTGCAACAATTGCGGCGGATAATTTTAGAAAGAGAGTGTCCAGATTGTCTTGCCCAGCTGATTTGTAGGGGTCCAGATTTTACAGCTCTTTCAGAACATCAGCTATCTGGATTTGGGTGAAGGAGAAATGGGGGAGGCTTGGACAAGTTACTGTGGGGGGTGCAGAGCTGTTGACCGGGGTAGGGGTAACCAGGTGGAAAGCATGGCCAGCTGTTGAAAAATGCTTACTGAAATTCTCGATTATCATAGATTTATCGGTGGTAACAGTGTTTCCTAGCCTCAGTGTAGTGAGCAGCTGGGAGGAGGTGTTCTTATTCTACTTGGACTGGAAGGAGTATTGGTTCCTAACTTCCCTGAAAGGTTGCATATCGCGGGGGCTATTCGATGCTAATGCAGTACGCCACAGAATGTTTTTGTGCTGGTCAAGGGCAGTCAGGTCTGGAGTGAATCAAGGGCTATATCTGTTCCTGGTTCTACATTTTTTTGAATGGGGCATGCTTATCTAAGATGGTGAGGAAAGCACTTTTAAAGAATAACCAGGCATCCGCTACTGACGGAATGAGGTCAATATCTTTCCAGGATACCCAGGCCAGGTCTATTAGAAAGGCCTGTTCGCTGAAGTGTTTTAGGGAGCGTTTGACTGTGATGATGGGTGGTTGTTTGACCGCTGACCCATTACGGACGCAGGCAATGAGGCAGTGATCGCTGAGATCCTGGTTGAAGACAGCTGAGAGAAAATGTTGCAGTTTTTCATTAACTTTTTTTCTGCAATTCTACACATTTTGCCATGACTAATTTTGTGTTTTTATGTTCAAACAACAAAATCAACAAGGACTCCAATTTGGGCCTGTGGCCTGCGTGCCCGGTCGGGTATCAGTCCATGCCAATAGTACTCCTAAATTCAGTCTATTTTATTGGTTTCATTGTTTTAGCTTTTATTTTGGTGATTTCTAGCTCTTAAAAGTTTAGATTATTAAAAATATATAAAGGTCAATTATCTTTTCTTCAAGCTTTCTGACAGGTTTTAGTCTTACGTTTGCACTGAATGCATTTTTCCCTCCTGAAAATGTATTTTAAAAAAATGTGTGTGGCGACAACAATTTAGCAGCAGCGGTATGCCACTGCTAAATTAATACAGGGGAAACACTGACTGTGATTTCTATCCAAGCTGTACTTTTTGTAATGCTGGAATACAGATTAAAGATTTGCATACTAAGACAAGCGTTTTTTCTATCCTGTGTGTCAGCCTCGATATCAGGTGATACAGGTGTGATCCATGTCTTGGATTCTGAGGCAGATCTGGAATGGCCTTTGAGCAAAGGACCCAATCCTCCTTATATGGTTCTGTTGGAATCATCCCTCTTCACCAGGTAGGCTATACACACAGCCAAAAACATTTAACACAGTCAGTGAGTGAGTATCGTTCATCACAGCCGCACAATGATATGATCCATGTCCTAGTAGCCGCGTCACGCTCAAGGATTGTCTTCTCTCGACAGGTCCATCATGATGAAGATGAAGAATGAATCCAACAGGGTAGCTGGGGTTGCAGTGGTGGTCCCAAATACTAGCCCACCAGAGTTCTCACCACACACGACATGTCCCAATGAAAACACAGGTAGGTGGATCAGACGTTAGGACTCCAGTCTGTCAAAATGACTACAGTACCAGTCAAAAGTTTAGACACACCTACTCATTCAAGGGTTTAAAAATATATATATATTATTAATATTTTTGACATTGTATAATAATAGTGAAGACATCAAAACTATGAAATAACACATGGAATCATGTAGTAACCAAAAAAGTGTTATATTTGTGTTTCCTCAAAGTAGCCACTCTTTGACTTGATGACAGCTTTGCACACTCTTGGCATTCTCTCAAACAGCTTAATGATGTAGTCACCTGGAATTAATTTAATTTAACAGGTGTGCCTTCTTAAAATTTAATTTGTGGAATTTCTTTCCTTAATGAGTTTGAGCCAATCAGTTGTTGTGACAAGGTAGGGGTGATATACAGAAGATAACCCTATTTGTTAAAATACCAAGTCCATATCATGGCAAGAACAGCTCTAATATGCAAAGAGAAACAACAGTCCATTACTTTAAGACGTGAAGGTCACTCAATCTGAAAAATTTGAAGGACTTTGAACATTTCTTCAAGTGCAGTCACAAAAACCATCAAGTGCTATGGTGAAACTGGCTCTCATGAGGACTACTGCAAATTATACGTTCATTCGAGTTACCAGCCTCAGAAATTGCAGCCCAAATAAATGCTTCACAGAGTTTAAGTAACAGACGTGTCTCAACATCAACTGTTCAGAGGAGACTGCGTGAATCAGGCATTCATGGTCGAATTGCTGCAAAGAAACCACTACTAAAGGACACCAATAAGAAGAAGAGACTTGCTTGGACCAAAACACCTGAGCAATGGACATTAGACTGGTGGAAATCTGTCCTTTGGTCTGATGAGTCCAAATTTGAGATTTTTGGTTCCAACCACTGTTTTTGTGAGATGCAGAGTAGGTGAACGGATTATCTCCGCATGTGTAATTCCCACCGTGAAGCATGGAGGTGTGATTGTGTCGTGCTTTGCTGGTGACACTGTGATTGATTTTGAATTCAAGGGACACCTAACCAGCATGGCTACCACATCATTCTTCAGCCATTTCCCCATCCCATCTGGTTTGTGCATAGTCCCACTATCATTTGTTTTTCAGCAGGACAATGACCCAACACACCTCCAGGCTGTGTGTGGGCTATTTGACCAAGAAGGAGAGTGAGGGAGTGCTGCATTAGATGACCTGGCCTCCACAATCAGCCAACCTCAACCCAATTTGAGATGGTTTGGGATGAGTTGGACCGCAGAGTGAAGGAAAAGCATTCAACAAGTGCTCAGTATATGTGGGAACTCCTTCAAGACTGTTGGAAAAGCATTCCAGGTGAAGCTGGTTGAGAGAATGTCAAGAGTGCAAAGCTGTCATCAAGGCAAAGGGTGGCTACTTTGAAGAATCTAAAATATATTTGGATTTAACACTTTTTTTTTGGTTGCTACATGATTTCATGTGTGTTATTTCATAGTTTTGATGTCTTCTCTATTAGTGTACAATGTAGAAAACAGTCAAAATAAAGACAAGCTGTTGAATGAGAGATGTGTCAACTTTTGACTTGTACTGTATGTGATCTTTTCTAACTGGGGTGCTTTTTAAACGTCATTTGTTTTACTTGGTTTGCTTTTTCCTCAGGTGTATACTCCGACAACTATGGTCCTAATTTGGCACACTGTAACACTACTGTATGGAACCCTCGGGGGAACGGTCTATCCTATGAGGAATTTGACTTCCCTGTCTTCTCCTTGAAAGAAGACAACGAAACAGAGTTCATCAAACAGGTGAGGGATCACTTCAAGCTGTCACAACCCAGTCAGGATTAAGATCATGTCACTTAATGACCATTAACTGTCTTTATCCCGAAGAACTTTCTACAGCAGTTCTGTGTATTAACTGAAGCCTTCATTCTGATAAATGTGTCCACACTACTTGCAGTGCTACTTGGACCATAATCGTGCAGTGAACGGCAGTGCCCCGCAGTACCCTCTGTGTGCCATGCAGCTCTTCTCCCACATGCACGCGGTCACCAATACTCCAACCTGCATGAGACGCAACGACATCAACTTTAGCATCAACCCAGGTACACAAACAGCCACTGTCGATAGCAGAGATACATTATTGTTAGAGCCATGCTTTTTAGGCACTTTGCATTTACCAGTATTTCCAGTTTTAGCCGCTAGGTTTGCTGCAGGTAGAAAATCTTAGGAAACGTTATTTAATTGTCTCCAATCAATCAAGGAATCTCTGGTTGTGCTTCTGTGTTTGGTGGGGGCAGTGCCGGTCCTGGACTTTCTGCCGCTCTAGCCGAGACAAAATCTGACGCTTCCCCCTCATAGGCCTATGCTACAAATGAAACACAATTTTTAACACATCTGGTTAGTAGGCTATATAATCTGTTCAATGTTAATGTTAACAGCCTAATATTTTCAATCTGATTACATTGATAAAATCACCAATGCCCTGGACCTTCTGCCGCCCTAGGCGAGACAAAAATAATTAGACATCCTTATGAAGCATGGCACTTTCAAAAGTTACCTTTGCACCCAGACAGAGGCTCTACTGATGCAGAAAACTGTAAGCCTTAACTGCTGGCTACTCGTTCATTGTATAACCCAACAACAGAAGTGCTTCCCTAAATGCTGCTTGGGTTTAAACAAACATCTCTTTTCAGAAGAGAAAAGCTGAATTAATAGGGACAGAATAGCAAAGTCCATTTTTAAAAATCTCCTCGAATATTATAGGCGCAGTTTAGCTTCAGATTGTCATCGAGAGGAATCAATATATCCCCATATGCATCGGAGTCATGTCTTTCGCAGGCATTTTTGAGCTTGTTTCTACCATAAGGCATCGTCGAGTTAAGCATTGTTTTAAACTCAGCAAAAAAAAGAAACGTCCTCTCACTGTCAACTGTTTATTTTCAGCAAACTTAACATGTGTAGATATTTGTATGAACATAACAAGATTTGACAACTGAGACATAAACTGAACAAGTTCCACAGACATGATTAACAGAAATTGAATAATTTGTCCCTGAACAAAGGGGAGGGGTCAAAATCAAAAGTAACAGTCAGTATCTGGTGTGGCCACCAGCTGCATTATGTACTGCAGTTCATCTCTTCCTCGTGGGCTGCACCATATTTGCCAGTTCTTGCTGTGAGATGTTACCGCACTCTTCCACCAAGGCACCTGCAAGGTCCCGGACATTTCTGGGAGGAATGGCCCTAGCCCTCACCCTCCGATCCAACAGGTCGCAGACGTGCTCAATGTGATTGAGATCCGGGCTCTTTGCTGGCCATGGCAGAACACTGACATTCCTGTCTTGCAGGAAATCACGCACAGAACGAGCAGTATGACTGGTGGCATTGTCATGCTGGAGGGTCATGTCAGGATGAGCCTGCAGGAATGGTTCCACATGAGGGAGGAGGATGTCTTCCCTGTAACACACAGCGTTGAGATTGCCTGCAATGACAACAAGCTCAGTCTGATGATGCTGTGACACACCGCCCCAGATCATAACGGACCCTCCACCTCCAAATCGATCCCGCTCCAGAGTATAGGCCTCGGTGTAATGGTCATTCCTTCGACGATAAACGCAAATCCGACCATCTTCCCTGGTGAGACAAAACCGTGACTCGTCAGTGAAGAGCACTTTTTGCCAGTCCTGTCTGGTCCAGCGGCGGTGGGTTTGTGCCCACCATCGCGACGTTGTTCCCGGTGATGACTGGTGAGGACCTGCCTTACAACATGCCTACAAGCCCTCAGTCCAACCTCTCTCAGCCTATTGAGGACAGTCTGAGGACTGATGGTGGGATTCTGCATTCCTGGTGTAACTCAGGCAGTTGTTGTTACCATCCTGTACCTGTTCCGCAGGTGTGATTCTGTGCAGGTGTTACACGTGGTCTGCTACTGCGAGGACTATCAGCTGTTCGTCCTGTCTCCCTGAAGCGCTGTCTTAGGCGTCTCACAGTACAGACATTGCAATTTATTGCCCTGGTAATGTCTGCAGTCCTCATGCCTCCTTGCAGCATGCCAATGGCACAATCACGCAGATGAGCAGGGACCCTGGGCATCTTTCTTTTTTGTGTTTTTCAGAGTCCGTAGAAAGGCCTCTCTAATGTCCTAACTGTGGCCTTAATCGCCTACCGTCTGTCAGCTGCTAGTGTCTTAATGACCGTTCCACAGGCGCATGTTCATAAAAATGTTTATGGTTTATTGAACAAGCCTGGGAAACAGTGTTTAAACCCTTTACAATGAAGATCTGTGAAGTTATTTGGATTTTTACGAATTATCTTTGAAAAACAGGGTCCTGAAAAAGGGACGTTTCTTTTTTTGCTGAGTTTAGAATGCTTGATATAATCTGGATTCGTTTTATGTATTCATTTCAAATATAAAGGAAACAACAGGTAACCTTTGTTAAAGGAAAGGGCAAAAGGATATGTGATACCCTCACTTAATTCAAGCCCTGGTTTTAGTCAAACACCAAGCCCTTTCCAGACACTGAGCAATGCACTGATGAAATACCTACTTGGCTGTACCAACATCTATGGATAGGATAATTGTCTGTCAAACAGGTAGGCTTACCACATATTTTTTGGGAAGCTGAAGAAATAAACTCCAGTTATATTTAACCCCTTGCGTCAGAGTTACAAAGTTGCGATCACTGTGTAACCTACTACCTATAGTAGGAAAACACATTTCTTATGAATAATATCCCAACTGTTATCACACATGGCACGACCCCATAATTGTTACAATAAAAATAACACTTGTATTTAACATTTTAATATCTCTGTAGAACTGTAAAACAGAGTCAGATAATTTGAGCTTTGGAAAGGAGTGCTTTCATAAATGTATGGCGGCCCTCGTTTCACTGGAGCAGTGTAAAATAAGCTTTATGCTTATGGCCCAGCCTCAATGAATTTTGTTAATTTACGTATGGAATTTGATTGTCCAGTTTCATTTATTTATTTAGTCTCCACCTAGAGTGGCCTCTTTCCTCTGTGCTGGTGCTGCATAGCAGTCAGCGATGTTTTCTCTCGGTAGCTGTCCGGGGTCCTGAAATCAGTTCATCTGAGTGCTTAGACACCAGCCTGATCTCCAGCTCCTTCCACCTCTGGAAACTATCTAGGTGGTCATGTGACTTCTGATGTCAGCTGAAGTGGCACAGATTCTTCCAGTCCCCGGTTCCATCCCTTACCAGCGCAGATTTACACTGTGAAAAACGTTTGCAGCAGAAACAGAAGGCTGCATCGTTTTTGCTTGGAATAGACAAGCCTTGGTCTCTCCACTCTCTCCCCGTTCGCCATCCTCCTATTGTAGTGGGCCACCGAAAACCTTCGTTGCCCCTCATCTCTTGTGAAATTCCCCTCCATATCCTGATGTGGCCCAGCCTGCACTAACATATCCCGTAAAGATCCATTCTTATATTTTGGCCACTCACCGGGATCTTTTATGTTTTTTGTCTGGGAGTCAGATTTAGCAGCAGCAGCACCACCACTGTCACCCGGGACGGGGAGCGACTAATCTAAGTCTGGGTCTAAGATAGTAGGGTCTTCACTGGCGTTGTTTGGAGGTGTGGCTAGGCCTGGTGCGACCACCATCATCGGTGGAAGTGCATGGCTCAGACTCCCCAAGGTTGTCCTATTCGTTGCTAGAATCAGCGAACGGGGGCTCGTCGTTCTCGGCGAATGAGTGGCCTGTCCACGTAGGCTTGTCATTCTGCACACTTAAACATTTCACCAGCAAATTTCTTTTGTGCCTATTTTCTCAGTTTAAAAAAAATATTCGCTTCCTGATAGTTTTTGTCTCTTAGACAAAAGTAGATTAGTAGTAAATTGTTTAAATCTCTATAGCTAAAATTATATCCACTAGTAGTGGACAGGCTCGGTTAGGCTACCGCCTTAATCACTAATCGTCTTCATCACATACAAACATAAAAGAGACAGTCGTTTAATTGGCAGATTTATTTTTTATATTTTTATTGATGTTTCACAATTGGACAATCCCATATAAACACACACATCCCAATAGCTACCAGGGATGGTGGGAGCGAACTCCAAGAGAAGCGGAAATGGAGTGGGGGCGGGAACTGCAGCAACACTATGGGCTGGTGGCTGGGGTGCCGCGGGCAGTGTGGTAGCCGATCGGAGGCCGGCAGCCAATTGTCAAGATGCCACCCCAAATTCAAGTGCTGCCATAGGCAGCGCCCTAATCTTGCCTAATGGGAGGAGGGATCGGATTGGTGGGCGGCGCATAATTAGCCCAGCGTCGTCCGGGTTAGGAGAGGGTTTGGCCGGGGTAGGCCGTCATTGTAAAATAAGAATTTGTTTGTAACTGACTTGCCTAGTTAATTAAAAATAAAATTGCCTAAAGGTGTCAGCATGTTCTAGTTCAACTGGTCGTGCGGGTGCGTCCACGTGCACCATCGCACGCATGTTGATTTTGTCCAAAAGCGATCAGGACACAAAGGTTGAAATATCAAAACGAACTCTGAACCAACTATATTAATTTGGTGGTAGGTCAAAACGCATTAAACATTCATGGATAGCTAGCTAGCTTGCTGTTGCTAGCTAATTGTTCCTGGGATATAATCATTGGGTTGTTATTTTACCTGAAATGCACAAGTCCTCTACTCTGACAATTAATCCACAGATTAAAGGGTAATCTAGTTAGTTTCTAGTAATCTCTCCTCCTTCAGTCTTCTTCTTTGGACTTTATATGGCGGTTGGCAACTTTAAGGTGCATTGCCACCACAAACTGGACTGGAGTGTGGACCTCAGTTTGTCATATATGCTCCTAATGAGATGGGAGAGGCGGGACTTGCACCACATCAAAAATAGAACCAAGTTCTATTTTAGCGCCTGTCTACGCAGACTCTCGTTAATGCACGGGAGCTGTTTGGATAAAATGATTGAATAGCATGTGTTTAAATCTATTGTGTGTGAGCGGTGTGGTCAGCGTTGTTTGGTGCAGAATTTTCAATAAAAAAAATTGCTTGGAAACAAGTCGTCTCTCGTTGAATGACGTATATCTGGCGTATATCTGCAGATCTTAATTACACAAAGCCTGCTGCAAACCTAGTAGATAATGCTGGAAGTAATGGTAAAAGGCAGGTATAAAATGATTGTGTATATGTGTTAGTATACACACTCTGTCATGTACACTGAGTGAAAAGCTATGATTCACCAGGTGAAAGCTATGATCCCTTATTGATGTCACCAGTTAAATCCACTCCAATCAGTGTAGATGAAGGGGAGGAGACATGTTAAAGAAGGATTTTTAAGCATTGAGACATGGATTGTGTATGAGGGTGAATGGGCAAGACAAAAGATTTAAGTGCCTTTGAACGGGGTGTGTCAAGAACTGCAATGCTGCTGGGTTTTTCACAGTTTCCCGTGTGTATCAAGAATGGTCCACCACCCAAAGGACATCCAATCAACTTGACACAACTGTGGGAAGCATTGGAGTCAACATGGGCCAGCATCCCTGTGGAACGCTTTCGACACCTTGTAATCCATGCCCCAAAGAATTGAGTCTCTTCTGAGGGCAAAATGGGTATATCTTAATATTAGGAAGGTGTTCCTAATGTGTTGTACACTCAGTGTATATCTCACCCACATATCTACCTCTCACAGAGATGGTGTGTGACCCTCTGGGTGATTATAATGTTTGGGGTTCCATCCGGCCCTATAACGACACCGTCTTCGGCCACAAGGAGAACGAGAGCGTTGTTATAGCAGCAGCCAGGGTGAGTGACACAAAGGCCTGCCTCACTCTTACACATCTTGTCACAGGTTCACAGATGTTTTAATGCTGTGTTCATAACCAAGTGGAAAGGTGGTAATTACCAGTTGTAAATACCAGTTGGATGCTTTGAGCTCGTTGAGAAACCCAATTGGCTAATGGTCAACAAGCTACATCAACAATAAACTAAAAGTACAGCTATCATGCTTGTAAAAAAAAATGGTGTTCAAACCCCATGTTATTAGATTGCTTTTTAGAGATATTGTTTTGTTACATTTAACTGCTGAAAATTCTGTTATCGTGGTAATTTCCTTAGTAGGTGAAGTCCGAGGTCAGCATGTGGAAAAAGTCGGAGCTCAGAGATGACAGACGAGTTTCCCACTAGTAATTACGAGTTGTATGGGTGTTCAAGTGGATTCTTCCCAGTCGTATGTGATAAATACCACCTTCCCACTTGGTTATGAACGCAGCAAAAGCCGTTTGGAATTTATGCAAAACGATATACAAGATGAGCCACATTCCTGTGTGTGGTATACACATTTTGATTTAAGGAGGTTAACTGCTTTGGTAATTTGCTCAGTACCATTTTCCTTCCTATGCAATCCTTACATTGTTTTGTTTTTCTTGTTTGGAGTTCATGAGTGATTGACTGGACACCTTGCACTCTCTGTTTTTGTAGCTGGACAGCAGGGCATTTTTCTGGGAGGTTTCAACTGGAGCAGAGGGAAGTATCTCAGGGTTTGTCACTCTGCTTGCTGCTGCCCAGGCACTGCGTAAAGTCACTCAAGAGGCCCCTCCCACACGGAATATCCTCTTTGCCTTCTTCCAAGGGGTGAGTTCCTTCTGTCTCCCTAAGCAAGTTAGTCTAGTATGTGTCGATTAGGTACATGAGTCCCATGTGGTCACTATCATACAGCAGTATTGTTTAGTGTTGTACTATATGAGCGAGGGTGTTGATCGCTCATTCCTCTTTCAGGAAACCTTTGACTACATTGGCAGCTCTCGGATGGTTTACGACATGGAGAACGGCAAGTTTGTGATAGACTTGGACAATATTCACTCAGTACTAGAGATTGGTCAGGTAAGGACATGCATATACAGTCTCATTGAATACTCAAACACACGCAGGCATCTTTTTGCAAAACACATGGGTATACAATGAACCGATACTGAGTGATGGATCTCTTATGTTATTTGTAAGGTGGCCGTGCATAGTGGCGCCAACCTCTTTCTCCACTCAGACCCTGTGTCCAGGAGGAACAACACTGTCAATGACGAGGTGAGGGAGGAATTATTTTCTTCTTTCTTTGTGACTCTTACCTGGGCCGGCTGTTTTTTTTCTATACTCTTCATTATCCTTTCTCTCAACCCACTTTTCCCAACCTCTTACTCTGTTTCAGGTTAAGAATCTTGTGAACAATTTACAGTCCTCCACAGCTGGGCTCAGCTTCGTATTGGTTGAGCCTAATGTCTCTCAGCCACTCCCGCCCTCCTCCCTCCAGCGTTTCCTGCGAGCTCAGCCAATCCCAGGGATTGTGCTTGCAAACCACGAATCCGCTTTCAACAACAGGTGAGTCAGCGTTTGACTGTGGTCTGGTCTGTCGTTGCTGTTCATTTTTATTACGGCAATATTAAGCTTGCCTGATTTCTTCATTAGTAGTGAGGAGTGTTCTGTCCTGTTTGCCCATGCACAGGTACTACGAGAGTTTTTACGACAACGCTGCTAACCTGAACCTGACTTATCCATCTGACTTGAGTCCAGAGGAACAGCTGGAGTTTGTGACTGATACTGCAAAGGTATTCTTACCAGAGCAATCCCATTGATCCATCCATTGCAGTAGGTACAGTTGCCTTTACATTGTGATCCATTGTTACAATAATGTATTCTCCCTCCCTCCCTCTACTCTTTCAGTCCCTTACTGATGTGGCCACAGTGGTTGCACGTGCTCTCTACAAGCAGGCCGGGGGAGACGAGTCCCTTGTCAGCACCATCAACGCAGACCCCAGAACAGTGAGACCCGGCGAATGATTACCTGTTCAGCTGTTGTACATGTCAAGCCGATCAGTCATACTGTTATAGTCTGTTCTTTTCTATGACAGTCAATATTTCTGTTAACATAAGTCACTTGTTCATTCTCAGCAAGTTTTTTGGAACAGTAAGCAGAATTATTTGACCTAACACTCAATCTCTCTCTCAGGTTACACAGATGCTGTATGGGTTTCTGGTTAGTTCCAACAACAGTTGGTTTCAGGCAGTGATGGCCCCAGAACTAAAGAACATTCTCAGTGAGTTTTAGTTCACACCAGGAAACACCCTTTGACCCTACAAAGGCACTCTGCTTCTACCAATGTCATAAACACACAGGCAGATATGGAGCATGTGTACATGTTTACTAGTCAGACACACTTGCATCCATAAAGAAGGTATTGGGGTACTTGGGTCTTCATTGCTTTGTATTTTTCTGTCTCCTAGAGCCCAGCCCACCAGAGTACTATGTTGGTGTTGCATTGTCTTCCACTCCAACTCGTCTGGTCCAGTACCTCCTGGCCAATTTAACTGGAGCAGCCACCAACCTCACCCAGAGTCAGTGCCAGAAGCCAGATGAGCTGCCGAACGAGAGCAGACAGGTAGGTGTGCCGCTGGATCTGTCTGTCTCTGTGCAGATGGATAGATGTACAGCGTATCACTGTTTACATCGGAAATAAAAAAAATAGTGTTGTACACTATGGTGCTGGAATCCCACCACACTCTCATTCACTGTTTCTCTCGCAGATGTACTCCTATCTCTGGGTTCAGGGCATTGTCCCACCCAACAGCACCGAGAGGGATTCTTTCTGCGTACGTGCATCGGTACGCCTGACCAAAGCAGTGTCCCCTGCCTTCGAGCTCGGAGAGTATGCTTCCAAAGACTATTCCACGTGGACAGAATCACGGTGGAAGTTCATCAAAGCTCGAATTTTCCTAGTAGCGAGCCGGGACTTGGAGGTAAAACTGCAGTCTTCTTACCTTCCAGGATCCACATCTGTTTAATCAGTTACAGTTGTGTTGCTTAGGTTCAAGTGATTTCTGTTTGAACCAATTATCATGTGTAGGTAGGGAAATGGTGTCAAATTCATTGACGAGTACAATCATGTTTTTTCTCCTACAGTATTCACCTCTTCCTCTTAATTTGTCTCTCATAGATGCTGACCTTAGGCGTGGGAGTGGCAGTGTTGTTCACATCCCTACTGGTGACATACTTCATCAGCACCAAGGCAGACGTCCTCTTCAGCTCCACGAGGGAACCCGCTAGCGCCGCCTATTGATTACCTCCAGGCGTTTTAACCTGTGACCAGTGACCACTACTCTCCCAACCAAGCAGGAACAAACAGCATTTTTCTTTAAAGTTTTTTATTTTTTACACACGATAGGCAGACAGGCAAAAAAGTTAAACAGAATAGATTGTTTTATGTGTGTGAGCCTGATGGACTTACACAGATGAGGTTTAACACAACTGGAATTGACTGGCCCGGATGCATCCGGACTCATCAGGGTCAGATTGCACTGGTCTCTGCCAGTGTAAAAGATGTTCATATTCTTTTTTTTGTTCAGTCAAATAATGTTTTGTTTACTGTATCATGGAAGTAGGCGTTAAGCTTTGTTTGAGTGTGTGCTTGCTTGCGTGCGTGCAGTGTGTGTAAGTGGGAGATGAGTGAGTGCTTGCAAGTGTGTGCAAGTGTATATGTTGAGGATGCGGTTGTAGTATGTGCAGTACCTTTCTTTTCTGTCTGTAGTATACTGATCTGTAATTTCCACTACAGCTGTGTTCACACAGGCAGCCCAATTCTTCTATTTACATCAGATCTTTTCACGTCAGATCTTTTTCAGAGCTGATCTCATTGGTCAAAAGACCAATTAGTGAAGAAAATCTCAATTGAGTGTCTGAACACACCCTGATATGCATTAAAATGTGTATATCAAAATGGTATTTTATTTTGTTTGCAGTCTATAAAAATCTACTTTGTTATTTTAAATCTATTGATAATTTGCAGGATTATGCCCAGAGGTTTTTATGTATTGATGGAATTGTCAAATGATATGGGATGTGTTTGTAAGAAGGTGATCTCTGACCAATTGGGGAATAAATGTGATTATTGCCTTGATAACTAAATAAACATGGCTTTTCCAATCCTCTCGTGTTGCTTCTCTACTATTTCCAGGCTTGTGGTGTAGTACATGGCTTGGTATGTTTTTTCTTCTTCTGAGTAGTAGTTCTACATAAGGGGCCTACAATAGGCTACTACGTCAGCCTTGAGGTTCCACAATAATAGAGGGGGGGGGTTACAGTTATTGCAAAATCCTGAGAACTTTCAATAAATTCCTTGGTTTTACAGAAATCCTGGTTGGGTTTTCTGGATTTCCTGTTTATTCCCTTCTAGTTGCAAGAATCCACCAACCAGGAATTCTGGAACCCTAGCTACAGTTGAGGATTACTGTTCTCCTTGCAGCAGGGTATTATGCTGGCAGCACGAGCATGGATTTTTAAAACTGAATTTTTTTTAAAAAGTGAATAGATCATTTGACATGATTTTACTTTTATTGTATAGCAGTATCTGTAAGTTATGGTCTCGGGTTAATCGAAAGAAATACATTTTCAATAAAATACATATGTAATTGAAATTACTCGAGTCTGCAAAACTTAATTGTCTCTTGTGCTGACCAACTGGTTTAATTTACTGCAATGCAGTATACTATATGAATTACATATTGGCTTATAGAGAAAAAACTATTCTATGTGCCGAAGTTAGAGGGGTTGGGAATACTCCGTATGGTCTGTAGAATCGATTTATGGTGTTATTTCATAGGGGACCGTGGGCTAAATACCTAGCAGCTCTTTCCACTCCACCCATTCCATGTGCCACAATGCAATACTCTGTATTTGAAACACCAAAAATATTTTGGGCTGTAGATAGAAAGTCGACTACAGCTGTGCAGTTTCACAGCTAATTTCCTTTTTATTCCACCCATTTTGACAATTTAAAGCTGATTTCCTGTAATTCGACACATTTTGTAATGACTTATGCCATGTTATTGAAATGTTGTTGATCCATCCTGTTTTCTCCTATCACAGCCATTAAACTCTAACTGTTTTACGTTCAGTATTGTCCTCATGGTGAAATCCCTGAGTGGTTACTGTCTTGTTTTGCACTTTGTACAAAATAATAAAATGCAGTACTACAGGATATTTCTTAACGTAGGTCTTTATTAGCTAGCTATAACTTGCATGTTCACTTATCGCCAACCAGGATCAAACGGCCCATGACCTAACCATCTGGGTGGTCTTAACCAATCATAGCACAGTATGATACGGTGGTAAAATGCATCCAATTATAATTCAGTATGTTTCCACATATGAAAATTACATCCCCTTCTTTTAAAATGCATCCAATTATAATTCAGTATGTTTCCACATATGAAAATTACATCCCCTTCTTTTAAAACAAATAAAATGTTCACATATTCAAAGCGATTCTTTTGAAAACATGCTCTGCAGTTTGAACTCAAGGTAAGTAACCATTTATATTGCATACTACACCAACTGAATCAACAGACTCTGAAACAATAATCCAACATACTGTTACTTTTTGAACAAGGGATTCTCAGCAACTCAGCTTTCACAGTAGAAATTGCATCTTAACATATCAAACAAATACAATACCAAAGTATTTCAAGTGAACTTTCAATAACAAGTTTACAGTCTGGAACTCTTTTAGGGCAGCGGTCCGCCTACACCCTTTGACATTTCACAGGTCTAGGACAGCTCTGGGCTTGACCTCTCTTCCTGACCTTGTGCTATATGATGCTGAGCATGCTTCTGTGTCAGTCAACAGCTCTTGTGGTGTTGTAGGTAAGTATAGTGTATGTTGTGCTGTGTGTGTGTGTGTGTTTAGTCCATCACGCTCTCTTTCAGGGGAACAGTTCATCTCATCAGTGTGTTGTTCTTTTGTGTTCAGTAGGTGACGACGATTGCGTTCAGTGCGGTACACCGCTCCTTCTGCGGCTGGCGGACGTGATATGAACGTTCAGTGTCGGCTGGCTGGATGACGACTGCTGTCTTCCAGAGGCCATGCTCCTGGATTCTAACTGACTCTCCGTCGATCAGTGGTGGCAGCTGACCTGTCGTAGTATCGCATTGTTGTTGTCTTTGTGCACGTTTTTCATGCATTTCCTTGTAGCTTGACGATCTCAGGTTGCAGCTGCTGGTTGATGCTGGGAAGGATTGAGCGAAGTTTACGGCTCATCAACAGCTGGGCTGGTGATTTGAAGTTGTCAACTGGAGTGTTGCGGTATTCAAGGAGACTGAGGTAGGGGTCTCTCTTGTCTGCTTTTGCTTTGTCCATTAATGATTTATAAATCTGCACAGATTTTTCTGCAGATGTGCAGATGTGGTGCTGTGAAGCTTGTCGAGTTCGAAGTATCTGCTGTAGTAGTCCACTGTTACGATGTAGTCCTCTTTGTTCCAGGTGAACAGATCGGTTGCCATGACCTGCCAGGGTCGGTTTGGGATACAGTGAGGTAACATTGGCTCTTTGGTGTTTGAGGGGCGTCGTTCAAGACATATGGCGCATTTACCAACAATGTCCTCTATTTGTTTGCACATTCCGGGCCAAAACAAAATGTCCCATGCTCTCTGTTTGCACTTTTCCATGCTAGCTCATGAGATTTGGCTATGTCGATAGCTTTGTCCAGCGTTACCTCAGACCCAACATTCAAAAGGTTCTCTCTTACTTGCGGTGAGTGTATTCCAAATACAATACGGTCCCTGACCATCTCATCCTTGTTTGCATAATCACAGTCTTTCACAAGCAGATGCAGCTCTGTCACAAACTGTTCAAAAGACTCGCTAGCTCCCTGTACTTTCTCATGGAATTTGTACCTAGCGAATATCGTATTGGTCTTCGGCACAACATATGCTTCAAAACGATCGTAGTATGTTGTCAGTACCTTTGATTCAGCCACTGTTAAGGGTTGCGTCAATCGAATCTGGTATCAGGATAAATATGACATTGAGTCACCGATTGTATACTATGTATTTTTTATTAGCTAAGCAATAAGTGGTAAATGCAATTTTCCTATATACGGGTTCGCTGTAACACCACACAGAGTAGAACAGAGAACTGACTTGTTCCTGGCAAAGATATTATAATATACTCTGACAGAAGTAGTTCCTGCTTCCGAGCCAGCCTGTCACAGAGTAGAGACTGGGCGTGGTTTAAACTCACCCAGCCTGTCGTTGATTGTTGGCACACGAGCTGGTCCCAGCCCCTTAGGCGCTTCAGCGGTCAGTTGTTGTAGTCGTGTAGAATACCTATGCGCTAATGCACCCGATACAGTTATCACACACCTGGTTCCTGTTACCTAACAAAAGACCGTTTGTTCCCTACCCTACGTTCTGTATGTGCCCCCAACAATTCATGATAGCTGCCTACACCCAAGGCCAGCCACAGCCTTTCCGCTAGTCACACCATATGTTGCAAAATGTTGCTTTTAACATACACAGACACCCTCATGGTAGGCCAAGCATATTTTCAATCCTCACACCACGGTAAGTGTCCATGTGTTGTATATATCTCTCTCTTTTTCACCGATCCTGAGGAGCAGGTAGCTGCACTTTACCTCTTCTCCTCTGTCCTTCAGAGGACCCATGAACATTAGCTTCACATGCTGTTTGTACTTACGCCATGCATCGGGTAAGTTTGTAGACTCCCAGTCCATTCGAGGTGAAGGAACTCCAGAAAAATTCATCTTTTAAGACCTTTTACTCTGACACCATGTCTTGTTTTCCACGCTTTGTACAAAATAATAAAATGCAGTACTATAGGATATTTCTTAACGTAGGTCTTTATTAGCTAGCTATAACTTGTATGTTCAGTGTCTCCAACCATGATCAACTTCCATGACCTATCCATCTGGGTGGTCTTAACCAATCACAGCACAGTATGATACGGTGGTAAAATGCATCCAATTATAATTCAGTATGTTTCCACATATGAATATTACAGTTACCTTCCTCTCTGGCAACTGAGTTAGGAAGGATGCCTGTATCTTTATAGTGACTGAGTGTTTTGATACAACATTCAAGTGTAATTATTAACTTCACCATACTCAAAGGGGTATTCAATGTCTGCTTTTTTTATCTACCAATAGGTGGAGGCATTGGAAAATCTCCCTGGTCTTTGTGGTTGAATCTGCGTTTGAAATTCACTGCTCGACTGAGGGACTTTACAGATAATTGCATGTCTGGGGTAGAGAGATGAGATAGTTCTAAAAACATGAAACACTATTATTGCACAGAGTGAGTCCATGCAACTTATTACGGTTCTTGTTAAGTATACTTTTACTCATTAACTTATTTAAGCTTGTCATAACAAAGGGTTGAATACTTATTGACTCAAGAAATTTCAGCTTTGTAGTTTTAATGAATTTGTTCAAAAAAAAAAAAAAAAAGGGGTATTGCGTGTAGGCCATTGACAAAAACGATTGCTTCTGAGCCGGCCTGTCACAGAGTAGAGACTGGGCGTGGTTTAAACTCACCCAGCCTGTCGTTGATTGTTGGCACACGAGCTGGTCCCAGCCAGCTTGCTTTGTAGACCTCCACAAGTCTGGTTCATCCTTGGGAGCAATTTCCAAAACACCTGAAGGTACCACGTTCACATCTGTACAAACAATAGTACGCAAGTATAAACACATGGGACCACACAGTCGTCATACCGCTCAGGAAGGAGACGCGTTCGTTCTGTCTCCTAGAGATGAACATATTTTGGTGCGAAAAGTGCAAATAAATCCCAGAACAAAAGCAAAGGACATTGTGAAGATGCTGGAGCAAACAGGTATAAAAGTATCTACAGCCACAGTTTAAAGTGTTATTTGTCACATGCGCTGAATACAACAGGTATTCCCTTAGAGTGAAATGCTTACTTACAAGCCCTTAACCAACGACACAATTTTAAGAAAATACCTAAAAAATAAAAATTAAGAAAACAGTAAGAGATAAGAAAAACAAATCATTAAAGAGCAGCACTGAATAACAGTAGCGGGGCTTTATACAGGGGGTACCGGATCAGTGTCAATGTGTGGGGGCACCGGTGTCGAGGTAATTGAGATAATTATGTACATGCAGGTAGGGTTGTTAAAGTGGATAATAACACAGATAATAACAGCGAGTAGTAGCAGCGTGGGGGGGTGAAAATAGTCTGGGTAGCCAATTGATTAGCTGTTCAGGAGTCTCATGGCTTTGGGGTAGAAGCTGTTTAGAAGCCTCTTGGACCTAGACTTGGCACTCCAGTACCGCTTTCCGTGCGGTAGCAGAGAGAACAGTCATTGACCAGGGTGGCTGGAGTCTTTGACGATTTTTAGGGCCTTCCTCTGACACCGCCTGTTATAGAGGTCCTGGATGGCAGGAAGCTTGGCCCCGGTGATATACTGGGCCGTACGCACTACCCTCTGTAGTGCCTTGCGGTTGGAGGCCGAATAGTTACCATACCAGGCAGTGATGCAACCCGTCAGGATGCTCTCTGGTGCAGCTGTAAAATCTTTTGAGGATCTGAGGACCCATGCCAAATCTTTTCAGTCTCCTGAGGGGGAATAGGTTTTGTCGTGCCCTCTTCACGACTGTATTGGTGTGCTTGGACCATGTTAGTTTGTTGTTGATGTGAACGCCAAGGAACTTGAAGCTCTCAACCTGCTCCACTACAGCCCTGTCAATGAGAATGGGGGGTGCTCAGTCTCTTTTTCCTGTAGTCCAGAATCATCTCCTTTGTCTTGATCATGTTGAGGGAAAGGTTGTTGTCCTTGCACCACATGGTCAGGTCGCTGACCTCCTCCCTATAGGCTGTCTCATCGTTGTCAGTCATCAGACACTGTTGTGTCATCAGCAAACTTAATGATGGTGTTGGAGTTGTGCCTGGCCGTGCAGTCATGAGTGAACAGGGACTACAGGAGGGGATTGAGCACGCACCCCTGAGGGGCCCCCGTGTTAAGTATCAGCCTGGCAGATGTGTTGTTACCTATCCTTACCACCTGGGGGCGCCCCGTCAGGAAATGTAGGATCCAGTTGCAGAGGGAGCTGTGAGCTTCGCTTAGTGATGATGAGTTTTGAACGCTAAGCTGTAGTCAATGAACACCATTCTCACATAGATGTTCCTTTTGTCCAGGTGGGAAAGGGCAGTGTGGAGTGCAATAGAGATTGCATCCTCTGTGGATCTGTTGGTGCGGTATTCAAATTGGATTGCGTCTAGGGTTTCTGGGATAATGGTGTTGATGTGAGCCATGACCAGCCTTTTAAAGCATTTCATGGCTACAGATGTGAGTGCTACGTGTTGGGAGTCATTTAGGCAGATTACCTTAGTGTTCATGGGCACAGGGACTACGGTGGTCTGCTTGAAATATATTGGTATTACAAACTCAGACAGGGAGAGTTTGAAAATGCCAGTGAAGACACTTGCCAGTTGGTCAGCGCACGCTCAAAGTACACGTCCTGGTAATCTGTCTGGTCCAGCGGCCTTGTGAATGTTGACCTGTTTAAATGTCTTACTCACATCGGCTGCGGAGAGCAAGATCACACAGTCGTCCGGAACAGTTGATGCTCTCATGCATGTTTCAGTGTTTCTTGCCTCGAAGCGAGCATAGAAGTGATTTAGTTAATCTGGTTGGCTCATGTCACTGGGCAGCTCTCGGCTGTGCTTGCCTTTGTAGTCTGTAATAGTTTGCAAGCCCTGCCACATCCGACGAGCGTCAGAGCCAGTGTAGTAATATTCGATATTAGTCCTGTATTGACGCTATGTCTGTTTGATGGTTCGTCAGAGGGCATAGCGGGATTTCTTATAGGCTTCCGGGTTAGAGTCCCGCTCCTTGAAAGTGGCAGCTCTACCCTTTAGCTCACTGCGAATGTTGCCTGTAATCCATGGCTTCTGGTTGGGGTATGTACGTACAGTCACTGTTGGGACGACGTCCTCGATGCACTTATTGATAAAGCCAATGACTGATGTAGTGTACTCCTCAATGCCATTGGAAGAATCCAGGAATATATACCAGTCTGTGCTTGCAAAACAGTCCTGTAGTTTAGCATCTGCTTCTTCTGACCACTTTTTTATAGACCGAATCATTGGTGCTTCCTGCTTTCATTTTTGCTTGTAAGCAGAAATCAGGAGGATAGAGTTATGGTCAGATTTTCCAAATGGAGGGCAAGGCTTTGTAAACCTTTGTACGCGTCCTGTGTGTGGAGTCGAGGTGGTCTAGAATTTTTTACCTCTGGTTGCACATTTAACATGTTGATAGAAATTCAGTAAAACTGATTTAAATTTCTCTGCATTAAAGTCACCGGTCACTTGGAATGCTGCCTCTGGATGAGCGTTTTCCTGTTTGCTTATGGCGGAATACAGCTCATTTAGTGCGGTATTAGTTCCAACCTCGCTCTGTGGTGGTATATAAATGTCTACGAAAAAATCAGATGAAAACTAACTTGGTAAATAGTGAGGTCTGCAGCTTATCATAAGATACTCCACGTCAGGCGAGCAAAACTTTGAGACTTCCTTTGATATCGTGCACCAACTGTTGTTTAAATAAATGCATACAGTAGGCCCCCGCCCCGTATCTTACCAGAGGCTGCTGTTCTGTCTTGCATATAGAGTGTATAACCCGCCAGCTCTATGTTCTTAATGTCATCGTTCATTCAAGACTCGGTGAAGCATAAAATATTACCGTTTTTAATGTCCCGTTGGTAGGATATACATGCTTTCAGTTCGTCCCATTTATTTTCTAGCGATTGAACGTTAGCTAGTAGAACAGAGGGCAAGGGCAGATTAGCCACTTGTCGCCTGGTCCTCACACGGCACCCTGATCATTTGCCTTGTAATCACCGTTTCCTTCTCCAGCGAATCACAGGGATCAGGGCCTGGTCAGGTGTCACCAGTATATCCGTTGCATCTGACTCATTGAAGAAAAACTCTTCATCCAGTTTGAGGTAAGAAATCCCAGTTCTGATGTTTACAAGCTCATTTCAGTCATAGGAGATGGTAGCAGCAACATTATGTACAAAACTATTTACGAAACAACGGAAAGAAATAAGGAAAAAAATGATAAGCGTTGGTAAATTCAACAGTTATTCTGCACTCTGGTACAGCCAACATAACATATAACGTAACTCATTTGAAAAGTCATTATTTAAAGCAATGAATTTGTATCTGTGACCAATAAGCACATGAAATACTCAATTCACTTCACAAATAGTACAGTTAGTGCGGTACATCTACTCATTTCGTTTTTTTTTTCGTTTTCGTTTTTCTGTTGTTAGAAAGCTAACATCAAAACGCTGGTGTATTGAGCTTTGATTTTTCTTTTATATTATTATGCCAAGTCACAATAGCATCTCTGTATTCTTTATTTGATTGGAATTTTCCGTAAGCAGGGAATTGCTGCCCAATTTTATCCATTGTTATGTTCTGTTAATTACTGATGTCCCCTTTAAGGATGGAGCTCCCTTGGTCATGCGCAGTGTTGTTCTAGGTTAATCTGGTACTAACTCGTTTCAGTAAATGTGAAGCTCCAGTTCAATTTCTTGTATTCAGAGTCTTTCTTATTAAATAAATAAGTAATAAGAGTTAAGACACTACATCCATAAATATATACTTTTTTTTCAAATTCGTGCCGAATTGATAGAATGTACTTGCGCTTATTTTAGTGCCTCTATGGCTTTGCTATAGTTTACCTCTTATATTCCTACATTTACGGGAGTGTCAGAAACAACGGATGACATTTCAATGGCTCTGTTTCTGTGCCGCTCTCTCCACGGTGTCCAGAGTGTTTAGATTTCCTCACTCACGCCTCTGATATATGCCAATTTTCAATTCCAAGGTAGTGACTTACCGGGAGAGTAGTTATGGTATTTGCGCCTTTTAATTGGTCACGGCACCTGATACTTTGTATTTGAACCAATACTGAAGCGTCTGCCAATTTACTACTGGAGAATATGGGAGACCTAATGTCTCTGCTGCCCCTTATGATGAGTTCAGATTTTTGGGTGGCCCCCACCCCCAGGAAAATTGCCCATCCCTGGGCTAATGTAAGGGAATCACAGGACAATGGTAAGTGAACTGATTCACAACTCATGCCACGTTCACGTGATCGTCGGAACTTCCTATTTCCTAGTTATTGTTTCATTCATGTGCTTCTGGTTGGAACATTTCTTCAACCAATAGCATTTTTGCTAGATTGATAACCTTTGTTGACCATTGACAAAATGGTCAAAGTAGTTGTCAATTGTTTTATTTTATATTTCGGTTGAAAAGGTAAATGTCAGTTATGAAACATCATAATTAGGCAACCCGGGCAAATAATTTTTCTCTTGAGTTTCCCACTTCTAGGTTAATTCCAATTTGGAGGGTCGTTCAAGTTAAACTTCCAATTCGGAACTAGGAATTTCTGATAACTACGATATCACGAGAACGTGGCATAAAGCTTGCAGCTGAACTGAAAGTTGTGTTAACATTGGTGGAGAATTGACTCCGACAAGGAAGTTTCACTTAAACGACCATCCAAATCGGAATTAACTGACAAGTGGGAAACTGACAATCATGATGGTACTTAATTTGATTAATTTGCATAACATCAAGCAGTACTTATATAGCGGTAATTGACATTTATTAATTGTATTATAGTGTTACTGCTTATATCTTAACGTTTTGTTGTTATTTTTTATTTAATCATTATTTAACAAGGGCAGGTCAGTTAAGAACACATTCTTATTTACTCCTGCGGGGAAGGGGGCTTGGGATTATAAAAATAAATAAATAATACATTATAAATATAGGACAATATAAAGGCTTAACGAAAAGCTTAGTTGCTTGTTGAAAATAGAAAATCAACCACATACAGAGCATTCGGAAAGTATTCAGACCCTTTGATTTTTTCCCCACATTTTGTTACGTTACAGCCTTATTCTATAATGGATTAAATAGAAGTGTGTCCTCATCAATCTACATATGATACCTCATAATGACAAAGCGAAAACAGGTTTTGAGAATTTGATATTCACTATTCTGACACTTTGCCTCAAAATTGAGCTTAGGTGCATCATGTTTCCACTGATCATCCTTGAGATGTTTCTATAACTTGTTTGGAGTCCACCTGTGGTAAATTCAATTGATCAGACGTGATTTGGAAAGGCACACACCTGTCTATATAAGGTCTCACAGTTGACAGTGCATGTCAGTGCAAAAACTAAGCCATTAGGTCGAAGGAATTGTCCGTAGAGCTCCGAGACAGGATTGTGTTGAGGCACAGATCTGGGGAAGGGTACCAAAAAGTTATGCAGCATTGAAGGTCCCCAAGAATACAGTGACCTCCATCACTCTTAAATGGAAGAAGTTTGCAACCACTCTTCCTAGAGCTCTTAAATGGAAGACTCTTCCTAGAGCTGGCCGCCCAGCCAAACTGAGCAAACGGGGGATAAGGGCCTTGGTCAGGGAGGTGACCAAGAACCTGATGGTCACTCTGACAGTGCTCCAGAGTTCCTCTGTGGAAATGGGAGAACCTTTCAGAAGGACAAACATCTCTGTAGCACTCCACCAATCAGGCCTTTATGGTAGAGTGGACAGATGGAAGCCACTCTGCAGTAAAAGGCACATGGCAGCCTGCTTGGAATTAGCCAATAGGCACCTAAATGATTCTCAGACCATGAGAAATAAGATTATCTGGTCTGATGAAATCAAGATTGAACTATTTGGCCTGAATACCAAGCATCGCGTCTGGAGGAAACCTGGCACCATCCCTACGATGAAGCATGGTAGTGGCAGCATCATTCTGTGGGTTTGTCTTTCAGCGGCAGGGACTGGGAGACTAATCAGGATCGAGGGAAAGATGAACGGAGCAAAGTACACAGAGGTCCTTGATGAAAACCATCTCCAGAGTTCTCAGGACCTCTGGGGCAAAGGTTCACTTTCCAACAGGACAATGACTCTAAGCACACATCTAAGACAACGCAGGAGTGGCTTTGGGACAAGTGTCTGAATGTCCTTGAGTGGCCCACTCAGAGCCAGGACTTGAACCCTATCGAACATCTCTGGAGAGACCTGAAAATAGCTGTGTAGCGACGCTCCCCATCCAACCTGACAGAGCTTGAAAGGATCTGCAGAAAACAATGGGAGAAACTCCCCAAATAAATAAAATTGTATTGGTCACATACACATGTTCAGCAGATGTTATTGATAGTGTAGCGAAATGCATGTGTTTCTAGCTCCAACAGTGCAGTAATATATAACAAGTATTATTGAACAATTTCACAATAAGCTCTAATTTGGTCTCATCTGTCCACAGGACATTCTCCCAGAAGGATTTTGGCATGTTCAGACGTGTTTTGGCAAATTGCAGTCAGGCTTTCTTATATCTGTCTCTCAGCAGTGGGGTCCTCCTGGGTCTCCTACCATATAACCCCTTTTCATTGAGTTGGCGACGGATGGTGCAAGTTGAAACTGTTGTACCTTGCTTCTGAAGGTCAGCTTGAATCTGTGTGGCAGTTGGCCCGAGGTGCTTTCTCCACCATTCAAACAATCACTCGCTGCAATCTTCCATCAAGTTTTCTCTTGGGGCCACGTCCAGTGAAGTTGGCTACAGTGGCATGGGCCTTAAACTTCTTGATACCATTACGTACGGTGGAAACAGGAACATCACGGTCTCTGGAGATGGAATTGTAGCCTAGAGATTGTCCATGCTTGGCTACAATCTTGTGTCTGACCTCCTCAGATAATTCTCTGATTTTCTTTCATTTGTCCATGCTCATTGCGGTACACACAGTGACACAAACCAGGAGAATGAGTCCTCTTCTCTATTCAAACTGGTTGAATATGTGATGTGTATACTGCAGGCACATTCAACTCACCACAGGTGAGTTCAAATCCAAAGTAAATGAGAATCACCTGCTTGAAATCTAATTATTTTTAACTACTTCTAGAAGGTGCCAATAATATTGTCCAGGCCATTTTTTCTTTGTGGAATTATCAACAGTTTTTTGTTTTGTTCAACTGCACACCAAAGACATACATATATGTCACGTCCTGACCTTAGTTCCTTTTTTATGTCTCTATTTTGGTTTCGTCAGGGCGTGAGTTGGGGTGGGCATTCTATGTTTTTCATTCTATGTTTTGTTCTGTGTGTTGTATTTCTATGTGTTTGGCCTGGTATGGTTCCCAATCAGAGGCAGCGGTCAATCGTTGTCTCTAATTGAGAACCATACTTAGGTAGCCTGTTCCCACCTGTGTTTGTGGGTAGCTGTTTTCTGTTTTTGTATTCTGTACCAGACAGAACCGTTTTGGTTTTGTTCATTCTCTTTTGTTGTTTTTTCATTCAGTGTTCAATTCATAATTAAAGATGAACACGTACCATGCTGCACCTTGTTCTTCACCTTCTTCAACCCACGACAGCCGTTACAAAACTACCCACCACCAAAGGACCAAGCAGCTTGTAATGGACTCCTGGACATGGGAGGAAATATTGGACGGCAAGGGACCCTGGGCACAGCCGGGAGAGTATCGCCGCCCGAAAGAGGAGCAGGAGGCAGCTAGAGCGGAGCAGCGACACTACGAGGAATTGGCTCGAGGTAACGTGCATGAGAGGCAGCCCCATACATTTTATTCGGGGGGGCACACGGGGAGATTGGTGGAGTCAGGTAGGAGACCTGAGCCAACTCCCCGTGCTTACCGGGGCGAGAGAGTGACTGGGCAGGCACCGTGTTACCGGTGAAGCGCACGGTGCGCTACATCGCAGCTCCTCGAATCGGCTGGGCTAGAGTGGGCATCGAGCCTGGAGGGATGATACCGGCTCAGCGCATCTGGTCTCCAGTGCGTCTCCTCGGCCCCGGTTATACGGCACTAGTCCTACGCACGGTGTCCCCGATTCGCCAGCACAGCCCAGTGCGGCCTGTTCCAACTCTCTGCACTTGCCGGGCTACAGGGGGTATCCAGCCAGGACAGGTTGTGCAGGCTCGTTGCTCGAGACCTCCAGCGCGCCTCCACAGCCCAGTGCATCTGGTGCTTTGGCCAAGGAAGAGGCCGCCTGTATGTCTCCCCAGCCTGGTGAGTCCTGTGCCTGCTCCCAGAACCGTCTCCCTCCTGTCTGGATCCGCCAGAGCCGCCCGTCTGTCCGGAACCTCCCGTCACTTCGGAGCCGCCAGAGCCGCCCTTCACTCTGAAGCTGCCCTTCACCCCGGAGCCACCAGGGCAACCCTTCACTCCGGGGCCGCCAGGGCCTCCCGCCTGTCCGGCGCCGCCAGGGCCTCCCGCCTGTCCAGCGCCGCCAGAGTTTCCCGCCTGTCCGGCGCCGCCAGAGTCTCCCGCCTATTCGGGGCCCGCTGTAAGGGTCCCCAGTTCGGGGTCAGCGGCGAGGGTCACCACTCCAGAGGCGCCACCTAAGTGGGCCAAGACTAAGGTGGGGTGGGGTCTACGTCCCGCACCAGAGCCGCCACCGCGGTGAAATGCCCACCCAAACCCTCCCCTATAGGTTCAGGTTTTGCGGCCGGAGTCCGCGTCTTTGGGGGGTACTGTCACGTCCTGACCTTAGTTCCTTTTTCATGTCTCTATTTTGGTTCAATTCATAATAAAAGATGAACACGTACCACGCTGCATCTTGGTCCTCACCTTCTTCAACCCACGACAGCCGTTACAATAATGTGAATACCAAAATATGTTTTAATTTCAACAGTTTTCTGGAAAAAAATATGCATTATTTGAAGAAAGTGCAAGTGTGACAATATTTTTGTCCACGACCGACCATATGTAAATGTTATTATTTCAGTTTTATATTTTTAATACATTTGCAAAAAAAACGTTTGCTTTGTCATTATGGGGTATTGTGTGTAGATTGATGGGGGGAAAAAACGATTTCATCCATTTTAGAATAAAGTTGTAAAATAACAAAATGTGGAAATAATCAAGGGTTCCGAATAGTTTCTGAATGCACTGTAAAGTCTATTAAGATTTAAACAGGGAAATTCCTCATTAGAAAATGAACTTTAAATAAATCACGCGTTTTCTACACTTGTAAATGCAAAAAATGCTTAACGTGCTCACAACATGTGAAATTAAGAATACAGGCGCTTTATTCCCCTGTTCATGTGAAAAGGGCATTAGAATGCTTGATTGTTCAGTATGGGGGATGATAAAGGCCTAAATTCAGCCTAGGCAACAGTTCCACCATGTGACTGTTGCCTACCATTGAACATCTGACTGACATGACGATACCAACGCCTTACTAACGTCTGTGTGACACCTGCTCATAAAGTGCGTAGATTATATTTATGTTAATTAAATCTCAACCGTAAATGTTAGAAACTTACAGCTTTTCCCATGCAAGCCAAAATTCCGATGTAACCTACTTGGGCTATAGTGTAGCCTATGGCTTGTGTATTTCCAGTTATCACTCATGGCCTAGAAAACAACATGATGTCCAATCTATAGGTAATCTGTCTTTCCTTCAACAACTCATGGGATTGTATGTAATCTTATCTTGCTGTATACAGATCTAAAGGTTCTGAGCCAATCACAGACTGTGTTGTTCCCAGTAGCCTACATCAGACAACCAATAAGAGTTGTGTCCGTGGCTTTCAGTCGAATAGACAAGTTCATAGGCTTTCCCAGAGGGTCCATGCATTTCTGGATGCTTGAGATATCCCAATGATAAAGTCATTTGATGAGCTAGTAGGATTTATTTCATGGATTAATTCAATTGTAAATTGAAATATACACACGTGGCGCTATAGGATATATTCATATTTTACATTGTAATAGACTACCCCTACATGCCATTGTACTATAGGATATATACATATTTTAAATTGTAATACACTACTCCTATATGCCATTGTGTGCTGGAGCTATGAGTTTATTTTTCCACTGCCACTAGGCCTACACATTCACACTCGAACTGAATTGAATGGGGGATGCTTAACTACTTTTCACTGAAGAAGGGAAATGAGGTCCAACATACAACTTCGATTGAAGACTTAAAATCATGACTGACAAGACCAATGAAATCCTAACGGTATCCTAATATAGTGTGGATACAGGAGTAGACTGTTCTACAATAATGTGACTAAACTGTATGTGCTAGTATTATTTATCTAATTGGTGAATGAAATTGTAAATGTGGATGGGTAAGCTACTTTATTCAATGATTACGATATTGTTCAAGGTAGACTCAGGAGTAGCCTTTAGTCTAAAATAATGTCATTGACTGTGCTATTGTATAATTTATTTCATTGATTCATTAAATTGTAATTGAGGATGGGTAGGCTACTTTACTCAGTGAATACTGAATGTCTATCTCTGGGAGTATGTTAATGAAGTCTAATGAGCTGTTGAACTATGGTAATGTCAAACTAATTTATTTTAGTCAGAAGAAGTGATGAGCCAGAGCAACCGATCAGCATCACTGCAGCTGTTCAACTCACCACCCCTACTACTCTCCCTCCACAAGCAACCACATCCTCTTCTCCTGTTCAACTCATTTGTCTCTGAAAATGACTGTACATACATATCCTAGCGCAACATAATCTATTCAAGGCCTCAGCTGGATGCCTAAAATGTGAGAAATGTAAACAGGATGCTACAGTAGTGTGTGTGTGTGTGTGTGTGTGTGTGTGTGTGTGTGTGTGTGTGTGTGTGTGTGTGTGTGTGCGCGCGCGTGCGTGCGTGCGTGCGCGCGGATGGAGTTCCAAGAAAAGACGTGTGATGTGACCGTCTGTGTCATTGTTGAAATGCCATAAATGGAAGATGGCAACGGAGATAGTGCTGAGCGTGAGAGCATACAGTATGAAAATAAAAGACCCTTCGGAATCTAAAATGAGTGTGGGGTGCCCTCTTGTGTCTCCTTTTTGTCTTTTTGAGAATACTACCGTCACACCTGGTAGAGGTTCTTGGAACTTCTATTTAAGTCTGAGCAGAGGTTGGTGCTATGTTGCGTGTTATCTTGAATATCAGGCATATGTTTGAGTACAGAATGAAATGGTGTAAACTGAACAGGTTGAACTTGTTGAGTACACTCTTCGAAAAAGGGGTTCCAACAGAGCTTTTTGACTGTCACCAAAAGAGAACCCTTTTTGGTTTCATTACGAACCCTTTTGGGTTCCATGAAGGGGTCAGGATGAACCAAGATGGGAGCTGTGGTGAAGTGGTGTTTGAGATCCAGGAATGCCTGGTCAGCAGCTGGGGACCACGTGAACGGAACCTTGGGAGAGGTAAGTGCAGACAGGGGGAAGCCAGGGTGCTGTTGCCCCATATAAAGCGTCAATAAAAGTTGGAAAATCCCAGGAAACGCTGCAGCTGTAATCTGGACATAGGCTGGGGACAATCCACCACCGCTCTCACCTTCCCGGGATTCATCTGTATGCTCCCTGCAGCGATGACGTAACCCAGAAAGGGGATGGTGGAGTGATGGAATTTGTACTTTTCTGCTTTTTTAAAATGTGGTTCTCCAGGAGACGTTGGAGAACTTGTCGGACATGGAGCACGTGTTCTTGGGTGGAGCGGGAGAATACAAGGATGTCATCGAGGTAGATAAAGACGGACCGGTTCAACATGTTGCGGAGAACATCATTAACCAGAGCCTGGTACACAGCAGGGGCGTTGGTGAGGCCAAAGGCATGACCAAATACTCGTAGTGATCGCTGGCTGTGTTGAAGGCAGTTTTCCACTCGTCCCCTTCCCGTATCCGCACCAGGTGGTAGGCGATCCGTAGGTCCAGCTTGGAGAACACGGTGGCCCCCTGGGGCGGCTCGAAGGCTGAGGAGATGAGGGGTAGCGGTTCTTCACCGTGATGTCGTTGAGACGATGCATGGGTGCACGGGTTTTGTCCTCCCCCACAAAGAACCCTGCACCGGGCGGGGGAGGTGGAAGGATGGATGAACCTAGCAGCTAGGTAGTCCTCAATCTAGGTCTCCGTAGCCTTGGTCTCCGGACCCGAAAGAGAGTACAGTCATCCCCTGGACGGAGTGGTGCCTGTGAGAAGATCAATTCCACAGGCATACGGTCGGTGCTGCGGCAGCGAAGTGGCCCGGGCCTTACTGAACACCCGGAGGTCCTGGTACTTTGTGGAAATGGTGGTGAGGTACGGGGCAGCTTCCAAGCTCTCAAGAAGACGCCCCGGGGCAGGCTGCGCTGATTTCAGGCAATGGGCATAACAGAATGGGCTCTAGCCTATGATGGCACCGGCAGACCAGTCAATGAGGGGATTGTGTCGCTGGAGCCAGGAGAATCCCAATACCACGGGAACCTGAGGATACTTAATGAGCAGGAACTGGATCTTCTCGCTGTGGTTCCCTGACATATGTTGTATGATGGGGGTGGTATTGTGGGTGACCCGGCCAATAAAGCGCCCATTCAGCGCTCTAACGTCCATGGGAAGGGAGAGGGGCTGAGTGGGGATATCCAGCTCGGAATCCAGGGTAACGTCCATAAATCTCTCATCAGCCCCAGAGTCGATGAGTATCCAGAGATTTTGACTGGTTCCCCCGTGGCAACATGGTATTGTCATGACGTTGGCCTGGGGATAGGTTAATGACGGTCATAAATACCTCTTCCCCCCCTTTTTCCTCTCTCTAACCTACTGAGGTTACATTTTAAAAACCCTTGGTTAACATAGAGATTCTGGGAACATCAGAATGTGGGGGTAAATTAACTATATTCTGGTAATCCGAACAATTGAACATATGCGGTGGTACTTAATGAAAATGATGTCAGTTCGGTTGTCATCTGAGACATTCTCATTAATGATAAGATGACAAACTCTACAGTGGAAAGTCTACACATCAGAGTTATCGGATTCACATGGAATTGTTGTTCAATTTAAATGTTTGAATATGAAATTATTCGTGATGGGATGAAATGTGATTTTAGCCTCTAAAAATATGAGATGTGGGTTTTCATAAGTTAGTGCTGCTCACTCAGTGGCCTGCCTCTGTGATGGGACATGGGCTATAAAACTTTTCAAACACGCCCTCTTCTCCCTTCCTATATAAAGCCTTGACGACAATAGAACTTCCTGTTCCGAGGATATGAGGGTGACGGTCCTATGTCAGAATGGTTTAGAATGAAGCCAACATCAGCATGAGCTTTGGTTGCGAATGGTATGAACTTTGAACTCTTATTCACTACAGAAGTGATACCTCCTAGCTGTTGAGTTAGCGAACGTAGCTGCAAATGCAGGTATGGAAGGAACAGACAGAGTATCCCGTCTATCACACAACGACGTTACTACAACGTATCCAATTGAGAACCAGAGACATTCTTCAAAGGACAGAGGACTCGGTTTGGCAACATGACCATCTACCACCAACCTACTGAAGCGCAGAGTAAATATTTATTGCATTTTCCTTTTCCACATGGGCTGTAATTTATAATGCATAAAATACTGTATTTACGATAGCACAGCTTCACCTTTGTTCCAGTCTCCCCCTCTTTCACTCAACCCAAGCCCTTTTCCCTTGTGTAACAAGCTGTCATATCTATTCCGCCCGCTAGTGACGTTTTCCTTTATGACGTAATTTGTCATAAATAGTAAGTTATGATTTAATTATGTGTATGTGAATTCTGTGTGACTAGTTAGGTATTTAGTAAATAAATAATTAAACCCAATGTTGTATTGCTGATTCAACTTGTTAGCCAGGGTTCTTGCAGATAACCAAGAATTTGCAACTTTCGGATTATGAGACTGAAGTAAAATGACGATTGATATTGACTGCTTGTTGATGTAAAATATTACTAGATCTTTAAGTTTATTCTCGTTAATTACATTTACATGATTAGCTCAATCAGGTGATATTAAATTACGGAGAAATTATTTTATAGAATATCATGTTTTAGCAATTAATCCAGCATAGCCAAAGACACGACAGTATGAAAAGAAATACAAGTAAGGGGAGAGGAAAAGTTCTCCATATGGCCCAAAAGAGTACTCGCTCCTACTGGTGTGCCTGGTCTTTTAGCGGACAGGTGGAGACTAAATGACCAGTAGTCTCGCAATACAGGCAGCTCTTAGTGTGAGGCCTGTATAGCCGTACAACTGGAGACAGCCTAGCTCTGCCTAGTTGCATGGGCTCGGGAAGAGGTGAATTGTCAGTCTTTGGAGGCTGACGTGGGAACTCGGGTAGCCTCGGGTTCTCTCGGCAACAGAGCCGGAGGGGACTTCCGGGATACCTCAGAGGCGAAGTGGAATCGACTCTCCTCTCCTTCCTTCATTCCCGTAGTCGTCCATCAATCAGACTGCGAAGCTACTCCTCGTGCCTTCCAATGGTGGCTCCTTGGGAGGAGGTGGCGTGGCGGAGCTGGTCCGAGTCTGCTGGGTCAGTCATGGCCAGTTCATACTATCACGTTTAAGGTATGACCCAGATGCAGACAGTGTAGAAGAAACAAAAGTTTATTCCTTAAACAGGGGCAGGCAAACAACAGGTCAAAGGCAGGCGGGGGTCAATAATCCAGAGAGGGTGCAAGGGGTTCAGAAGGGCAGGCAATCTCAGGGTCAGGGCAGGAAGGGGTCAATAATCCAGTAAAGTGGGGTAAGGTACAGGACTTTAGGCAGTCTCGGGGTCAGGGCAGACAGGGGTCAATAATCCAGAGAGGGAGCAAGGGGTTCAGAAGGGCAGGCAGTCTCAGGGTCAGGGCAGACAGGGGTCAATAATCCAGTAAAGTGGGGTAAGGTACAGGACTTTAGGCAGTCTCAGGGTTAGGGCAGACAGGGGTCAATAATCCAGTAAAGTGGGGTAAGGTACAGGACTTTAGGCAGTCTCGGGGTCAGGGCAGGCAGAAAGGTCAAAACCGGGAAGAACTGGAAAACAGGCTCAAGAAACAGGAAGGCGCAGGTGAACAAATGCTGGTAGGTTTCACAAACAAAACTAACTGGCAACAGACAAACAGAGAACACAGGTATTAATACACAGGGTTAATGAGAAAGATGGGCGACACCTGGAGGGGGGTGGAGACAATCACAAAGACAGGTGAAACAGATCAGGATGTGACAGATACATTACAGAATTACACAGAGTATATGACTATCATCAATAGGCTAAAACAACATGGTAATATGTTTTCAAATTATGAACCGATTCACTGTCCTTTTAACCAAATCAAGCAAAAAATTCACACTCAACCTGAATTAACATTTCTTTGCACTTTGCTAGTTAAAACAAAAGACAAGAAAACAGAGCCAGATTCTGAAAGGTTTTTGGGTTTCCGGACTTCACTGCCGAGAGATTGCAAAGAATACTGTTAGAGTTGCGTAAATTCGAATCTGGTATCAGGATAAATATAACAATGAGTCACCGATTTTATACTATGTATTTTTTATTAGCTAAGTAATAAATGGCAAATGCAACTTTCGTATATACGGGCTCTCTGTAATACCACGCAGGGCAGAACAGAGAACTGACAGGATGTATGTAAACAGTATTCTTTATACTGTGATAGACATAGTTCCAACATGTCTGTTGGAACTATCACAATAGAGACTGGGCGTGGTTTAAACTTGCCCAGCCTATTGCAGGCGCTCAGGCGGGTCCCCGCCTCTTGGCGCTTCTTGGAGTTCTCCCTCCGTCGATGTATAGATCCTTACTGTTCTGGTATCGCAGCCTAGTTAGAACAGTTGCTCAGTTCCTGCTATTGTGTTGTTCAGTATTTTTCCATCTCAGTTAAACCTCGTGATGACCACCCCTCCCTATCACAACTTTGTAAGATACAGCAGGTCACACCATGTGCTCAATATTGTTACACACAAACACAAGGACAAAGCATCTGCTGGGCTGTTATCTACAGTTTTGCAACATCCAGGTCACACCGTGTTACTCAGTTCTTGTCACACACAAACAGGCAAGTAGCAAGCAGTTGTTTAATCTCATAATGATGCTCCAGTGCACAAATGCAGACACCTCACACAACCAACATCAGATGATATTTAATCATATATATACTAATGGCTATAATGTAAAACACAGGATCCAACAATACTGTCCAAAAATGAAAGAAGAAGGAGGATGTTTTTGACAGTGCCTAATGCTTCAGAAGACTGGAAAGAGTATATTATTTCTTTACATAACAAAATATTGTTAAATAGGAATAAATAATTTAAGCTTTTTTAGATTGAAATTGCTAGTGCCTGCCTAGTCAGCTAGCTAGCCAGACAGTTTTATTTAGCTAATGTTTGCTAGCTAACTGTTATTGTAGCTTTCTGTTTGTGTGTTGTTTGCACTTCAATGATATCCCTAGAGGAGATTTTATTTAATCTTTCCAACCAGGCGAAGTACTATGAAGGCAGCACTGGTCTCGACAAGAGGTGCAACATTTGTAGGGGGCAGAAATGCACTATTCAGGATAACGCTAAGCAGTTAACTTCTATTACATAACTGCAAGGATTTAGCTATGAACAACCATTTTACATCTAGCTAGGTCATCTACAAGTTGCTAGCTATACATTTAGTTATAGGCCATGCTGACTGAGATGCATGTTGGCCATTTCGGAGTGAATGATTGCCAAAATCAACCTACACTTCTATTGGTGTGGGATTGTCAAGGATGTGGACAGCTGAGCAAGTGAAATAACCTTTTGTTTATCAATCACATTCTATTATATCTGAAATTATGCTGATTTTAATTAATGTCATATCAGAGAGAATACAACATTTTTACATGTGTCACCTTGAGCTTAAAAGTCAGTACCTGTCCAGCCTGACAGAAGTTTAAGAGGGTGAAGACTGGCAGGAGTTTTGCCCTGATAAGTTGTTTTGTAAATGGTTGCTTTATTTGACCACAGCAGAGTTCAATATTATAGAATGTGTGTCATTATCCTTACAAATATGAAAATCAGCATACTGACTGACACAGATACGGGTAAGAATGAAGTAATCTTCTCTATAACACTTTAAATGTTAAGGGTGGACCTCATCGGACCCTTCATGAAATCCAGGAATGGCAACAGCTGGTGTATGACGAGGACCGATTACTTTATGAAGTGAGAGGAGGCAATACTCATTAAGGTCAGTAAAGGAAGAGAACATGCTTTAACTCTAAATTCCCTTTTGTAACCCATTTAAAAAGTCTGCTTGGAACCAACTATTGATTTTCTCTTTGCATGATGCCCATCAAGGACAAGACTGGCGAGGCCACCTTCAAGGCGATGGACATCTTCAACACCCACGATTCTCCTGAGGTCATCTTGAATGACTGAGGTCATGAACTCTAGAACCAGGTACAGATATTATAGGTTATATTCTGTCACCAATAGTTAAAATGTGTATTAAATTAATGCATTTTCCAAGGTACACAATCAGACATTTCAACATCTTCCATTGTCAATAGATTGCCCTTTCCTACCCCCTCCTCCAGGTTCGGATGAACGGACCAACCAGACCCTCAAGACTGCCATGGGCAAGTCCCTTGACGGTTACCAGGAATGGTGGGAGGACAACCTGAAGGTAATTGTCTTTGCACACAACAGCAGCATCCAGGCCTCCCAGAGTACTCACACTATCGACTGCTGTATGGACGGGAGCTGCAGCTGTTTACTGAGGTTGTCACAACTTCCACCGAGGTCGGTCCCTCCCCTTGTTCGGGCAGAGTTCGGCAGTAGACGTCACCGGTCTTCTAGCCATCGCCGATCCACCTTTCATTTTCCATTTGTTTTGTCTTGTTTTCCCGCACACCTGGTTTGCATTCCCTAAATACTCGTCTGGCATATAACCCTCTGTTTCCCCCCTTGTCTGTGTGTGGAATTGTTATATATAGAGAGAGGCCCTGGCCATAGAGAGGCTTTTAATTCTCTATTTTGGTTAGGCCAGGGTGTGACTAGGGTGGGCATTCTATGTTCTTTTCTATGTTTTTGTATGTCGTTGTTTTTGGCCTGGTATGGTATGGTTCTCAATCAGGGACAGCTGTCTGTCGTTGTCTCTGATTGAGAACCATACTTAGGTAGCTCTTGCCAACATGGGTTTGGTGGGTAGTTGTTTTCTGTTTTGTATATTGCAACTTGCAGAACTGTTCAGTTGTTGTTTTTGTTCAAGTGTTCGTATTTATTAAACACATTATGAATACTTACCACGCTGCACCTTGGTCGTCTTTTCCTTCTCCCGACGACACTCGTTACAGTGTACTCGATGCTGGTTTGCGCCGGGTTATTGTAAATAAATATGGGAACACATTGTGTGGGGAAAAGTCAAAGGATTCAAGTCAGGCTATTGTTTGTCAAATCCAGATTAAATATAGGCCGTAATGTGTATCAAATCTGTAGGTGAAAGTGGGCGAAATCAATGACAGATATAGCTGACATGTTCAGGCTTGATCATGATCTGTGATCAAAACAGGCTGGGGTGTTTTCGGTTCCGTTTAGGCTAAGCATAAGAACTCAACTGCACTGAAATTAATAGCCTGATTCAATGCAATTCTGAATAAATTTATCTGTTAAGCTGTTTGGTCTATGGATAGACCCACACCGCTTCTATCTTGTTAGGGTATGACTACAGCCAAAGAACATCACTAATATTCTAAATTGCAGAGCATTTAATAAAACATCCAAACATGCTTTTAACCATAAGACATCTCCACAATGTATGGCTTAAGGTTTGCATGGTGACTGATTGTGTCTGTTACACCGGTAAATTTGTGGTTAACTTGAAACTCTTGGGAAAAAAATGTAGTCAAATCATGACATCAGTGATTTTCAGGTCAGAAAGTCAGTGATAGATGCCAAAGTTTCTGAATTGGAATGCCGAGTTGGATGATAGTTCAAAACTATTTTTCCCAGTCTGTGCTCTTTTTTTCCCCGAGTTCCCAGTTATCTTGTACGTACTGAAGTCGGAAGGCAGAGATTGGCAATAAAAGAAATTGTGCAAAAGCATATACATGTAGACATTATGTAGACGTTTGTAAGGCCTTCATGGTGAGATACTTAATAAACTAAACAGACACTTAAACTTACACGTAAGTGCCGCGTGTACACGACGTCAAAGCATGATGTACACATAGATGTCATGTAAATCAAATCAAATTTTATTGGTCACATACACATGGTTAACAGATGTTATTGCGAATGTAGCGAAATGCTTGTGCTTCTAGTTCCGACAGTGCAGCAATATCTAACATGTAATCTAACAATTCCACAACAACTGCCTAATACACACAAATCTAAGTAAATTAATGGAATAAGAATATATACATATAAATATATGGATGAGCAATAACAGAGCGGCATAGGCAAGATGGTATATAATACAATATATACATATGAGATTACAAATGCAAGATATGTAAACATTGTTAGTGGCATTATTAACAAGTGGCATTATTAAAGTGTCTAGTGATCCATTTATTAAAGTGGCCATTGATTTCAAGTATGTATGTAGGCAGCAGCCTCTCTGTGTTAGTGATGGCTGTTAAACAGTCTGATGGCCATGAGATAGAAGCTGTTTTTCAGTCTCTCTGCCCCAGCTTTGATGCACCTGTACTGACATCGCCTTCTGGATGATAGCGGGGTGAACAGGCAGTGGCTCGGATGGTTGTTGTCCTTGATCTTTATGGCCTTCCTGTAACATCGGGTGCTGTAGGTGTCCTGGAGGGCAGGTAGTTTTCCCCTGGTGATGCATTGTGCAGACCTCACCATCTTCTAGAGAGCCTTGCGGTTGTGGGCGGTGCCGTACCAGGCAGTTAAACAGACCGACAGGATGCTCTCAATTGTGCATCTGTAAAAGTTTGTGAGGATTTTAGGTGACAAGCCAAATTTCTTCAACCTCCAGTCGTTGAAGAGACGCTGTCGCGCCTTCTTCACCACACTGTCTGTGTGGGTGGACCATTTCAGTTTGACCGTGATGTGTACACCGAGGAACATAAAACTTTCCACCTTCTCCACTGCTGTCTCGTCGATGTGGATAGTGGGGTGCTCCCTCTGCTGTTACCTGAAATCCACGATCATCTCTTTTGTTGATGTTGAGTGAGAGGTTGTTTTCCTGACACCACACTCCGAGTACCCTCACCTCCTCCCTGTAGGCTGTCTCGTCATTGATGGTAATCAAGCCTACTACTGTTGTATCATCTGCAAACTTGATGATTGAGTTGGAGTCGTGCATGACCACGCAGTCATGGGTGAACAGGGAGTACAGAAGGGGGCTGATCACGCAGCCTTGTGGAGCCCCAGTGTTGAGGATCAGCGAAGTGGAGATGTTGTTTCCCACCTTCACCACCAGGGGCGGCCCGTCTGGAAGTCCAGGACCCAATTGCACAGAGCGGGGTTGAGACCCAGGGCCTCAAGCTTAAGGATGAGCTTGGGCAGTACTATGGTGTTAAATGCTGAGCTATAGTCAATGAACAACATTCTTGCATAGGTATTCCTCTTGTCCAGATGGGATAGGTCAGTGTGCAGTGTGATGGTGGTTGCATCGTCTGTGGACCTATTTGGACAGTAAGCAAACTGAAGTGGGTCTAGGGTGACAGGTAACGTGGATGTGATATGATCCTTGACTAGCCTCTCAAAGCACTTCATGATGACAGAAGTTAGTGCTACGGGGTGAAAGTCATTTAGTTCAGTTACCTTTGTTTTCTTGGGTACAGGAACAATAGTGGCTATCTTGAAGCATGTGGGGACAGCAAACTGGGATAGGGAGAGATTGAATATGTCCGTAAACACACCAACCAGCTGGTCTGTGCATGCTTTGAGGACGCGGCTAGGGATGCCGTCTGTGTCGGCAGCCTTGTGAGGGTTAACACGTTTGAATGTCTTACTCACGTCGGCCACAGAGATGGAGAGCCCACAGTCCTTGGTAGCGGGCCTCGTTGGTGGCACTGTATTATCCTCAAAGCAGGCAAAGAAGGTGATTAATTTGTCTGGAAGCAAGAGGTCGGTGTCCGTAAAGTGTCTGGTTTTCCTTTTGTAGTCCATGATTGTCTGTAGACCCTGCCACATATGTCTCGTGTCTAAGCCGTTGAATTGCGACCACTTTGTCTCTATACTGACATTTCGTTTGTTTGATTCCCTTGAGGAGGGAATAACTACACTGTTTGTATTCGGCCATATTCCCAGTCAACTTTCCATGCGGTGGTTCGCGATTTCAGTTTTGTGCGAATTCCGCTATCTATCTATGGTTTCTGGTTAGGGTAGGATTTAATAGTCACAGTAGGTACAACATCTCCTATGCACTTCCTTATAAACTCACTTACCGAATCAGCAAATACGTCAATAATATTCTCTGAGGCTACCCGGAATATGTCCCAGTCCGCGTGATCAAAACAATCTTGAAGTGTGGATTCCCGATTGGTCAGACCAGTGTTGAATAGTCCTTAGCACGGGTACATCCTGTTTGAGTTTCTGCCTATAGGAAGGGAGGAGCAAAATGGAGTCGTGGTCAGATTTGCCAAAAGGAGGGCTGTCACGAATCCGACCGAGGTTGGTTTCCCTTCCCGGTCGGGTGGCGCTCGGCGGTCGTCGTCACCGGCCTATTAGCTGGCACTATTGTCTTTCATCTCCCTCCTTGTATGTTTATTGTTAGCACCTGTTTGTGAATGATTAGTTGGGCTTTATTAGACAGCCTGTTTCTTTGTGCAGGATTAATTATTGTGACCTTTAATTCTGTAGTAGAGGAACGTGTTTGTTCCTGGTCGTGTATTTCGGTTGTACTATTTTCGTCCCCTGTGTTTGGGGCAGTTTGATTGTGAGCACCCGGGAGAGGGCTTTATATGCATCGCAGAAGTTGGAGTAGCGATTATCCAGTGTTTTTCCAGGGCGAGTGCTACAGTCAATGTGCTGATAGAATTTAGGTAGCCTGGTTCTCAAATTTGCTTTGTTAAAATCCCCAGCTACAATAAATGCAGCCTCAGGATATATGGTTTCCAGTTTGCATAAAATCCAGTGAAGTTCTTTGAGGGCCGTCGTGTTATCGGCTTGAGGAGGGATATATATGTCTGTGACAATAACCGAGGAGAATTCCCTTGGGAGATAATAGAGTCGGCATTTGATTGTGACGAATTCTAGGTCAGGTGAACAAAAGGACTTGACTTCCTGTATGTTTTTACAATTACACCATGAGTCTTTAATCAGGAAACATACTCCCCAGGCCCTCTTCTTCCCAGAGAGATGTTTATTCCTGCCTGCGCGACGCACAAAGATTCCAAGTGGCTGTATCGACTCCGACAGCATATCCAGAGAGAGACACATTTCCGTGAAGCAGAATATGTTACAATCCCTGATGTCTCTCTGGAAAGCAACCCTTGCCCTTATTTGGTCTATCTTGTTATCAAGAGACTGGACATTAGCGAGTAATATACTCGGAAGTGGTGGGTGGTGTGCGCGCCTCCGAAGTCTGACCAGAAGATCGCTCCATCTACCTGTAAACGTTTTTAAGGCATTCGTGGTGAGATCTTTCATTAAACAAACTACAAGCAAACTGACACTGTGTACGTGTCGGCAGTTTGACATCTTAGAAAAAAGTTGTCTCCATTGACAGTCCATGTTTATTCATGACGGTATCTATTGGCGTTAGGTGACTTGGTGAGAGGTATCAGTAGCTTCAGTGGCGGAATTCTGGCCTGAATCACTCCCCATAGGTGTGTGTGCATTGAGAGCACTTGTTGAGAGAGTGCTGCAGCAGAGGCAGCTGAGTCATGGAGACAGAGCAGCACACGAGCATGTCTTGACAACTTTTTACAAGTTGTAGGTAAGCTATTTAGATTGGTCATTATGTAGACACCCTTTTTCCACATAACATATTAACACACTAGAACTGATATAATGGTAACAAAGCAATGGAAAACGACTTTAGGTGCAATAGGGCTCTTTAGATAAATTTGAGGTGGTTTAAAGTAAACTGCATTCTAATGTTGACTTTCCTTATCGATAATATTAAGCGAAGGATTTTACTCATGCTCAGTTCTAGGGTCTGGAGCGCTGAGCGAGTGGAAGTTATGGAACTCCCTCTCGTGCATGTTTTATGAGGAAAAAGTCCACAATGAAAAGTACATTAAATGTGGAGAATGATAGGCTACATTGCATCTGTTGGCCATCAAGTAGGCTTTTAATTTCTATGCCATTACAGGCTACTGTAGCCTACCATTTGATACAATAAATATAATGAAATGATGAGATCACTGGAGTCATTGCAAATCAATTTGTGCAACTTAACTCAATTAATAACAAGTAGTCTTAAACATCTGGCACATAATAACAGCACAATTGCCAGCAAATAGCCCAACATTTGTTTTTTGAAGTTCGTCCAAGTGTTTCTTGCACAGAGATTTTGGGATCCCCTGTCCAATTTTCATCACTCAAACTCAAACCTGTCATATTTATCTATAGATATGCATATGAGCAAACATGATTTATTGAAGTAATAATAAGGCCAGATTATAATTGTAACCTCAGGGGGTGTGGTATATGGCCAATATACCATGGCTAAGGGATGTTCTTATGCACGACGCAACGCAGGCTGCCTGGATACAGCCCTAAGCCTTGGTATATTGGCCATATACCACACCCCCTGAGGTTACAATTATAATCTGGGAGGTTTGAGCCCTGGATGCTGATTGGTTGAAAGCCATGGTATATCAGACATATACCACGGGAATGACAAAAACTAACTTTTTACAATTATAATTACATTGGTAACCAGTTTATAATAGCAATAAGGCACATCAGGTGTTTGTGGTATATGGCCAATATACCACGGTTAAGGGCTATGAACAGCCCTTAGCTGTGGCATATTGGCCTTATACCACACCTCCTTGGGCCTTATTGCTTAATCATAGCAGGCAAAACAAGTTACATCGACTTCCATTGATGGGAAATTATCAGGAGAGTTTAATAAGGGCGATTTGTTTTTTGTCTTGTGACAAATTCTTAAACTCGCCAGAATTATTATTTTGTTGGAAAACATGTTAAAAATGACATCGATATTACTTCTTAATTCGCTGAATAACGTTATGGAAAGGGGTTTAAATGTGGCAACTCATCTCTTGCTGCGATGTTTTGGGGAGAGTTTCCAGGCATTCTGGGCGGGTTTTTAGAAGACATTTTTGTAAAATTGTAGCTTGACCTGGCAACCCTGTTCTCCAGTCAGTTGTGGGGGATAAGAGGAAAGTTAAAATACCTGAAATTATATTTTGGGATAAGGAGCCATACGCTGTTTTTTTGGGCGGGGGGTCGAAAGCGTATTTTTCTGTGTGGATATATATAGTGAATATGTTTTGAACTCATTCACCATTGAAGTAAAGGGGGAATACAATAGGTTTCATGGTTCCGAAACAAAAGTCGGGAAGAGACTATATTCGCACTCGGTTTTCATTCCAGACCGAAACTGCAGGGAAGTTTAGAGAGGACCCCTGGCGTGATCGGGCCTATTGTTATTTTCACCCAGGCCACGTAGCTACGTGGTTCGAAGAGTTGAATCCTGAGTCCCAACAATTTGGGAGAAATTAGCCAACCCTCATCCCGACGACATGGGAACGAGACGCTGAGAGGACACGTGTGGCTTCAAGCTCTGTGAGAAATTTCGCCGAAGGTTGGTGTTCAATTCAATGTGCATGATCCATTCGTCCAGGGCTTCCCCTTTCGAAAATAAATGGGGGAAAAGATTCGCAGACGGAAAACGGATCATCCATTTGTGCTCGATAGTGACCGGAGAGTCTCGCCCTATTGTTTGCAAACCCTCATATAATGGAGGATACATTTATGCTTAGGTCGGATAAAATGGGCATTTATAACTTGTATATATCGTAGTTGAATCTTCGATAAACGTGTTTTGTGTTTGCTAGGTTATTGCTCATTTAGTAACAGGTTATTTTTTCATTCGGGCTTTTGTGGATACACTTAATTTAAATCCCTGTTCCAAACCGACCGGTAATGAAATGAGGCATGCCACTATTTGTTACGAATATAGTTAGCTACAGTGGATCTGATTCAGCTGGTGGCTAAATTACGTGCTTGTAACATTGTTGCATTTGCAACACTGTAACAACGTAGCAATATATTAACAAGGACTGCAGATATGCATGTTACAAATTTGTAATCAAGTCTAGAGACTAAATTGAAACAGTTTGTCTACAGTCGGCTACTACAGTAGCCCCAATTATGGCGAATGTTAAGCTTTCACTTCGTAAACTACACAATTACTGAGTTTTGAATGTTTTAGGTTAACCGTTAAGTTAGGCCTATTAAATCAAAATGGTCCTAAACGACCAAACTTTACCACAGCAATATGCCTACAATATTAATCTTTATTTGCTTATTTTATGCCTATTTTTCTAATGTAATTAGCTTTTGCTAGGGCTAATGTAGAGTTCCCAGTGCAAATGCTATTGTCCCAGCTGCCTGTGGCTCTCCAAATAAACAGGCTATTAGATTAGAGGAATAGTTGTATTTATTAGATTTTTTATTTAACTTTGCAAGTCAGTTAAGAACAAATTATTATTTACAACGATGGCCTACCAAAAGGCCTCCTGCGGGGATGAGGGCTGAGATTAAAAATACATTAAATAAAAATATAGGACAAAATGCACATCATGACCAAACACAACACTACATGAAGAGAGACCTAAGATGACAACATAGCATGGCATCAACACATGACAACACAGCAGCAGCACAAAACAGGGTATAAACATTGTTGGGCACAACAAAAGAGACAAGTGGTTATTGAGGCAAGACTTTGGACAGTGGTAACCTCAAATCCATGCTTGGATATTGTCACAGAAAAATGTATTGGCAAGTGAATGGTAAACTGTCTTGCCCCTCTGGTAACAATGTTGTAACAAGCCTGCTTTGTCCAGTCCATAGACTGTATGTTGATTTGGCCACACCCCATATTTTACATTGTACACACACCTGCTCCACTTCATAGAAGCACTGGGCACAAAGGTTGAGAGTGCAGTTGTCTGTTTTTCACTGGATTTTCTGTTGTCACTGCAGTAGGTGGGTGGGTGGGTAGGGGTGGTGTGTGTGGCCCCCTCATACTCACTAACTCTACCACTGTACTGGGCTGTGCATGTTTATTTTCACAGTTGCAGTCTTCTCTTTGGCTTCATATTACTCATACATGAAGTTACATACCGCATTGCCACAATCAGTTGTTTGGACTTTTCCACTCCATCAAACAGCTGGTGAAAGTTTGGATTTCATGAAATGTAGAAAACAATGATTTGTCCAATGGCTTTAAATGGTATTTCTGTGTGGGCATGTAGTTAGAGGTGTATCACCTCATCTGTTTATATTTACCAAGCTCCATTCCCCATTAAGATTTGGAAGAGAGGAAGGAGATGTTGTCATTAACTTAGGCTAGTAATTGTAGAGCCATGTGAAGAGAGAGAGATGTGTATTCAGAAAAGGTAAAGGCATCTGTGATGCTCACTGTGGGGCAACGAGGCGTGCATGATAGTTTATGCACTGTCAGGCAAGCCCTGCCTTTGGCATTGGCTTATCTGACTGGGTCATTATCTCAAATCCCTGACAACAGGGCCTGATTAGACTTCTAAAAGTGACTGAGGTTGATTTGGATATATCATTTGACTTTCATTTGAGGTAGCTACTCAAGGGGTCCGAGTGGGTAATGGGCTTGCTAGTGTATGAATTTTCTTCAAGCACTGGCAGATGAATCTGATAGATGCCAGCATACTTGGCAGATGTTTGCATATTTTCCCTATCTACACTATATGGATTAGATTTGCCAGAAGATACTGGCCCTACCGTTACGCTTGTTTACAGTGAGCTACACTGGGGTTGGTTACCACCCATTCATGGTTACCACCCATTTACTATGGTGCCATCTATGTTTGTTTAGATTGCTATGGTGGTATGGCTAGGTCTTATATACAGCCGTGGCCAAAAGTTTTGAGAATGACACATTAATTTTCACCAGGTCTGCTGCCTCAGTCTGTATGATGGCAATTTGCATATATTCCAGCATGTTATGAAGGGTGATCAGATGAATTGCATTTAATTGCAAAGTCCCTCTTTGCCATGCAAATGAACTGAATCCCCCAAAAACATTTCCACTGCATTTCAGCCCTGCCACAAAAGGACCAGCTGACATCATGTCAGTGATTCTCTCGTTAACACAGGTGTGAGTGTTGACAAGGACAAGGCTGGAGATCACTCTGTCATGCTGATTGAGTTCGAATAACAGACTGGAAGCTTCAAAAGGAGAGTGGTGCTTGGAATCATTGTTCTTCCTCTGCCAACCATGGTTACCTGCAAGGAATCACATGCCGTCATCATTGCTTTGCCAAAAAGGGCTTCACAGGCAAGGGTATTGCTGCCAGTAAGATTGCACCTAAATCAACCATTTATCGGATCATCAAGAACTTCAAGGAGAGTGGTTCAATTGTTGTGAAAGAGACTTCAGGGCGCCCAAGAAAGTCCAGAAATCGCCAGGACCATCTCCTAAATTTGATTCAGCTGCGGGATCGGGGCACCACCAGTACAGAGCTTGCTCAGGAATGGCAGCAGGCAGGTGTGAGTGCTTCTGCATGCACAGTGAGGCGAAAACCTTTGGAGGATGGCCTGGTGTCAAGAAGGGCAGCAAAGAAGCCACTTCTCTCCAGGGAAAACATCAGGGACAGACTGATATTCTGCAAAAGGTACAAGGATTGGACTGCTGAGGAATGGGGTAAAGTCATTTTCTCTGATGAATCCCCTTTCTGATTGTTTGGGGCATCCGGAAAAAGACATGATATGATATGTCCGGAGAAGACAAGGTGAGCGGTACCATCAGTCCTGTGTCATGCCAACAGTAAAGCATCCTGAGACCATTCATGCGTGGGGTTGCTTCTCAGCCAAGGGAGTGGGCTCACTCACAATTTTGTCTAAGAACACAGCCATGAATAAAGAATGGTACCAACACATCCTCCGAGAGCAACTTCTCCCAACCATCCAGGAACAGTTTGGTGATGAACAATGTCTTTTCCAGCATGATGGAGCACCTTGCTTTAAGGCAAAAGTGATAAGTGGCTCGGGGAACAAAATATCGATATTTTGGGTCCATGGCCGGGAAACTCCCCAGACCTTAATCCCGTTGAGAACTTGTGGTCAAACAAAACTGACAAACTCCAAGCATTGATTATGCAAGAATGGGCTGCCATCAGTCAGGCTGTGCAAATATTGACTATTTGCATCAACTTCATGTAATTGTCAATAACAGCCTTTGACACATATGAAATACTTGTAATTATACTTTGATATTCCATAGTAACATCTGACAAAAATATCTAAAGACACTGAAGCAGCAAACTTTTGTGGAAATTAATTTGGCCACAACTATACACACTAGAGGTCAAACGATTAATTAGGGCCCGATTTCAAGTTTTCATAACAATTGGAAATCTGTATTTTTGGACACTGATTTGGCCCCATTTTTTTTACACCTTTATTTAATCTTTATTTAACTAGGCAAGTCAGTTAAGGACACATTCTTATTTTCAATGACGGCCTAGGAACTGCCTCGTTCGGGGGCAGAACGACAGATTTTCACCTTGTCAGCTCAGGGGATTCAATCTTGCAACCTTACAATTAACTAGTCCAACGCTCTAACCACCTGCCTCTCATTGCACTCCATGAGGAGACTGCCTGTTACGCAAATGCAGTAATAAGCCAAGGTAAGTTGCTAGCTAGCATTAAACTTATCTTAGAAATAACAATCAATCAATCATAATCACTAGTTAACTACACATGGTTGATGATATTACTAGTTTATCTAGTGTGTCCTGCGTTGCATATAATCGATGTGGTGCGTATCGTTGCTCCAATGTGTACCTAACCATGAACATCAATGCCTTTCTTAAAATCAATACACAGAAGTATATATTTTTAAACCTGCATATTTAGCTAAAAGAAATCCAGGTTAGCAGGCAATATTAACCAGGTGAAATTGTCACTTCTCTTGCATTCATTGCACACAGTCAGTGTATATGCAACAGTTTGGGCCGCCTAATTTGCCAGAATTTTACGTAATTATGACATAACATTGAAGGTTGTGCAATGTAACAGGAATATTTAGACTAATGGATGCCACCCCTTAGATAAAATACGGAACGGTTCTGTATTTCACTGAAAGAATAAACGTCTTGTTTTCGAGATTATAGTTTCTGGATTTGACCATATTAATGATCTAAGGCTCGTATTTCTGTGTGTTGTTATGTTATAACTAAGTCTATGATTTGATAGAGCAGTCTGACTGAGCGGTGGTAGGCAGCAGCAGGCTCTTAAGCATTCATTCAAACAGCACTTTCGTGCCTTTTGCCAGCAGTTCTTCGTTGTTCGTCAAGCATTGCGCTGTTTATTACTTCAAGTCTATCAACTCCTGAGATTAGGCTTGTGTAACCAATGTGAAATGGCTAGCTAGTTAGCGGGGTGCACGCTAATAGCATTTCAAACGTCACTCGCTCTGAGACTTGGAGTAGTTGTTCCCCTTGCTTTGCATGGGTAACGCTGCTTTGAGGGTGGCTGTTGTCGTTGTGTTCCTGATTTGAGCCCAGTGAGGAGAGGGACGGGAGCTATACTGTTACACTGGCAATACTAAAGTGCCTATAAGAACATCCAATAGTCAAAGGTTAATGAAATACAAATGGTATAGAGAGAAATAGTCCTATAATAACTACAACCTAAAACTTCTTACCTGGGAATATTGAAGGAACCACCAGCTTTCATATGTTCTCATGTTCTGAGCAAGGAACTTAAACGTTAGCTTTCTTGCATGGCACATATTGCACTTTTACTTTCTTCTCCAACACTTTGTTTTTGCATTATTTAAACCAAATTGAAAATGTTTCATTATTTATTTGAGGCTAAATTGATTTTATTGATGTATTATATTAAGTTAAAATAAGTGTTCATTCAGTATTGCTGTAATTGCCATTAGTACAAATAAATTTTAAAAAATCGGCGTTGAAAAATCATAATTGGTCGACCTCTAGTACACACACTACCGTTCAAAAGTTCGGGGTCACTTAGAAATGTCCATGAAACCATACATGAAATGAGTTGCAAAATGAATAGGAAATATAGTCAAGATGTTGACAAAGTTATAAATAATAATTTTTAATTGAAATAATAATTGTGTCCTTCAAACTTTGCTTTTGTCAAAGAATCCTCCATTTGCAGCAATTACAGGCTTGCAGACCTTTGGCATTCTAGTCATTCCATGCTTCCTGAAGAACCTCTCACAATTTGCTTGGCTTGATGGGCACTTCTTACGTACCATACGGTCAAGTTGCACCCACAACAGCTCAATAGGGTTGAGATCCGGTGACTGTGCTGGCCACTCCATTATAGACAGAATACCAGCTGACTGCTTCTTCCCTAAATAGTTCTTGCATAGTTTGGAGCTGTGCTTTGGGTCATTGTCCTGTTGTAGGAGGAGATTGACTCCAATTATGTGCCATCCACAGGGTACAGCAGGGCTTGCAAAATGGAGTGATAGCCTTCCTTCTTCAAGATCCCTGTACAAATCTCCCACTTTACCACCACCAAAGCACCCCCAGACCGTCACATTGCCTCCACCATGCTTGACAGATGGCGTCAAGCACTTCTCCAGCATCTTCATTTTTTCTGCGTCTCACGAATGTTCTTCTTTTTGATCAGAACACCTCAAACTTAGATTTGTCCATATAAATGTTTTTCCAATCTTCCTCTGTCCAATGTTTATGTTCTTTTGCCCATCTTAGTCTTTTCTTTTTATTGGCCAGTATGAGATATGGCTTTTTCTTTGCAACTCTGCCTAGAAGGCTAGCATCCTAGAGTCGCCTCTTCATTGTTGACGTTGAGACCGGTGTTTTGCGAGTACCATTTAATGAAGCTGCCAGTTGAGGACTCTCAGAACAAGAATAGACTGACGAGTTTCAGAAGAAAGTGCTTTGTTTCTGGCAATTTTGAACCTGTAATCGAACCCACAAATGCTGATGCTCCAGAAACTCAACTAGTCTAAAGAAGTCCAGTTGTATTGCTTCTTTAATCAGAACAACAGTTTTCAGCTGTGCTAACATAATTGCAAAAGGGTTTTCTAATTATTAATTAGCCTTTTAAAATTATAAACTTGGATTATCTAACACAACGTGCCATTGGGACACACATTGAAAAATAATGGTGAAAACATCAAAACTCTGAAATAACACATATGGAATCATGTAGTTACCAAAAAAGTGTTTAACAAATCAACATTTTTCATTTTTGAGATCCTTCAAAGTAGCCACCCTTGGCCTTGATGACAGTTTTGCACACTCTTGGCATTCTCTCAACCAGCTTCATGAGTTAGTCACCTGGAATTCATTTCAATTAACAGGTGTGCCTTGTTTAAAGTTAATTTGTGGAATTTCTTTCCTTCTTAATGTGTTTTGAGACAATTAGTTATGTTGTGACAAGGTAGGGGTGGTATACAGAAGATAGCCCTATTTGGTAACAGACCAAATCCATATTATGACAAGAACAGCACAAATAAGCAAAGAGAAATGACAGTCCATCATTACTTTAAAACATGGTCAGTCAATCCAGAAAATGTCAAGAACTTTGAACGTTGTGCAGTCGCAAAAACCATCAAGCACTATGATAACTGGCTCTCATGCGGACCTCCACAAGAAAGAAAGACCCAAAGTTCAGTAGAGTTACCAGGCTAAGAAATTGCAGCCCAAATAAGTGCTACACAGTTCAAGTAACAGACACCTCTTAACATCAGCTGTTCAGAGGAGACTGCGTAAGTCAGGCCTTCATGGTCGACTCGCTGCAATGAAACCACTACTCCAGGACACCAATAAGAAGAAGTCTTGCTTGGGCCAAGAAACACGAGCAATGGACATTAGACTGGTGAAAATCTGTCCTTTGGTCTGATTAGTCCAAATTTTAGATTTTTGGTTCCAACCACCGTGTCTTTGTGAGATGTAGGTGAACGGATGATATCCGCATGTGTGGTTCCCACCGTGGAGCATGGAGGTGTGATGTATGGGTGTGCTTTGCTGGTGATTTCATTTAGAATTCAAGGCACACTTAACCAGCATGCTTACCACAGCATTCTGCAGCGATGCGCCATCCCATCTGGTTTGCGCTTAGTGGGACTATCATTTGTTTTTCAACAGGACAATGACCAAACACACCTCCAGACTGTGTAAGTGCTATTTGATCAAGCGGGAGAGCGATGGAGTGCTGCATCAGATAACCTGGACCCCACAATCACTCGACCTCAACCCAATTGAGATGGTTTGGGATGAGTTGGACCGTGGAGAGAAGGAAAAGCAGCCAACAAGTGCTCAGCATATGTGGGAACTCCTTCAAGATTGTGGAAAAGCATTCCAGGTGACTACCTCATGAATCTGGTTGAGAGAAAGCCCAGAGGCAATTTTTCAACAAGGGATAATCTACTTGAGAACCATTTTGAATTAAAGTAAAACTTTTGTGTAAGTGAAGCTTTTCGAGGTTTAGTGCTTTTATATTTAATCTCAGCTCACCCAGTTCATATTCTTTGGCATACATGGACACCTTTTTATTTTTAAGCCTTGGATTTCTAATCCTCTGTTATTTGATCTGCTTTTAATAGCTAGCATTTCGATGGCTATAGCGATTTGATATGGTGACAGTGGGAACCCTATGTTTAACTCCTCGTGACGGTTCAAAACTCTCAGAAGTAGCCACTATTTACTATTTTACATCTGGGATTACTATACATTACTTGTACCCATTGAATAAGAGACTCACTGAAATGGGGAAAAATTCAGGCATTTATATATATAAAATCCAGTCTTTATCAAAGGCCTTTTCAAAAATGCTATAAATACCAGGCCTGGTCTCTTTAGAAGTTTCATGTTGTTCTGTTATTTCTTGTAGTTGTCATATATTATCTCCAATGTATTGTCCATGTAGAAAAAAACTGATCAGGATGAACATTGCCTGGTAAAACCTTTTTTAGTTCTGAGTGCTATGCATTACGCTAGTGTTTTGCATCACAACATCGAAGAGGTCTCCATTTTTATTTTATTTTTTTCCCGATGGGCTGGTTCTTTGTATTTGACATCTGGGATCTTGTTTTAATAATAGTGAAATCAGACCTTCCTGCTGGTTAGGTCTTTATGATGTCATGATGTGGCTAAGTGAGGACGGCGTGAGTGCGGAATCACCACGGTCGCCGAGTTCATTGACCGGATCACTTGACATATAGGGTTGAAATAAGAAAAGGGAACTCTGTCTCTCCAGCAGACCAAACGTTGATGGATCAGGTGTTCATCATATCGCCAGTATCACAGACAGCCTGTGGGGGATTTGTTTTATGGGAGCTCAAGCCCAGAGCATGGGAATACAAACAAGCCACAATGAGCATGTGGGTTCCCTCTGTTTTGCATTATGTATCAGACAATGGTTTTGAAATGCAGGCGGAGTAGACTATACATTTTTGCCCCTGCTTGCTCCATATGCACCACACCCTCCCAGGGCTGCACAGCATGTGATGGGAGCTGAAGTTCAGCAAATGCTCTGGGGCCCTTAGGTTTCCATTGGAGGGTACAAAGGCTATGAGTTTTTATAGCATAAACAGTGGGGCATTTCCCAAGACGAGGCTCAAGTCAACTTGTGCTTGCAAACAGATACACACAGTTGAGAATAGACTGGCGGTTTAATGGAGTTAGTTGTTAAATGTAATGCCCTGCATGCATAGCCATGACTGACTATTGCCCCATATGTGACAAATCAAACTGTCCAATTAACATGGTGAGCCAATACAGTTTCTTGGGGTAGGAGAGGGTGGGGTAAGGTCCGTTTCCATGGAAACTGTCAACCTCCAATTCCCTCCATCTGAGCACCCTATTTTCATCATCACCAGCAGCGGAGAGGCCCTGTTACCCAGGGGGCCAAGGGAGACCAAAAGGGAATGTGAGATAGGTAAAGAGAGGGCGAGGGCAAACAAGTTTGTGAAAACACAGTAACCCAATATGACTCCATTGTATCAGATCTGTAAGCTTTCCTGGACCTCTGCATCACTGCAGACTTGTTGTCTGTAGAACTACTTGAGGGCCAACCCCACCTGAGATCTAAAAGCTTGTATTTAACCCGAGAGCTAACATGTCTTCAGTTGCGCAGACGGCCAGGGTCAAATACCCACAAACACTTTCAGGCTATGCTTAAACCCTACACCCCAAACCCCCAGTACCCTATTCTGTCACCTCTGGTCTCTTGACCCACCCACCCCTAAGGGAGGCAGCTCCCACTCAGCCCAGTCAAAGTTCCTCTCTGTCCTGGCACCCCAATGGTGGAACCAGCTTCCCTCTGAACTTGACACTTTTGTCTTTTGACACTTTTATAATAGAAGTGTCTTATGATACTTTTGTCTTTTGTGTGTATTTATGTATTTTTTGCTAATATTTTATGCACATGCTGCTATTTCCCTGTTTTGCTTCATTGTCAGGTCGCTCCCCTAAAACAGGTTATTAACCTCAATTGGTCTTACCTGATTAAATAAAGGTAATAAAATAATCCCACAGAACAAGCCCCCACCCTCTCACCACTAGCATTGACTGTGCTGATAGCTACTTTGAGGAAAAATGTACTTACTATGACCGAGACATGTGGTTGTCCCACCTAGAATCAGAGCATCAGCTAAATGACTAAAAATGAAATGTAAAATGAAATTGGGTTGGATTTAAACACAAGATTTGGAATAGGAGTTTGTTTATGTCACTAATTCCCTTCTCTTTATTTCAGGGCCTATCCACTTCAACCCCCCCCCCCATCCTACTCATAATCTTATCTTTTCACACCCCCTGTCTAGTCTGTCTCTTCTTCTCTTCTTTCTTCTTCCTACCCTCCTTTTTCTAGTCCATTGTTTCCCTGTCCTCTGGCCTCCAAGATAGATTCTCTCAGGAGTAAGGTTGAGCTGCTGAAGCTGCCTCTGGCCCTGTCCACCAAGTCCATCTCCGAGCTCAAGAGCCAGCTGGGCAGAGTCAGGGAACGAGGCACGGGGGCGGTGGGAGAGGGGCCTGTCAACCCTGTCCACCGACCCGAGAAATGGACAACGAGTCACAGTACTCGGGCTACTCCTACAAGTCGTCCCACTCTCGCAGTTCCCGCAAGCACAGGTACCAGAGGGTCAGTCAGTTAACAAAAACCGCACAAGCGAGCAAGTACTTTTGAAACTGTCGTTCCACAAATGTTTTAGTGAACCACTAGGCTCAAACGCATTTGTAATACGCACACACATCGATCCATTAGTCGATGGGCACATTGATGAGCAAGCACACACAAAACACATGTACCCCCAGGCTTCGGTTACGCAACGACAGAGGCTTAACACGCTGGACATGACTGTGTGGCTGTCCCGTTTCTTTTATTCAGGGATCGGCGGGACAGACATCGCTCCAAGAGCAGAGACGGCAGCAGCCGTGGGGACAAGTCTGTCACCATCCAGGCCCCCGGGGAGTCGCTATTAGACGCAGAGTCGACCCGGGGCGATGACCGGGTTAGAATCACAACCGTCTCCTCTTCAACCCCTCTACATCTCCGTATTTATTTCTCTCATAATAGGGACATTGGTTTTTCCTGACCTTGTGACTGAACCAGGATCAGGTTATGCGGTCAGAAAAACATCAGGTCCCTTTAATAATCTTCCCTACCCGTCCAAATCACAACCTCTATCCTTTTATATCGCGATAAAGCCCCCCCTCCAATCTCTCCTCCGCATTGACCTGATGTCCTGTCTCTGTCCCTGTCTGCAGGATGACAACTGGGGCGAGACCACCACCGTGGTCACAGGCACATCAGAACACAGCGTGTCCAACGAGGACCTGACGCGCGTCTCCAAGGAGCTGGAGGAATCGTCCCCCCTGGAATGCAAGCGCTTCCTGGGGCCCGTGCTGGGCGGCTGCCTGGGCCTGTTCGCTCTGTTCACCCCCCTGGCCTTCCTTGTCCTCCCCCAGCTGCTGTGGCGTGAGGCCCTGGAGCCCTGCGGCACGCCCTGCGAGGGTCTCTACGTCTCCCTGGCCTTCAAGCTCCTGGTGCTCCTCATCTCCTCCTGGGCGCTGTTCCTGCACCCGCCGCGCGCCACCCTGCCCCGCTTCTTTGTCTTCCGCTGCCTGCTCATGGTGCTGGTGTTCCTGTTCGTGGCGTCCTATTGGCTGTTCTACGGAGTGCGCGTGCTGGAGCCCCGGGAGAGGGACTACAGAGGCATCGTGGAGTATGCTGCATCACTGGTGGATGCGCTGCTCTTCATCCAGTACCTGGCCCTGGTGCTGCTGGAGGTCAGACACCTGCAGCCTGCCTTCTGCCTCAAGGTGGTGCGCACCACCGACGGGGCTAGTCGCTTCTACAACGTCGGCCACCTCAGGTCAGTGTGTTACGTGTTCGTCTGTGTGTGTGCATTGTGCTGTTCACGTAGCCTCATTGCGATGTTGATAGTATTGATGATGCTTGTGTGTTCCAGTATCCAGAGGGCAGCAGTGTGGGTGCTGGATCAGTACTACAGGGACTTCCCAGTCTACAACCCTGCCCTGCTCAACCTGCCCAAGTCCATCCTCTCCAAGAAGATGTCTGGATTCAAAGTCTACTCACTGGACGGTAAACAGCATCCTACACCCCCCCCCCCATCTATCTCTCTACCTTACAGTGTCTTTCCATTCAGCTGTCCATCAATCCACCCATCTAGTCATTTGTCCAACCACTCATCCATCTATCCTCCCTCCCTCCTATTAATCCATCCACTGGCTGATGTATTGATCTACAGAGAACAGCACCAATAACTCCACCAGTCAGTCCCGGGCCATGATCGCTGCTGCAGCCCGCAGGAGAGACAACTCCCACAACGAGTACTACTACGAGGAGGCGGAGATGGACCGCAGGTGCCGCAAGCGCAAGGCCAGGTAAGACCGACAACATCCTGTGCCCCAATACATGTCTAATATGCTTTTTAAAGTGGTTAGGGAAAGAAGAACCCTGTTAATATCCCTGTTCTGTTTGTCTCCAGTGAGTCTTGTTGCTATGTACGTTGCTGGGGGATAACCAGACCCTTTCATAGTGTATTTCAGGCACAGTTATGATGACTGATGCCACTGCCCATTGAGTTCTCCTGTATCATAGTGCTGTTGCTGATGGTAATAATAACACTAACACTGATCATAATGATTTATTGTGGCGTTGTCCAGGTTGGTAGTGGCGGTGGAAGAGGCCTTCACCCACATCAAGCGTCTCCAGGATGATGACCCCGCAGTCTCGTCCCACAAACACCCCCGTGAGGTGATGGACCCCCGGGAGGCGGCTCAGGCCATCTTCGCCCCTATGGCGCGGGCCATGCAGAAGTACCTGAGGACCACGCGCCAGCAGCCCTATCACAGCATGGAGAGCATCCTCACACACTTGCAGTTCTGTATCACCCACAACATGACCCCCAAGGTGAGCAGAATTAATCATGTTCTCTTGGAGTCTATAATATATCATGCTAAAATAGAAGAGTTACATTGTGTGACTCTGGGTAAAATATTAGAACGGCTTTTGGGATAAACAGTAGGGCCGGAACGATACCTGTGTTGCAATTTATTTTTTTTCCCATGACAAAATTTAAAACGCGAAACAGTTTGGTTTTAAAAACCTGCTATATGTAAAATATTGTCTGCCACAGCTTGGAAAATAAATACATATATGACAGCATAATTATATTTGTTTTCAACCATTAGGACTGTCCTAAAGAAGTCAAACCCGCTTTCCTTGCCACAATACTCAAGTGCATCACTATACTGGTATCCTCCCGGCCCTAATAAATAGCATGCATTTGATCAGATCTAGAATGCAAATTCTAACTTGTACACCACTACTCATCTTCTCTGTACCTATTCACATATCTTCCTCATTCAGGTTGATTTTGAAAGGCTGTATTTTATTTTGTCTGTCCAGGCATTCCTGGAGCGTTACGTGAGCCCAGGCCCTACCATGCAGTACCAGCGTGAGAATGGCAGGGGGCGCCAGTGGACTCTAGTGAGCGAGGAGCCAGTAACCTCTGCCCTGCGTCAGGGTCTGGTCTTCTCTCTGCGCCGCCTCGACTTCTCCCTTGTCGTCACGGTGCAGCCCCTCCCCTTCCTGCGTATCGGTGAGGAGTTTATCGACCCCAAGAGCCACAAGTTTGTGATGAGGCTGCAGTCGGAGACCTCTGTGTGAAGGGGGGGTCAGTGGAGGCCCCTGATCCTACTGGGATACGCAGGGTTCCAGATCATCATGTACTCTCCTATTGAACCATTGTCATGAATGTTAACAGAATGGGATGAAGCTACGATCTTCCAAAGACAGAAAATGGATGCCTTGACCATGTTTTATGACACTGTAAAATTCCCTTACGGTGTTTCTTGTCTGTAGGCCAACTGGCTCCATCAGTTTGCAAAGGAACTACATTCCTGAGCTTGTTGTAACTGAGACTTTGTGTGTTATAGAGTCTTATTCCATGTATATGTGGCTCTCATTTAATTTTACACTGGCCTTTTTTTACACAAAAGTTATCATGATTTGGTAACATTGAATGAGTAAATCATTCCTGCCTTGGGACAGCATTCTTACAATGTTTCTCAGACTGACTTTCCTGAATAACCTGTTGTTCCATGAAGCTGTTTTGAATGGACTTGCCTTGTCTCTATCCTGTGTCCACTGTCCTCCACCCATCTCACTCTGACCAGGGACATGTGATTGTATCCTCACTGCAAGTCGTCTGCTGTCATAGCAAATCACCAGATTGTGCCACATTTGTAAAACATTAAAACAAGCACAGTAACAGCCTTACCCATGTGTGAACTACGAAATGCTGGCCGGTGATCTCTGGCAAAGAACCACTTCTCTGACCACTAAACCTCTCGGTTCGAACCCAGATGTACTGTAACTGGCAGCTTAATGTTGCTACTCATACAACAGTTTGGTGCAGTTCATCTTCTGAGCCACAATATGACTGCCAATCATTTCTATTCAAGCAGTTAGAACTCTAATACCGTACATTTCTGTGAGAACAACCAATGAAAGTTCACAGCTGGTTTGACATAATTGATGATAACATCAATGCTAAAGACTGTCATTCCAGTTTGTTTTTTTATGCATGCTAGAATTCTGGGTTTAAATACATTTTCTATAAGGTTGTTTTTGTTTTCTATATATGTTTTTTATTAAGTTATAATTCAATTCAAAAAAATGTTTTTACTTTTGGAAATGTGGTGTGTGTACAAAGATTTGAATGTTTCTTTATTGATAAGTAGCTTGTATAGTGTGCTCTGTTTTTACTCCTGTTCTCCCCATCTCTGCTTTTCTCACATACGTTGTAAGTTGTGATCGTATGAAGCCCTGTCTTTCATTCTCTGGTCCTGTTAGGAAAAGCTATACTGTAAGCCTACCGACGAGAAGATGATTTAAAGATGTAATGGGCTCTTGAGTTTTAATTCAGAGAACGATGTTGAATTGAAAAGTAATTCCGATGTAGTTTAAACTTCTCTTTCTTACCTAAAACACTCTTTCTACTCATTCCCTTCCGAGTTCTTGTCTGGCTTTTTGTTTTCCACAGCACCACATAATTCAACATGACCCTCTAGTGACAACATGCTACCACCCTCGCTAGGAAGTCATTTCTTTCTTGGCCATGTTGTGTATATGCAGTACCAGTCACAAGTTTTGTCACATCTACTCAGTTTGTCTTTATTTGTACTATTTTCTACATTGTAGAAAAATAGTGAAGACATCAAAATGATGAAATAACACATGGAATCAGGTAGTAACCCCCCAAAAAAGTGTCAATCTATTTTATATTTGAGATTCTTCAAAGTAGCCACCCTTTTTGCCTTGACAGTTTTGCACACTCTTGGCATTCTCTCAACCAGCATGTACAACAGGGAAAGTGAATGTGATTTTATTTTATTAAACATTCTGGCTTGTAGAGACTATTGTATTTTTTTTAGGGCGATTTTGGTCACACTGCAAATCCATGGAGTAACCATGGTAACAGTCTGGTTAGTGAAGCATAAACGAAGAGAGGTGAACACCTGACACACTGCCAACTTGACGCACAGCCTGTCTACCTGCCTCTGCCGTAAACAGCGCTAGGAGCTGAATCTTTTTGCTTCAATACACTTCAATTGCACTTTTAAGTGGCACCAGTTTACTCATATTTCCAGTCATGAGATTACGAAAAGGAATTATTTCATAACATTAAGAAGCTTGTAGTTACATTTACATTTAAGTCATTTAGCAGACGCTCTTATCCAGAGCGACTTACAAATTGGATCAACGTTGATATTGTGAGGAACTGGTGAATCGAGGGATGAAGTTACCTGTCTGGGACCAGGGCCAGTGGGAGGCAGCCTGGTTGGTGTTATGGGGATTTGGTAAGATTTGGGAATGGATTTTCAACAACAAATATATGTATTTATATAGCTTTTATATCTGAGTGTGTATTTTTGTTGCATACCATGACACTATTCGGAAAGGGTGGTGGTGACAAGTGCTGAACTGCACTCACCATAGAAATCTGGTAGAGTAACATTCTTCTTTGGAAAACAAAAAACACAGGCTATTTTCCTTCATCTTTTGTTTTGATTAGTAATGAGTACATTTTTGTAGCATGTATAGGCCCATACCTGTGTTTAAAGTAGGCTTGCTTTGTGGTAAGTACACTTATTTTTCAGTGTGTTTGTGTATTAATGGCCTTAGCATGACTGCCAAACTGAGATGTGGTAAAGGACAATGTCATGAACAGGAGAAGCAAGTTAAACAGCTTTGTGGCACATACTCTACCTCTGAGTCCCTGTGTGTATCTGTCTGTTTCCCACTCTCCCCTGTCTGTAAAATAGGTGTAATCATTAACTACAGACTGTCTATCCTCCCCAGACATTTCAAAGGAACATTTTTGCTCTTGTTTATGATTATGCATTACTCTTTCTCACACCCATTATCTCACCCTGTTTCTCCAACACACACAAACACACACACTTCTCTCTCTCTCTCTCTCTCATAAAGCAGTGTGTGTGAGGGGTGGGTTTGTGGAGCCTCCTCCATCCTTTGCATTGCGGTCCTTGACGGAGGGTGAGACGCGGCTGCCCTGTCAGTACCAGGTTCAGGAGGACGAGCAGATAGTTCAGGTCAGCTGGATCAAGGAGCTACCTGATGGCACCAAGGAACATATCATCACCGCCCACCGCACAGAGGGACACACAGGTTGGTATCACCATGCCCTCACCAACTCCCACATCACATAATCACTATCATGTTGTTTTCTTGCATTTGTGACTGATGTTTACCAGAAACAAATCTGTCTGTGTCTCATTTTTGTATCAGAGTTTGGGCGGTACTCTGGGAGAGTGAAGTTTGAGAGCCGTCGCTCCATGGTGAACTCTGCTCTGCTCATCCTGACCACAGAGGAGTCTGATGAGGGGAGATACACCTGTCACATCAGCACATTCCCCTATGGGAACTTTGAGAGGAAGCTGTCACTCACTGTGTGGAGTAAGACACATTTCTTAAACCATCTTTCTTTTCATCCTAAATGTAAACCAAGTTACTATTTTCATTGTTATAATCATCATAGCCATTTCCACCGAAGGAACTCTCTCAGTTCTGACTAACCAAAGCCTTACTTAAAAACTCTATTTAACTGTATAAAATGCAATCTAATATACATCAGATTGACCGTGCCCCTCTACCTCCCTTCCCCCCCAGCCTTCCCCATCTCCTCTCTGGACCCAGTGGTTCTGGAGGAGGGCCAGTCCTTCCACGTGGCTGCCTCTTGCCGCTCCGTGGCCCGCCCTGCACCCCGCCTGACCTGGGACACGGACCTTCCTGGCCAGGCCCAGAACCGCAGCTCCGAGGACGGGGTTGTGTCCACTCACTTCTCCCTGCACCCCCTGAGGAGCATGAATGGCATGCGGTTGGACTGCCTGGTCTGGCACCCTACTCTGGAAGAACCCCGCAGGATCAACAACCGCCTGGTGGTGCAATGTGAGTTTACCCTCAGCTGTCACCATGGGAAGGTGGTAACTAGATGGCCACGCTAGGATGGATTAAAGTGACATTGTTTGTGTTGATAGTTCCCCCAGATGCATCTGTCACTGGCTTTGATGGCAACTGGTACATGGGACTGAAGGGAGCTGAACTCCGTTGTGAGTCTGGAGGAAACCCCAAACCAAAAAACTTCACCTGGACCAGGTATTACCCGTCTGTCTGGATGTCTGACTGACTGTCTTTGTTTCTGTCTATCTATTATTTGCCTAATGTAACACAATCTGCATTATAAAATATACTATACAAATACTGGCATGAAAAATATACACACACACACACAAAGAAGAGTATGTCAATTAGGAGGGTGCCTTTCTCTCCTTGTTCCTTTCAAGAATAAATAAAAGACATCGTGTCCAGTTACAGAATAAGAAAACCGATTGGGAGAGACATTTTCGCATGAGTGAGGGAGCCAAGGAGGGAGGGGGAAGAGTTGGAGGCGCATCTTAAGCACTTGATCAAATATCACTCTAATACACAGTAAAACACATGGTCTGCACATAATTAAAGATTATTCTGCGAGCAATTACAATAATGACAGAACACCCAATTAAATACTCACTATTGCAGTATGATAAAAATCCATGAATCTGTTTCTGCAGTAGTTAGATATAATTGAAGGAGATATACTTTTTCAAAAAAAGTATATTCAATGTCAGATGTAATCTCTGGCGTTGATTCCATTATGAAGGATTGGTTAGAAGGTTGGGCTGAGTTAGAACAGAAATGTGAGAAGCTTCTTGTTGGGTTGAGCAGTAAAATGGTAACCCGGCTAGGTACAGTGAAACTAGGGCAACATGAGCCCTCTCAGTGGACCTAGTTCCTGGTGGGGGTCAGATACTTGTCTCTATTATAGTCCCTAGGACATCTGAGTTTATTCAGGGGCCTCCTACTTCATAGTAGGCTCAAATCCCAAGCCAAGCGGCATTTCCTATTCAGATCAATAGGAGCAGCAATTAAACTGATTTTACAAGTGAATGCAAATGGTTGGTTTCCCTTTGTGTTCAACATGATACAACTAAAATGCATTTATCTAAAACCAGTGTTGTGTTCGAGACCACCTAAAGCGAGACCAATTCAAGACCGAGACTGGAGCAAATCGTGTCCAAGTCAAGACTGACACTGGGAGGGGGACAAGTGGTCGTCTGAGACCGAGTCAAGACCGAGACCAGAAAAATGCGAGTCCAATTCAAGACCATGATTGTAATTCTGTCAAATCACCACCATAATAAGAGTAAAAAATATCTAGTATGTCTGCGTTCATATTTCAGAACAACATATAGATGCTTTAGACATTCAGAATAGTGAAAAAATGTATTCTGAGGTAAAATATAGCCACTCTACAAATTATTACTAACCCAAACACAGTGGGGAACAATTGGCCTTCTACGCCTTCATAGAAGGGCTAAGGATTTATGAAATAATTATAATTATTTTCAATAATGTTCTGATCTAATCCCTTCAGTTTGTGTTGGAAAGGGTTAACACTGAAGAGAAAAAAATGATCCAATCAGGATTTTTCTTTGCAGGTCTCTTGGGAGATAAATCTAGCTAGTTAAATCAGCCATTGACTTGGCCATAAGAATAAACAGTAGATAAAGACATCTGCCATTCAACTGTATTAGGGCAACATTTTGTGGAGTGACAGTGGAACCAATCAATCACATTTTGACTTAATGGAAGGGACCGTTTTTACAAAACACTTATGCCTTCTCTAACTAGTTTGTAGCGGCTGCAGCAGGTGTTATCAAAGAGGATGTTGTTGCTAATTTGTTAGCTTCTCCCTTTTCAAGAATAACTTTAAACAAGAAGTTAAGTTTCAAATGTTCATCATCTGGTGAGTGGAACTGGGTTTATTGCAGCGCACTTTGATGTTAGTCATCTCTTTGAAAATAGCTTGTGTGAAACATTGTTACATTTAAAGTGGAACTGACAGCATTTTAGCATCATGACATTTTTATTAAAATCTGTTAATATACACTCCCAGGAAGAATATCACACTTTTAAACATTCTGACACTTAGATATGGTAATTTTCACGTTTTCATACATTCTTAGAATGTTTGGGTATTATGTTGTCGAAGGCATCTGTGAAAATTCTATAGCAATATGGAGATGGAAGGCGGCCACGCGTTTGGACAATTAATAGACACTGCAGTAAATAACACTGAATAAAAACGCCTCTCTTGTCTAGGACCGGTGCTCTATAGCCAATCAGAGCTACAGTAGGCTTTTATACAAACCATTTACCACACGGGCCTGCCATCATTCACTTTGAACTGGACTGTGTGTTTACAGGCAGTCGCAAAAGCGCGACTTTAGATCATTAGAATGTATTCGCCACAAAATACACCTGAAAGGATTTCTGCAAAAATGTGAACTCCACGAGTCCTCTTACATGTGGGAACTTTATAGTCCTATTGATCAAACAACCATGAAATGGTAGGCTCTCTCTCTGTTATGCACATCAACAACTAATGCTAACAAGAGCAAGATGAGCTAGAATCTAATAAAGGAACATTAAAAATCCTGTCAAACTTTTTCAGCTAGTTGACCGTCAAAATTGCACTGATAAACGATGGGAAATTGTAGCCTCCTCGTCCTTCTGCAGCTTGCCTGCCAATGCGTGCTTGTCCCAACAAAGCACCCAAGCTAACTGGGTAAAGTTGGCTAGCTTGCTACTTCCAGACACAAATGAGAGAACAAATGACCATTTTACTCGCTAAAGAAGAGCTGGTTAGGCTGGTTACATGTTATCTAGAGCGTTCTTGACTAATTATTACTTTTTTTTTTGCCTACATTTACCTGACACCGGTCAAATTCAGGAGGTGTTGCAAGTTCGTAAATTCATCCGTTGTTTTGTGCTCTAGCACACTTAGACGAGAGTGCTCTGACATCGGAGTAGATAGCCAGAGTACATTTGTGAACGAAAGAGATATGCTAACTGTATAATAGTCATTCAAGTTCTTGCTAGCTAACCAAATGACACCTGCATCTCTAGCTGTGTATAGCCACCGAAAAACTCCTCCAGGGCATAAATACATAAATAGATACACTAGCCTATCAGCCACATTATGACTGACTTGTGATCATTGCTCCTCCTAGTTTGATTGTCTTGACATTCCCATCCTTAGTTACATTTCTCAGTTTTTGTCGAGAATATTGAGTCATTGAAACTGAAATGGTGCATCCCGAATGGAGGCAGAAAACAATGTACCAGGCCAGCTGTAATTTACAACCTGATAGCAATATTTTTTAGATGACAAAGAAGTATTGGTGAATTATATTAATCATGCATTGAACTGCGTCCATCTATTCTGCCAACAATGCCTTAGTGTACATCATGGAACGTTGAGTCAAATATAACCTATTTTAAAAACCTCTTATAAAGTTGATTTTGTAGCAACAACTGGGAATGTTGTATGAACGTCAGTGGGTTAACTGCCTTGTTCAGGGGCAGAATGACAGATTTTTACCTTGTCAGCTCAGGGATTTGATCTAGCAACCTTTTGACTACTAGCCCAATGACCTAACCACTATGCTACCTTCTGCCCCAGGTTACATGAGTACATTGTTGAGAGGATTAGTATTAATGTGGGCATTCCTGTTTTCTGCTGTTCTTTAATCCCCTGTATGTGTGTACATTTGTCTCCATCTGCAGGGATGGTAAGGCTCTGCCAGATGGCCTGACTGTGGATGGAGCAAGGCTTATGTTTGGCCGAGCCCTGAGACAGAATGACACTGGAGTTTATGAATGTGTGGTGAACAACGGCGTTGGGACAAGGAAAGTAGGATGTAACATCACAGTTACAGGTAAGGGGAAATAGACAGTTATTCCCGTATTTTGGGGCGATCTGAACAGAAAAACATGACACTGGTCACACCACCGGATTGGTAATATTTGTAACATTGCTGCCCCCTTGTGATAATAATAATACAGAGCTCACTAAAATTGGAAAAAATACTGCCTCCTATATACATGGCACTGCAATCGTTACCTTTGGTTTTTTGTGTTTACAATTTTGTGTGCATTCCCTCTTTCCTTTCCACTCCCTCACTCAGAGACATCTCGGAGTGTGCAGGAAGTGATCTTTGACACTCTAGTGATGATCATTATAGGTGTGGCTGCTGGGGTGTTGGTCATCGTCATGATCATCGTCATCATTTTAGTCAACCGATACCACAGACGCAAAAACAGCATATTAGAGATGGCGCTTAGCAAAAGGATGTGAGTTGATTTCCATAATACTTTGAATCCCCCCCCTTTCCCTATCCTTAAATACTCAAATCCCCCTGTTTCTGAAATGCTCTCTTTCACAGGTTAGAAATCAACACTCTCTCCAGACAGGCCTCCTCCAGGAGACTCAACTCTGTCAGCACAGACCCCAGAGGACAGGTGAAGAGTACTTTAAATTCAAATGCTTGTTTGCTCTTATTTTCAGTTATTAGTTATCGTCATCTTGTGAATGAGTGTCTGCCAGCAATCATTTTTGTCTTTCTCTACTTTTCACCCCACCCACAGAATGAAGACTGTACATTACTCAGACTAGACAGTGGAATGAAAAATGGCCTAATGTCCCTTGAGGTGAGAGTTCATAAAAGCTTCAACAATATCATACTGATTTATTCATTGATGTTTAATCTGTGGGTTATTGTGATCCCTCTCGTTAGGACCATCCCATCTACAAAGGCAGTCAATCCACCCTCGGTGGGAAGTGGGGGACGGTTCGAGAGGGTGATTTGGACTACCTAGGCCGCCCCATCCTGCACCAATCTAGCTGGCGCGAGTGCAGAGAGAGTATGAGGGGGGCTGAGATGGATGGAGAAAGGGAAGAGCGCAGACAAAGGGTGGAATCGTACCTAAAGAGCAGCAATATGTCCCTGGTGTGTATTTGTGTCCGAGAGAGGAAGAGGATACGTGAAAGTTTGAAAATGCAGACTAAGTTTACTCTGTAATAACTGAAAGGCCTATCTGTTTCTCTCAATGCCACACAATATGTGGCTCTCTATTTCTCAGGACTCTGGCCTTCCTTCCTCCCTTGTCCCCATGAAGCCCCAGGATCATGATGGCAGTGTGGGGCCCGCAGACATCCCCTCAATGCTCAGCAACCTGGGTGGCCAGAGGGAAGTCATGACGGAAGGGAAAGACTGGAGCGACAGACAGGTCGTGCTGGAGGTTGACGAGGCTGACTTTGACACCAGTTCATACCAGATCTCAGAGGCGCTCTCCAACCACTTCCACTACAGCAACGGGTTCCTGCGGCCCAAACCACACTCCAACGCCATCCTCCTACACCCCAGAGGACAGAAAATCTAGACGGGTGAAAGGAGTTTGTTGAAAAAGGAACTGCCCTCTGCTCCACCCTAACTCAATGGTCATGGAGGCCTGTTAAATTGCAGCATCACTTTGTCAACTGTAAACCTAGTATCGTCTAAGCACTTATCAGTTGTGCTTGTGCTGTCATTTTAGCTAACCTTATAGTTCTGATATACTAAATACACCCTAACCTTGTGCGTTAATGTTATTTTCATGTTTCTTTCTATTTTAAAAAATCAAAAGGGCTGTTTGAGAGAATTCTCATGTTTATTCATAAAAGCATGTCCACTTTTTTTCTCCAGAATTGTTCGTCTCTGGCATAGTTTTAAAAAGTCAATGGCGATCCGGCTCTTGATATCATTGTTCCTTTTAAAAGGTTACAAGCAGGAGGCTGTGATCCCTCCCTACAGTATATTAGCACCACTAGTGTAACAGTTGTGGTAGGGTCGCAGAATAGAAAGACAAAAGTAACACTGCTGCTTTCTGCAAGTGTCTTGACTGTCTTCTCATAAACTCTGTTCTCAGTCATTAGAAAACATTTGTCAATAGCTCAGTTTCCATCCAATTGGTGACAGATTTATGTGAATATTCTAGAATCCCCATAAAATATTTGTATTTCCAACCAGTGTTTACCCCAAACTGACTTGTTTTCATGTACTGAATAAAGTTCAATGCTTTTCCATCACATTTTCAACTACCGATAGTTTAGTCACAAAAACAGTTGCGTTATATAGCAAATATGCCTACTCTGGTCATGTGCGCTATAGCCAACAGCTCACATACAGTACGGGTAGATTATGAATATGTTTATTTGTCAAGCATGGCAGTCAAGCGTTGATCATGTCACCAGAATAAGACCCCTCGATATTTATTGGAAAGGAGCATCAAGATCACCGTGCACTTTCATCACCTTCCCACTGGGCATAGACAATTTCAACGTCTAGTTTATATTTACATTTGGTTGATGTTAACTACTGTGAAATGTCACCATGTCATTAGATTTAGGTTAAAAGTTGGATGAAAAAGACAATTTCCTTACAGTTATGACTTTTGGCAAATCCAATCCGTTTTCCAGGTTGATTCAACGTCATCAG